>NC_052327.1:34641408-34993537 GCF_016432855.1 Salvelinus namaycush
CCTTATAGCTTTCCTATAGTTTTCCCTATAGCTTTCCTATAGTCTTCCTATAGTTTTCCTATAGCTTTCCTATAGTTTTCCCTATAGCTTTCCTATAGTTTTTCTATAGTTTTCCCTATAGCTTTCCTATAGTTTTCCCTATAGCTTTCCTATAGTTTTCCTATAGTTTTCTCCTATAGCTTTTCCTATATTTTTTTCCTATAGCTTTCCTATAGTTTTTCCTATAGTTTTCCTTATAGCTTTCCTCTAGCTTTCCATATACTTTCTATAGTTTTCCTTATCTTTCCTTATAGCTTTCCTATAGTTTTTCCCTATAGCTTTCCTATATAGTCTTCCTATAGTTTTCCCTATAGCTTTCCTATAGCTTTTTTCCTATAGCTTTCCTATAGTTTTTCTATAGCTTTCCTTACAGCTTTCCTATAGTTTTCCTCCCTATAGCTTTCCTATAGTCTTCCTATAGTTTTCCTATAGTTTTCCTATGTTTTTCCCTATAGCTTTCCTATAGCTTTCCCATAGCTTTCCTATAGCTTTCCTATAGCTTTCCCATAGCTTTCCCATAGCTTTCCTATAGCTTTCCTATAGCTTTCCGATAGCTTTCCTTATAGCTTTCCTATAGTTTTCCCTATAGCTTTCCTATTATCTTCCTATAGTTTTCCCTATAGCTTTCCTATAGTTTTCCTATAGCTTTCCCTATAGCTTTCCTATAGCTTTCCCATAGCTTTCCTATAGTTTTCCTATAGCTTTCCTTATAGCTTTCCTATAGTTTTCCCTATAACTTTCCTATAGTCTTCCTATAGTTTTCCCTATAGCTTTCCTATAGTTTTCCCTATAGCTTTCCTATAGTTTTCCCTATAGCTTTCCTATAGTTTTCCCTATAGCTTTCCTATAGTTTTCCTATAGCTTTCCCTATAGCTATCCCATAGCTTTCTCATAGTTTCCCTATAGCTTTCCTATAGCTTTCCCTATAGCTTTCCCTATAGCTTTCCTATAGCTTTCCCTATAGCTTTCCTAAAGCTTTCTCATAGTTTTCCCATTGCTTTCCCATAGTTTTCCTATAGATTTCCCATAGCTTTCCTATAGCTTTCCTATAGCTTTCCCATAGCTTTCCTATAGTTTCCTATAGCTTTCCTATAGCTTTCCTATAGTTTTCCCATAGCTTTCCTATAGTTTTCCCATAGCTTTCCAATAGCTTTCCTATAGCTTTCCTATAGCTTTCCCAAAGCTTTCCTATAGTTTTCCTATAGCTTTCCTTATAGCTTTCCTATAGTTTTCCCTATAGCTTTCCTATAGTCTTCCTATAGTTTTCCCTATAGCTTTCCTATAGTTTTCCCTATAGCTTTCCTATAGTTTTTCTATAGTTTTCCCTATAGCTTTCCTATAGTTTTCCCTATAGCTTTCCTATAGTTTTCCTATAGTTTTCCCTATAGCTTTCCTATAGTTTTCCCTATAGCTTTCCTATAGTTTTCCTATAGTTTTCCTTATAGCTTTCCTATAGCTTTCCCATAGCTTTCCTATAGTTTTCCTATAGCTTTCCTTATAGCTTTCCTATAGTTTTCCCTATAGCTTTCCTATAGTCTTCCTATAGTTTTCCCTATAGCTTTCCTATAGCTTTCCTATAGCTTTCCTATAGCTTTCCTATAGTTTTCCTATAGCTTTCCTTACAGCTTTCCTATAGTTTTCCCTATAGCTTTCCTATAGTCTTCCTATAGTTTTCCCTATAGTTTTCCTATAGTTTTCCCTATAGCTTTCCTATAGTTTTCCCTATAGCTTTCCTATAGTTTTCCTATAGTTTTCCTTATAGCTTTCCTATAGCTTTCCCATAGCTTTCCTATAGTTTTCCTATAGCTTTCCTTATAGCTTTCCTATAGTTTTCCCTATAGCTTTCCTATAGTCTTCCTATAGTTTTCCCTATAGCTTTCCTATAGTTTTCCCTATAGCTTTCCTATAGCTTTCCTATAGCTTTCCTATAGCTTTCCCATAGCTTTCCTATAGTTTTCCTATAGCTTTCCTTATAGCTTTCCTATAGTTTTCCCTATAACTTTCCTATAGTCTTCCTATAGTTTTCCCTATAGCTTTCCTATAGTTTTCCCTATAGCTTTCCTATAGCTTTCCTATAGCTTTCCTAAAGTTTTCCTATAGCTTTCCTTATAGCTTTCCTATAGTTTTCCCTATAGCTTTCCTATAGTCTTCCTATAGTTTTCCCTATAGCTTTCCTATAGTTTTCCCTATAGCTTTCCTATAGTTTTCCTGTAGCTTTCCCTATAGCTTTCTCATAGTTTCCCTATAGCTTTCCCTATAGTTTTCCTATAGCTTTCCCTATAGCTTTCTCATAGTTTCCCTAAAGCTTTCCTATAGCTTTCCTATAGCTTTCCTATAGCTTTCCTATAGTTTTCCCATAGCTTTCCTATAGCTTTCCCTATAGCTTTCCTATAGTTTTCCTATAGCTTTCCCTATAGCTTTCCTATAGCTTTCCCTATAGTTTCCCCATAGCTTTCCTATAGCTTTCCTATAGCTTTCCTATAGTTTTCCCTATAGCTTTCCTATAGTTTTCCTATAGCTTTCCCTATAGCTTTCCCATAGCTTTCTCATAGTTTTCCTATAGCTTTCCTATAGCTTTCCCTATAGCTTTCCCTATAGCTTTCCTATAGCTTTCCTATAGCTTTCCCTATAGCTTTCCCTATAGCTTTCCTATAGCTTTCTCATAGTTTTCCTATTGCTTTCCCATAGTTTCCCTATAGTTTTCCGATAGCTTTCCCATAGCTTTCCCATAGTTTTCCTATAGCTTTCCCTATAGCTTTCCTATATTTTTCCCTATAGCTTTCCTATAGCTTTCCTATAGCTTTCTCATAGTTTTCCTATTGCTTTCCCATAGTTTTCCTATAGTTTTCTGATAGCTTTCCCATGGCTTTCCCATAGCTTTCCTATAGCTTTCCCTACAGCTTTCCTATAGGTTTCCTATAGCTTTCCTATAGTTTCCCCATAGCTGTCCTATAGCTTTCCTATAGCTTTCCTATAGCTTTCCTATAGTTTTCCCAGAGCTTTCCCAGAGCTTTCCCATAGCTTTCCTATAGCTTTCCTATAGCTTTCCTATAGCTTTCCCATAGCTTTCCTATAGTCTTCCTATACCTTTCCTTATAGCTTTCCTATAGTTTTCCCTATAGCTTTCCTTTAGTCTTCCTATAGTTTTCCCTATAGCTTTCCTATAGTTTTCCCTATAGCTTTCCTATAGTGTTCCTATAGCTTTCCCTATAGCTTTCCCTATAGTTTTCCTATAGCTTTCCCTATACCTTTCTCATAGTTTCCCTATAGCTTTCCTATAGCTTTCCTATAGCTTTCCTATAGTTTTCCTATAGCTTTCCTATAACTTTCCCTATAGCTTTCCTATAGTTTTCCTATAGCTTTCCCTATAGCTTTCCTATAGCTTTCCCTATAGTTTTCCCATAGCTTTCCTATAGCTTTCCTATAGCTTTCCTACAGTTTTCCCTATAGCTTTCCTATAGTTTTCCTATAGCTTTCCCTATAGCTTTCCCATAGCTTTCTCATAGTTTCCCTATAGCTTTCCTATAGCTTTCCCTATAGCTTTCCCTATAGCTTTCCTATAGCTTTCCTATAGCTTTCCCTATAGCTTTTCCTATAGCTTTCCCATAGTTTTCCTATTGCTTTCCCATAGTTTTCCTATAGTTTTCCGATAGCTTTCCCATAGCTTTCCCATAGTTTTCCTATAGCTTTCCCTATAGCTTTCCTATATTTTTCCCTATAGCTTTCCTATAGCTTTCCTATAGTTTTCCCTATAGCTTTCCCATAGCTTTCCCATAGCTTTCCCATAGTTTTCCTATAGCTTTCCCTATAGCTTTCCTATATTTTTCCCTATAGCTTTCCTATAGCTTTCCTATAGTTTTCCCTATAGTTTTCCTATAGCTTTCCCTATTGCTTTCCCATAGCTTTCCGATAGTTTCCCTATAGCTTTCCCTATAGCTTTCCTATAGCTTTCCTATAGCTTTCCTATAGCTTTCTCATAGTTTCCCTATAGCTTTCCTATAGCTTTCCCTATAGCTTTCCCTATAGCTTTCCTATAGCTTTCCTATAGCTTTCCCTATAGCTTTTCCTATAGCTTTCCCATAGTTTTCCTATTGCTTTCCCATAGTTTTCCTATAGTTTTCCGATAGCTTTCCCATAGCTTTCCCATAGTTTTCCTATAGCTTTCCCTATAGCTTTCCTATATTTTTCCCTATAGCTTTCCTATAGCTTTCCTATAGTTTTCCCTATAGCTTTCCCATAGCTTTCCCATAGCTTTCCCATAGTTTTCCTATAGCTTTCCCTATAGCTTTCCTATATTTTTCCCTATAGCTTTCCTATAGCTTTCCTATAGTTTTCCCTATAGTTTTCCCTATAGCTTTCCCATAGCTTTCCCATAGCTTTCCCATAGTTTTCCTATAGCTTTCCCTATAGCTTTCCTATATTTTTCCCTATAGCTTTCCTATAGCTTTCCTATAGTTTTCCCTATAGTTTTCCTATAGCTTTCCCTATTGCTTTCCCATAGCTTTCCGATAGTTTCCCTATAGCTTTCCCTATAGCTTTCCTATAGCTTTCCTATAGCTTTCCCTATAGCTTTCCCTATAGCTTTCCTATAGCTTTCTCATAGTTTTCCTATTGCTTTCCCATAGTTTTCCTATAGCTTTCCCATAGCTTTCCCATAGCTTTCCCATCATTTTCATCATGGCAGTTAGCACAGATGTTAGCCATTTCCAAATTTTGTTCTAATTTACAGGATAGCAGAGCCGGTTTGGGTGCTTAGTGTCCCTCCCTACTCAGTATAGACAGGATGTCTGAATTGACAAGGGTATAAATATTAATGTAGATACCACAATGTGTCAAACCAGATCAACATTCCAGGTTAATGGCCTTGGTGATACTGTAGTCGTTCTAAGAGGAAACTTCCCCCTGAAGCAAAGTTTACATATAAACCAATAGACAGAGTGCAAAGGAGAGACACATGGAGGATGAGGAAGTAATAGACATATGTATTTTAGCTAGGTAGAGAGAACTTTTGTTGGGGGATGGCAAGTGTCGTATAAACCATAGAGTGTGGTCTCCACCTAGTGGACAATGATAGAAATAGCACAGCTTTGTTTTGAGTCGTAGCAAACGCACATCACATTCTCTGAGGGCTACTTAGTATTTTGCAACTGTATATAATCAGACACCAGAGCTTATGAATGCAAGTCTCATTCAAAGGAAGTGTTGGAAGCTGTCAAGTCTGGACATGACCCTCCACTCCATCCGAGTCCCTGTGTGTGTGTGTGTGTGTGTGTGTGTGTGTGTGTGTGTGTGTGTGTGTGTGTGTGTGTGTGTGTGTGTGTGTGTGTGTGTGTGTGTGTGTGTGTGTGTGTGTGTGTGTGTGTGTGTGTGTGTGTGTGTGTGTGTGTGTGTGTGTTTGAATGCCGGGGGGTGTTGTGTTTGGTCTGCCTGTCAATGAAAGTGAAAGTGAAATGAGCAGCATGTGATGGCTCTGTGGTTTAAGGTCCTCTCCGTAAGGCTGCTATGGAGGCCGCTGGCCCAGCCCCAGCCATCCAGTCCCTTCTACCCTGTCTCCCAGCACCCCAGCCCCATGTACCCAGCACCCCAGCCCCAGGGTTCATTTCGACCACCCACCACTCCACCCCCAGCGTCCAGCCCAGATACCATCTGTGCACCTGTCACATGACCAGTGGCCTCTAAACTTGGGTTTTTGCCACTCTAAAAATGTTTTTCAGATGCATTTAACTGTAATGACAATCTTCATTGTAAGGACTGATCTGAAATTAGGCATTTGCGTTGTTGCCGGGGTTGTGAATGCCTTGGGGACAGAATAATGTCTCGCAAGAGCACAATAGGTAATGTGTCCCACAGCCAAAATAGTTCATGCCTCAGCAATACAGTAGATTGAGGGAAGAATGGATGATTGCATGTTATGTTTGGGGATTCATTTATGGAAAAGAATAGAGCTTCATGAATTCAGATTCCAATGTCAAAAAAATTGTGATTAATTTAGTCTTGAACGTGGTAAATATACGGTCTCCAGGATTTACACAATGTGTTAGATAAGGTTCTGTGAATGTCCCTAAGTCTTTTCCTCTCTGTCAGATATGCCTTCAAGCAGGAGGGGCTGAGGAGAGCAGGCCAATGGAAACAGTCCAGGGTACAGAACCGAGAGTGGAACAAGCTGACCTACATGTAGCCCTTTCTGCCCAGTGGAGAGCTCAACCAAGTGAGTCGTGAGCCAGAATGAGAGTCCTGTTCCTCTATGGGCCAGAATGAGAGTCCTGGTTCCTCTATGGGCCAGAATGAGAGTCCTGGTTCCTCTATGGGCCAGAATGAGAGTCCTGTTCCTCTATGGGCCAGAATGAGAATCCTGTTCCTCTATGGGCCAGAATGAGAGTCCTGGTTCCTCTATGGGCCAGAATGAGAGTCCTGTTCCTCTATGGGCCAGAATGAGAGTCCTGTTCCTCTATGGGCCAGAATGAGAGTCATGTTCCTCTATGGGCCAGAATGAGAGTCCTGGTTCCTCTATGGGCCAGAATGAGAGTCCTGGTTCCTCTATGGGCCAGAATGAGAGTCCTGGTTCCTCTATGGGCCAGAATGAGAGTCCTGTTCCTCTATGGGCCAGAATGAGAGCCCTGGTTCCTCTATGGGCCAGAATGAGAGCCCTGATTCCTCTGGTACCTCTGGTACTGGTCCAGAGATGTATTACATTCAGTCCAGTGAGTGCTAGGTCCCTGAGGCCTATATCAAAACAACCCAGACAGCCGTTGTAAATGGTCCACACCACAGTACACTACACTAGATAATATTTGGGTGTATTGGCTGAGAAATTCAATACAGGAAGGTCTCTCAAAGAACCCAGGCTGTTAGAATGATTAGTTACATGCTGACTGGCTGTCAGAGTGGATCTAGGTTGTGGTTATACCATGGCATATCTCCTCTGTCTGTCTGTCTGTCTGCAGGATCAGATGAGACATAGCAGACAGGAACATAACAGGCTTGTTAGGAATTAATCAGTCTACTGAGCACAACCGCTGACTGACATTTTTACATCTTACACTCAATAAATAGAGATGCCTAGCAAATGTTAAGCAGGTTGTTTCATCATGAAATCGTGTAATGGAATAATCATAAGTGATATGACAGCTGCGTGTGTGTTGGAATGTCTTGGGCCCAATGTAGGGGACGATTATAATTATATCCTGTGTTTTTCAGCTTTTGTGCAATTCTAAAGGTGAATGGTAGGCCTCTTACTTGCCCTGGTTTGTTGGAGCTGGCTGGTGTTTGGTGAGCAAGAAGAGGCAGGAAGCAGAAGATCCAGTGCATCGTTTTTATTTGAAGGCTCTTTGAGCAGGTACAGGTATTTACAAACAATACAAATCATCCAACAAGTAGTGATGGTATGTTTGATACCGGAGCTCCGAGGCATCCGTCAAAATCACTAACGCCTTGATCACATCGACAGAGTCATTGAATTTTGGTATTGCATTTTTGGTCCATTTCCAATGGAACGCTGCGTATGCCTTGCAGCGTTGCGTTGCAGTGCGTTCTGTGTGGTGCATGCGTTGGATTTATCAAACGTATGTGTCAAACTGTATGTGTAGACGGCTTGACAGAAATGGTGGCAGAAGGTGACTGATGAATTTGTGTTTCACACATATCCAGATGATGCTGCATCCCATTTTGCGCAATGACGCTGTAGATGTGATCAAGGCGTAAGCAGTTTATTTAGAAGCAGTGTGCTCATGCGTGTATCGCTTAATCAGAAGCACGTGATCAATGATGTCCGAAGCTTCGTTTCGTCGAACAACCACCTGATTGGTTTGGCATTGGTTTCAGTAGAAGACAAAAAGGCTAGTGCGTGCGACGTCATCTATAATAATTTGGCTGTTATAAATTATTTTGACCAGCAGGTGCCACTAGTGTGCACTATGTTGATCAAAGCCTTGAGTAATAATGAACCTATTTCGACACAATTGGCTGGAAGTGCTCAATGCTTCAGGAATCTTTGTTTCCGAATCACTACCAACAAGATGCTGGATCAGGATCAAAGTAAAAAAATAAACTGATTTTAAAAAATTATTGTCAAATGAAAAAAAAGACTGAAGATCAGTCTGACTAGCCCCTCGGGCTCAGACCAACCCTAACTAACCCCTGCAAACCCAGGCAGCCATCCTCAACTCCCATAAAGCTCTGCACCTGAGCATAAATACCCTGGCGGAGACCAGGTGACAGGAAACACTTGTATGAATAGAAAGCACTTTGTCAAACTAAGCCAATAAACACTTAGCAACTCTACAATAACAGTTTATATACTATAACCAGTACGATACAAAAAGATATATAATACTTTTAAAGAGCTGGACTAGAATATAAACTCTTTCCCCCCAATTAGTAACAGAGTGTCCCTTAATTAATGAGCAGACGCTTGGTGGCCACGCCCCTTCACATGCTACAAGACAGATCTCACACAAACATGTGTAAGTACTGCTTTAGACTAGCAACATAACTAACACCATTACTGACGGCTCATGTCTTCTGTCAAACACAGGTAACCCACTAAACCAAAAATGAATATTTGGTGAGGTGATGAAGCAATTATATCACCATGTATACTGTGAAATGGGACTGGTGAGGAAGCACAGAGTTAGCTTTCTCACAGCAACCTTAAATTGCATTGGTAGCATAGTTTGCTATTTCATTTGCTATTTCCTTTGCACTGACAGTGTTGGGACACGAGAGATAACCAGGCTAATTTATCATGCTGCTGTTTAAATGCCCCTGCAGGACTTGAACTTACAAGTCCCCTGTGCTCCACCACTGACTGAATCCAACAGCAGAGGGCACTGTTTTAGCTCTGCACCACTGCGACTGTGGGTACTGAGAAACGGACAGGGGAAAGAAAAGGCAAAAGTCATAACTGTTGCAGCACCTAACCTCACCAACATACTGAACACTCGGTGAGGACAGTATCCAATCAGCTCTTCTACATCCCTGCTCTCTGACAACCACATCAATACATGTCATTTTACATCCACTGCAGGCAACACAATATTGTCATGTAGGCTTCCATTATTGTATAGTACAGTAGCGTCAGTCAAAAGCATAAAGCATCTGCCAACCCCAGAAAGTGATATACGATGATATAGACAGATGCACATTTAGTAGGGTGCATAATATGGTTCTGGTGGAGGCCTACTGATGCTCTCAGCGTAGCCTATGCAGATAGTGTACAGACCTTGAGATGATTTATGTCTATGTATTAATTTAGCTCCAGATCACAGATGTATTAGTGCATTAGGCCTGATTCAGCAATAAGAGGACTACTATTCACCAATAATTTGGAAAGAATGCATAGTCTTCTGCCCCCCACACAACCCACCAATGAACATTCATTTGCTCAAGGTAAAGTCAAGCCTGAAATTGGAGTTTCTGATCCAGGAATATAATTTGTACCTCCTAATTAATTCCATCAGTTCCCCATCTTTGGAGTAAAGTAAATAAAGCTGCCCTGGGTTCCCGTTTACAGATGAGCACATGCAGCCTGCCTGACCTTTGACCTTTCTGTCTGCGTCAGCCGCTCTCCTTCATTACGGGCTCAGGCCTAGAATCTGGGGCGTCATTTGCATAAGTTAATTTCTCGTTACGATCCCCCTTGCAGCCGTGCAAGGCCAGGGAATAGAACTGATTATGATTATGTTTCCCTCCATTCATCTGTGCAGTAGGAAGCCTCTCGGCAGCACAGCAGAGAGACTCAAAGCTGAGAGTGGTGCCAACAGGGAGAATGAAAAAAGAAATTCACAGCCTTGAGTTTCAGGAGTTCCCTGAGAGGTAAAAGCCCAAGTTGAATTGAAATATATTCATGAAGAAAAAAATCCCTCTTCATTGGGAAGGGTGGAACAGTACAGTAAATCTCTCCTGTAATGTTTTCTCCTCAGGAGCACAGTCTCTGCATCTTTCCCAAGTTGCTCGCAGGCTCTACCTCACAGACGGCAGGGAGATAACTCTACTTCAAGACCTGACTCCAGACCAGCTGGTATTGCAATTATACTTTTGAATAAACTTTTACAACTTTTAACTTATGAATTCAAATTTAACACACAAGTCAACCATTTTTTTAACTTAAAGACAATGTGATTTCCTGTCTTTTATATATTTTTCGACACTGAGGTTGGAATAATAGTGTGAAAATGATGATAATGCCATTTTAGTATAAGACTTGTTGGAAAAGACTGCCTGAAATTTCTGAATGTTTTGGTGGGATGGAGTTTTGGCCTGCCTGGTGACATTACCAGGTGGTAAATTAGTTAATAGACCAATAAGAAAAATAATTCCAAACCTCTCTGACAATAGTTTTCAGTTTTCCCCTCCCCACTCAGACCACTCCCAGACAGTCCTAGAAAAAATCTTGCTTGAGAAATTGCTATTGCGAAAATGCTATTTTAATTTATTTTTGACCATTTTAATTGAAAACTAGCACAGTAAGGTACTTAATTGTTACTCAGAAATAATTTAATATTGAGATAAAAACGTCTCCTGTATTCTTTCCTCTCTGTCATTGAGGTGTGTGGTGGGAAGCCGTGGGTTAACCCTCATCTCAGCCGGGGTAAGGTCATCAAACAGCGCGACCTTCTCCACCTGGACAAGGATGTGTCCCAAATCCACCACTACTGCACCCTCCACCACCAGCACGGTTGGTACATCCTAAGGGACCAATCAGCACTCCTAAAACGTGCATACGTCCATCAATGAAAATGCATGCTGAACTGTGGCATGTTATTAGGCCTACAGTACACGTTGAGGAAATAGTAGGAAAAACATTTCTACTCTCTTTTTCTGTGTATATGTGATGTGTGCAGTAGAATCTTGGGTTTCCTGGCTGTCTCCCCAGAAATGGTACTGGAGGTTAGAGATGAGTTACAGGAGGGCTCACTGAGGCCCCCTGTAGTGTTTTCTATGTAGAGCGGAGGCAAGAGTCAACGCCCCAGGAGGATAGCACCAGAGGTGTGGACTCGAGTCACATGACTTGGCCACTAGTCAGACTCGAGTCACAAATATGATGATTTGCAACTCGACTTTGACTTTAACACCAACGACTTGTGACTTGACTTGGACTTGAGCCTTATGACTAGACCTGACTTGATATCCTCCCCAAGCCCAAATATAAAAAATTATGCTGTTAAAAAAAGTGTGCAGCATGTCAACTCTTCATTTAACGGATTACAGTTTGATCGGACAGCAGCCATTCAAATTGTTCCAGCTGAGAAAAAGTTGTGCGGGGCAGTGCAGAGGAACGTCAGCGGGGGAATTCAGATGGAGCCCTTGGAAAGATGATACCCAAAATTATTCGTTTCGGATAGAAAGACAACGCTGTATCAACAAAAAAAGGATTGCAACTTGCAAAAACATGCGGGAAGAAAATTACAGACGGAGGCGCAACAATTTCCAACTTTGTTCGACATTTGAAGCTGCACAAAGAACAGTAAGTCGTGGCTAATATAGACGACAGCTATATATTTTATTACTTTACTAGTGTATCATGTAGGCTAACGTAACGTTAAATCAATGAGCCTCCACACAGTCAGTCAGTGCGGGAACGTGATCATTGCACCCAAGATTGAGCTACAACTGGCTAGGCAGTTGGTAGCCTAAATCCTGCCTGATGATACTGCTGTTATTAAAACCATTGACATACGTTAGCCTACTGTAACCACACAGAAAGAGTGTGTGTGTGTGTGTGTTAAGGTTGGGCGATTGTGTACAAGCCTACATCGATTGTGTATCATCAAATCAAATCAAATGTATTTATATAGCCCTTCTTACATCAGCTGATATCTCAGTGCTGTACAGAAACCCAGCCTAAAACCCCAAACAGCAAGCAATGCAGGTGTAGAAGCACGGTGGCTAGGAAAAACTCCCTAGAAAGGCCAAAACCTAGGAAGAACCCAAGAGAGGAACCAGACTATGAGGGGTGGCCAGTCCTCTTCTGGCTGTGCCGGGTGGAGATTATAATAGAACATGGCCAAGATGCTCAAATGTTCATAGATGACCAGCAGAGTCAAATAATAATAATCACAGTGGTTGTCGAGGGAGCAACAGCTCAGCACCTCAGGAGTAAATGTCAGTTGGCCTTTCATAGCCGATCATTCAGAGTATCTCTACTGCTCCTGCAGTATCTAGAGAGTTGAAAACAGCAGGTCTGGGAAGGGTAGCACGTCCGGTGAACAGGTCAGGGTTCCATAGCCGTAGGCAGAACAGTTGAAACTGGAGCAGCAGCTTGGCCAGGTGGACTGGGGACAGCAAGGAGTCATCATGCCAGCTAGTCCTGAGGCATGGTCCTAGGGCTCAGGTCCTCCAAGAAAGAGAGAAAGAGAGAATTAGAGAGAGCATACTTAAATTCACACAGGACACCGGATAAGACAGGAGAAGTATTCCAGATATAACAAACTGACCCTAGCCCCCCGACACATAAACTACAGCAGCATAAATACTGGAGGCTAAGACAGGAGGGGTCAGGAGACACTGTGGCCCCATCCGATGATACCCCCGGACAGGGCCAAACAGGAAGGATATAACCCCACCCACTTTGCCAAAGCACAGCCCCCACACCACTAGAGGGATATCTTCAACCACCAACTTACCATCCTGAGACAAGGCCGAGTATAGCCCACAAAGATCTCCACCACGGCACAACCCAAGGGGGGGGGCGCCAACCCAGACAGGAAGATCATGTCAGTGACTCAACCCACTCAAGTGACGCACCCCTCCTAGGGATGGCATGAAAGAGCACCAGTAAGCCAGTGACTCAGCCCCTGGAATAGGGTTAGAGGCAGAGAATCCCAGTGGAGAGAGGGGAACCGGCCAGGCAGAGACAGCAAGGGCGGTTCGTTGCTCCAGAGCCTTTCCGTTCACCTTCACACTCCTGGGCCAGACTACACTCAATCATATGACCTACTGAAGAGATGAGTCTTCAGTAAAGACTTAAAGGTTGAGATCGAGTCTGCGTCTCTCACATGGGTAGGCAGACCATTCCATAAAAATTGAGCTCCATAGGAGAAAGCCCTGCCTCCAGCTGTTTGCTTAGAAATTCTAGGGACAATTAGGAGGCCTGCGTCTTGTGACCGTCGTGTACGTGTAGGTATGTACGGCAGGACCAAATCGGAAAGATAGGTAGGAGCAAGCCCATGTAATGCTTTGTAGGTTAGCAGTAAAACCTTGAAATCAGCCCTTGTCTTAACAGGAAGCCAGTGTAGGGAGGCTAGCACTGGAGTAATATGATCAAATTTTGGGGGGGTTCTAGTCAGGATTCTAGCAGCCGTATTTAGTGCTTTATCCGGGTAGCCGGAAAGTAGAGCATTGCAGTAGTCTAACCAAGAAGTAACAAAAGCATGGATTAAGTTTTCTGCATCCTTTTTGGACAGAAAGTTTCTGATTCTGCAATGTTACATAGATGGAAAAAAGCTGTCCTTGAAACAGTCTTGATATGTTCGTCAAAAGAGAGATCAGGGTTCAGAGTAACGCCGAGGTCCTTCACAGTTTTATTTGAGACGACTTTACAACCATCAAGATTAATTGTCAGATTCAACATAAGATCTCTTTGTTTCTTGGGACCTAGAACAAGCATCTCTGTTTTGTCCGAGTTTAAAAGTAGAACGTTTGCAGCCATCCACTTCCTTATGTCTGAAACACAGGCTTCTAGCGAGGGCAATTTTGGGGCTTCACCATGTTTCATTGAAATGTACAGCTGTGTGTCATCCGCATAGCAGTGAAAGTTAACATTATGTTTTCGAATGACATCCCCAAGAGGTAAAATATATAGTGAAAACAATAGTGGTCCCAAAACGGAACCTTGAGGAACACCGAAATTTACAGTTGATTTGTCAGAGGACAAACCATTCACAGAGACGAACTGATATCTTTCCGACAGATAAGATCTAAACCAGGCCAGAACTTGTCCGTGTAGACCAATTTGGGTTTCCAATCTCTCCAAAAGAATGTGGTGATCGATGGAATCAAAAGCAGCACTAAGGTCTAGGAGCACGAGGACAGATGCAGAGCCTCGGTCTGACGCCATTAAAAGGTCATTTACCACCTTCACAAGTGCAGTCTCAGTGCTATGATGGGGTCTAAAACCAGACTGAAGCATTTCGTAAACATTGTTTGTCTTCAGGAAGGCAGTGAGTTGCTGCGCAACAGCTTTTTCAAAAAAAAATTGAGAGGAATGGAAGATTCGATATAGGCCCATAGTTTTTTATATTTTCTGGGTCAAGGTTTGGCTTTTTCAGGAGAGGCTTAATTACTGCCACTTTTAGTGAGTTTGGTACACATCCGGTGGATAGAGATACGTTTATTATGTTCAACATAGGAGGGCCGAGCACAGGAAGCAGCTCTTTCAGTGTACAAGCCTACATCGCCCGATTGCGCTCCATAGCGATCCTCAATAGTCGATCACTGTTTCCATGGAAATATAACGTTTATTTGGAAAGTAATAAATATATAGATATTTTTAAAAGCATTCATGATTTCGTAAATGTAATATACTAACTATTACTCTTGTTAAAAATATGAAATGGTATTACATTTGGTGAAGAGCACATTATGACTTGTTTAGGACTCGAAACTCAACGTTTATGACTTGAGACTTGACTTGATACTTGACGTTCTTGACTTGAGACTTAACTCGGACTTGCCTGTCCTGACTTGGGACTTGACTTGGGACTTGAGTGCTAAGACTTACTTGTGACTTGCCTGTCCTGACTTGGGACTTGACTTGGGACTTGAGTGCTAAGACTTGAGACTTACTTGTGACTTGTAAAACAATGACTTGGTCCCACCTCTGGATAGCACTGATTATGATCACCTCAACAGTCTTATGTGAGTCTGTCAGTATCAAGTAAGAAAGCCAGTCAGGTCTGATCCTCCACACCAAACATATATATGTAATATGTCCTTCCATTTATGTCTTGTAAATGTGTTTACCTTCATGAAAATAAGTCCCTTTTTCGATGTTATTTGAGTCTTGACATCATGTGTTCTTTCTTTTCAGTGGGGACTCAACAGCTCACCGCATAAGACTGACCAACCAGCTTAGACCAGGTTAGGTTGCTTTAAACAAACATACAGCATTTGTGTTGTCTATTGTTCTGTATTTTCTGCATTGTGTATCACTTATTTCTGCTCTCTCTCTGTCTTGTTTCTCTCTAGGATGCAGCAGCGCGGTAGGAGCATCAGGTAGTGAGCAGGTAGTGAGCTGCAGATACCACTGACTGGCTGTGGGAGTCACTGGGGCCGTTGGGCAACGTGGGGTACAAGCAGGGTCACCTTTCCAGTTAGTGTGGCGGAACCCCTACGACTTAACCCAATGCTGGACACTGAATGAGGGAGAAAGTAGGAGAATGGACCCCATGTGAATTTGTACTGATGTCAGAGCGTAACCCTGTCTGTCTGTCCTCCCATGTCACACTGATTTTGGAGATGACCCCCTTGTGACCCTGTCTAGTACACTGTACTAGCAACG
This sequence comes from Salvelinus namaycush, assembly GCF_016432855.1. NCBI lineage: Eukaryota > Metazoa > Chordata > Actinopteri > Salmoniformes > Salmonidae > Salvelinus > Salvelinus namaycush. Next base: position 34,656,947 of record NC_052327.1, read on the forward strand.
GACACAACGACAGGGTCAAAGATCTTCAGATGTACAAGCCAAACCGTTATGAAGCAGCCAACCAGAAGTGGGGCTGGTTACCAGAGCTCAGGGTTCTGAGTGTGTTCTACACCTAGTCTCTTTCTTAATAATGCTGTGTCTGATACTGTACTCTGTGGAGTCAGGGCTTCTCCTTCACCAAGCCAGGTGATCTGTGGGGACGGGGTTTCTCCTTCACCAGGCCAGGTGATCTGTGAGGACAGGGTTTCTCCTTCACCAGGCCAAGTGATCTGTGGGGACGGGGTTTCTCCTTCACCAGGCCAAGTGATCTGTGGGGACGGGGTTTCTCCTTCACCAGGCCAGGTGATCTGTGGGGACAGGGTTTCTCCTTCACCAAGCCAGGTGATCTGTGGGGACGGGGTTTCTCCTTCACCAGGCCAGGTGATCTGTGGGGACGGGGTTTCTCCTTCACCAGGCCAGGTGTTCTGTGGGGACAGGGTTTCTCCTTCACCAGGCCAGGTGATCTGTGGGGACGGGGTTTCTCCTTCACCAGGCCAGGTGTTCTGTGAGGACAGGGTTTCTCCTTCACCAGGCCAGGTGTTCTGTGAGGACAGGGTTTCTCCTTCACCAGGCCAGGTGATCTGTGGGGACAGGGTTTCTCCTTCACTAGGCCAGGTGATCTGTGGGGACAGGGTTTCTCCTTCACCAAGCCAGGTGATCTGTGGGGACGGGGTTTCTCCTTCACCAGGCCAGGTGATCTGTGGGGACGGGGTTTCTCCTTCACCAGGCCAGGTGTTCTGTGGGGACAGGGTTTCTCCTTCACCAGGCCAGGTGATCTGTGGGGACGGGGTTTCTCCTTCACCAGGCCAGGTGTTCTGTGAGGACAGGGTTTCTCCTTCACCAGGCCAGGTGATCTGTGGGGACAGGGTTTCTCCTTCACCAGGCCAGGTGATCTGTGGGGACAGGATGGATGTGTGTCCCAGCTGTTCCATTGGACTGAGAGAGAGCAGAGTTTTCCAGAAGCTTCCCCCAGAATCCTCCTCCTCCTGCTCTACAACCACCAGCTCAGCCCAATTGGACCCTTCAGGGATGTTCTCCTCATGAACCCCCAGGAGAGTGTGTGTATGTGTGTGTCTTCATTTCTGTGTGTGAGAGACTAAGATTCCAGCTGTGTCCTCCTGCAGATGGAGCTCAGTGAGTCTGCAGCAGAGGCCATTCTGCATCGTCTAGAGTCACTGAGGACGGAGGCTGTAGTGCTGCAGGAGCAGACGCAGTCCCCAGAGGTGTGCAGCGCAGCCCGGACGCAGCCGAGTGTTAAGATCCTGGATCACAGGAATGGCCAGGGGGACATAGAAGAGGGCCAGCTGATCACCGTGGCAACAAAGCCCCTGGTGAGACACCACAGGGTCACTAAAACAGACAGACACACTGTCATCTCCTAATACTGTATTGACTTGTGTAGCTACAGTAACTACATCTATACTTTAGCAGTATACTATAGCAGCATAAACAGTACAAGTATGTGTATTACTTTGTTGTTACACAGGTATACAGTATGAGTTTCTGTGTGTCTGTAGTTGCTGTCAGAATGCACCAACTTCAGCTCCCCAGGGCTGCTCTACTCCTCTACACTACAGACGGCACCCAGATCTTCACCCTACCACAGCTCAAAGCGTGGGCCTCAATGACTGTCTGCAGAACCTAGACCCAGATACATATACCCCTGGACTTAAATATCCTGCTACCGATCTCACTCACTCACACACACACACAGACAGGACAGGACAGGACAGGACAGGACAGGACAGGACAGGACAGGACAGGACAAGACAAGACAAGACAAGACAAGACAAGACAAGACAAGACAAGACAAGACAAGACAAGACAAGACAAGACAGTGGAGGGTCATGTCCAGACTTGACAGCTTCCCCCACTTCCTTTGAATGAGACTTGCATTCATAAGCTCTGGTGTCTGATTATATATCTGATTACACACACACCACTCAGATGACATTTGGGCAGTATTTGCTCATCTTTGACCTTTACCACTGACCTCTCCTCTATCCCCAGGTTCAGAGACGTGTGTTCCAGGTGAGTGCTCTGTAGATAAGTGTCTACTGGCGCTGATACTGAGGTCCCCATCCATGTCTGGTTGTCCTGTGGAGAGCCCTACCTCCCCTTAGATGGTGAGACAAACACAGTGGTGCGTGCATGTGCTAATGGGGAATTCATATTAGGAAATTGTACATAAATACACATACAGTAATGTCTCTTTTGCTACTACAGCACATGTTCCATCCTGGTTATTCTTGTTCAGTTCTTGCCTGTGGGTGAATCCTAGCAGCATTGCCCTGGGGAGGCCCGACCCAGATGAGATGCTGCTTCATTTAATAACACATTTCATGCATGGCCTGTAACGGCCAGATGCTAATGAGACGTGTGTTTTGCTGCCTGGGTGATGACTTTGCAGATAATGTTCCCTTGTATGGACTCGAGCAGCAATTAGGGGTTTGTAAATCACTGCATATTCCTATACACATAAACATGGTGTGTGCGTTATGTTGCATCAGTTAGCAGAAGAGAGAAGCTGCAGTGGGTTCTGTGGCTACAGAAGGCGAGAGTCCAGTGTAGGCTTCTGAGGGGAGGATGGCTCATAATAACGGCCGGAATGGAGCTAATGGAATGGCATCAAACACATGGAACCCACGTGTTTGATGTATTTGATACCATTCCACCTATTCTGCTCCAGCCATTACCACGAGCCCGTCCTCCCCAATTAAGCTGCCACCAACCTCCTGTGTGTAACGGAATCCGTCCTCCTCATCTGACGAGGAGTAAGAAAGGTCGGACCAATGCGCAGCGTGGTAAGTGTTCATAATGAATCTTTAATAGAACAAACTGAACACTGAGATACAAAACAATAAAGTGAACTACTGAAAACCGAAACAGTTCCGTGTGGAACACACAGACACGAAAGACAACCACCCACAAAACACAACAGAAAACAGGCTACCTAAATATGGTTCCCAATCAGAGACAATGACTAACACCTGCCTCTGATTGAGAACCATATCAGGCCAAACAAAAAACAACAACATAGAAACACAAAACATAGATAACCCACCCAACTCACGCCCTGACCATACTAAAACAAAGAAAATACAAAAGAACTAAGGTCAGAACGTGACACTGTGGTACTGACTGACTGATCTGGAGATAAAGAGAGACAAGATGAGGTACCTGAAAGATCTGTTCTGCTCTCTATCCACCATGGCTACTGGGGCTTAATGGAATACAGGACAATAATGCATTTTTGATGGCATTTTAGTAAACGTGTTTCAATTCTGTAACATTTGAAAATATAGTATTGTGTGGCTAACCTGACCTAACTTTCTGTATCCATGTAGCGTAACAGAATGTAATCTCGCGACTTCAGGATGGTCGTACGAGGCTATTGTGTGGCCACATCATGTACTATGGGGAATAAACTATTATGAATAGTGCATTGAATGAACTAGATTTGTTCATTCAATGACATTGCATCTCTGTTAGTATTGTCAGTGTTCTTCTTCCTACACATAAAATCTAATTGTATTAGTCACATGCGCCGAATACAACAGGTATTCACTACCTTACAATGACATGCTTACTTATGAGCCCCTCACCGACAGTGCAGTTTAAAAAAATATGGATAAGAATAAGAGATAAAAGTAACAAGTAATTACAGAGCAGCAGTAAAAAATAACAATATATACTGGCACTGGTTAGTTAAGGTAGTATATACATGTAGGTAGAGTTAATTAAAGTGACTATGCATAGATGACAACAGAGTGGCAGTGGTGTGGGGAGGGGGGAGGGCAATGTGAAGTCTGGGTAGCCATTTGACTAGATGTTAAAGAGTCTTATGGCTTGGGGGTAGAAGCTGTTAAGAAGCCTCATGGACCTAGACCTAGCTTGCTGTGTGGTAGCAGAGAGAACAGTCTATGACTAGGGTGGCTGGAGTCTTTGACAATTTTTAGGGACTTCCTCTGACACCGTCTGGTATAGAGGTCCTGCATGGCAGGAAGCTTGGCCCCAGTGATGTACTGGGCCGTACGCACTACCCTCTGTAGTGCCTTGCGGTCGGAGGCCGAGCGGTTGCCATACCAGGCAGTGATGCAACCAGTCAGGATGCTCTCGATGGTACAGCTGTAGAACCTTTTGAGGATCTCAGGACCCATGTCAAATCTTTTCAGTCTCCTGAGGGGGAATAGGTTTTACCGTGCCCACTTCATGGCTGTCATGGTGTGCTTAAACTATGTTAGTTTGTTGGTGATGTGGACACCAAGGAACTTGAAGCTCTCAACCTGCTCCACTGCAGCCCCGTCGATGAGAATGGGGGCGTGCTCGGTCCTCTTTTTCCTGTAATCCACAATCATCTCCTTTGTCTTGATCACGTTGAGGGAGAGGTTGTTGTCCTGGCACCACACGGCCAGGTCCCTGACCTCCTCCCTATAGGTTGTCTCGTCGTTGTCGGTGATCAGGTCTACCACTGTTGTGTCATCGGCAAATTTAATGATGATGTTGGTCGTGATGATGTCGTGCCTGGCCGTGCAGTCGTGGGTGAACAGGGAGTACAGGAGGGGACTGAGCACACACCCCTGTGGAGCTCCAGTGTTGAGGATCAGTGTGGCAGATGTGTTGTTACCTACCCTTACCACCTGGGGGCGCCCGTCAGGAAGTCCAGGATCCAGTTGCAGAGGGAGGTGTTTAGTCCCAGTGGTGTTGAACGCTGAGCTGTAGACAATGAATAGCATTCTCACATAGGTGTTCCTTTGGTCCAGGTGGGAAAGGGCAGTGTGGAGTGCAATAGAGACTGCATCATCTGTGGATACATGAGTTTGATCTTAGGTGTAGAATGTACCCTCTATACTCTTGGGTCCACCCACCCTGAAACCAAAAAGGGTTCTACCTGGAACTAAAAAATAATTGTCCTATGCTATGGGAACCTTTTTCTAAGCGTGTAGTTGTACTGCATCCCTGGTAGAGACTCTGAGAGCACTCTGCTGACATAAGCATGCTATAGAGGAGCATAATAGGAGCAAGGTTTTGATCCTTCAGAGGTGACATAGTAACCTTATTATCATGTGACATTGATAATCACTTTTAGTTTTTTCTCTCCAGACTCTACTAGCTGAGATGGAGACCGTACCAGAGAAAGGCCACTGGTAACTTCCAGGAACTGTACCATCAGCCTGATGTCAAGAGTTAATACCCAATGGAGACAGGCATATATCTATCCACGTCTGGGGGAAAAGCATGGAAGAGATACTTCCTCCAAATTGACAAAAAAGGTATGAGTCTGATATCAATATCCAGTCTGGATTCTCTATGGGGCACCATTAGTAACATGCTATATTTTGTGCTAAAGATGAGTTTCCTGCTACAGAATTTATTTTTCAAACAGAACCCTAATAGATCTCCTCAGTAAGTGGTAACTGTGTGTTACTGAATGTTGCAGCTGCAGTAACGTGAGGCTGGGCCTGTCCCGGTCCGCTTCCAGGCTGTACGCTGCAGACGGCAGACCTCTGTACCGTGAGGCTGGGCCTATCCCGGTCCGCTTCCAGGCTGTACGCTGCAGACAGCAGGCCTCTGTACCGTGAGGCTGGGACTGTCCCGGTCCGCTTCCAGGCTATACGCTGCAGACGGCAGACCTCTGTACCGTGAGGCTGGGACTGTCCCGGTCCGCTTCCAGGCTGTACGCTGCAGACGGCAGGCCTCTGTACCGTGAGGCTGGGACTGTCCCGGTCCGCTTCCAGGCTGTACGCTGCAGACGGCAGGCCTCTGTACCGTGAGGCTGGGCCTATCCCGGTCCACCTCCAGGCTGTACGCTGCAGACGGCAGGCCTCTGTACCGTGAGGCTGGGCCTATCCCGGTCCACCTCCAGGCTGTACGCTGCAGACGGCAGGCCTTTGATCTCCAGGGAGGACATACTACTGTGTGTGTCATCAGGAGAGCCCTACATCAACCGTCTGTCAAAAATAGAGCAGGGGTTATTCTGATGTTTTTATTTACAGAAAGAAAGTGAACTGTGGATTCTGCGGTACATTTGCCAACAGATATATTTGTATAAGCATTTCTCCTTTCCAGATTGAAAGGAAAAGATTGAGATGGGAGCCAGCTATGCTTGAGTGACGAGATCTCGAGACCATGATTGTACAACAACAGACGGGACCAAAGGAGCTCCTGACTTCCACAGTAAGAGGAGAGGGGATAACTGTCCTAGGGGATAATGCTGCTAATGTTTGTCGAGATTATTCATATTTGTGTACTGTCTTTTTTAAATTCCAGGTGGCTGACTGTCTCTCTTCGGACTGCAGAATAAAATACCTGATATAAAACAACTGTGTTCTGCCTGATCAAGATAGCTATCATATACTGTGGTTCTGTCCCTATGGTCAAGCAAATCCCCAGGACGGGATACAGTGTGTGATGTTATATATTCACCACTAGAGGGAAGCAGTGGTGTGAGCCAGTCATATAGGATGCATTCAAAGTCTGCTGTGTGTCTGTGAATCATTGACCTTGGCTAAGAAATCTTGAAGTCTGTTTGTTATGATTATATTTATGATGATGATAGGTATCCTAGCATTGGTAGGTAGCCTAGAGGTTAAGAGCATTGGGCCAGTAACTGAAAGGTCGCTGGTTCGAATTCCCGAGACGACTAGGTGAAAAATCTGTTGATGTGCCCTTGAGTAAGGCACTTACCCTATTTTCTCCTGTAAATAGCTCTGGATAAGAGTGTCTGCTAAATGACTAAAATATAAAAAATGTATTACAATTGAATATGAACAATAATAGTCTGAACACTATTCAGAACCAAAGAGGAATAATGTATGATTTGTCTTCTGTTCAGATTTGATTGAATGAATTGACTGTATATGATCCATATATTCTTCTGTAAGCTTGAGTTGATTTCAAATCGCACCTGACGTGAACTGCTGATTGCTGTATGATTGGATAGTGCCTCAACAGCGCCCCTAGAGGCACTTTATCTAAAGGAGGAACACTATTTCATACACCCATAGAGATAGATAGCGGACTCATCTTTGTATCTGTGCAATTATAGCATCTGACAGCATGGACAGAGCCATTAAGGCTATCTCCATTTTGAAGTACTCCATTTTCTTCTTCATGATTGGCTGATCCCTCCTGATGACCAGGTTGGACATGACTCCAACAGGATCACCAGGAATGATCAGCCAATGAAGGTGGAAGTCCCATCCAGTTGTACATGAGCAAATGTATGAATATGTTAACAAACAGGGTCTAATGTATGATTTTCAGTCGGGTTTTAGAAAAACATACTCCACTGATTCATGTCTACTTTACTTGACTGACTTCATCAGGAAAGAGATTGATGAGGGAAATCTGTGTGGAATGGTACTGCTTGACCTGCGGGTGGCGCAGTGGTCTAGGGCACTGCATCGCAGTGCTAGCTGCGCCACCAGAGTCTCTGGGTTCGCTCCCAGGCTGGGCTGGGTTCGCGCGCAGGCTCTGTCGCAGCCGGCCGCAACCGGGAGGTCCGTGGGGCGACGCACAATTGGCATAGCGTCGTCCGGGTTAGGGAGGGTTTGGCCGGTAGGGATATCCTTGTCTCAGTATGTAAAATGTAATGAAATGTAAAAAATGTAATAAAATGTATGCACTACTGTAAGTCGCTCTGGATAAGAGCGTCTGCTAAATGACTAAAATGTAAATGTAAAATGTTGACCTACAGAAGGCCTTTGATACAGTTAACCACTGTCTCCTAATCTCCAAACTGGAGGCACTGGGGTTAAGCAGTATCCCTCTAGGCTGGGTAAAGTCCTATTTATCAGGAAGGGAGCAAGTAGTAGAGGTTAATGGTTCACTGTCTCAGGCAAAACCAATGAGTTGTGGCGTTCCGCAGGGGAGCGTGCTTGGGCCTCTGCTGTTTTTATTGTATATTAATGATATGAAAGATGCTTGTTCTTGCCGTCTTTTTCTTTATGCGGATGACTCTACACTTCTGGTGTCTCACAAAAGTAAAACTATGTTAGAGAGCATACTTAGCACAGAGCTTACTAACATTAGCAAATGGCTTGGAGATAATAAGCTATCTCTGCACTTAGGGAAAACTGAAGCAATTATTTTTGGATCCAGACCTAAATTGTGTAGGTCGTCTGAAATCAGAGTGGAGTTAGGGGGTGAGGTGCTGACTTCTAAAACCTCTGTTAGCTACTTGGGATGTATCCTTGATGGAAGCTTGGGAGGTGTGAGCATGGCCAATAAGGTGCTAGAGAAGGTTAATGCCAGGACTAAGTTTTTGGCTAGAAAGTCCAAGCTGCTTGATGAGGACTCCATGAAAGTGCTAGCTACTGCCCTCATTCAATGCCATTTTGACTATGCTAGTACTTCCTGGTTTGGGGGCGTATCTAAACTTATGAAGGGGAAGCTCCAGATAGCCCAGAATTAGCTGATCAGGGTAGTATTGAAGGTGAGTCCACGTACTCACATAGGCAGGAGCTGCTTTCAGGAACTGTTGAGGCTAGGGTGTCCCAGATTAGACTAGGTTTGGTTTACAGGAGTATTTATGGTCCTGCGCCCAGATATCTAAGTGATTACTTTCCTGGTGTTAGGGATGCACACAATCACAGCACCAGATCAGGTGTTGCTGATGTGTGCTTATACAGGTTCAGGAGTAATGCTGGGAAAGGTACTTTCTTGTATACTGGAGCCTCAGAATGGAATGAGTTGCCTCTGCCTATAAAAACAATGTCCTCTCTGGACAGCTTTAAAAAATAAAGTAATAATATGTTTGATGTCCTCTGTACCCATATGAATAACCCCTATGATGTAACTGGAATGATGAGATAGATGTTCTTCTTTAATGTTTTTGTTTTATTATTTCTCTGCCGTACTGTGTTCGATCTTGTCTAGCCATCTTGTCTATTCATGTGCATGTATGCCCTTTAAGTTTTATGTGTGCTTGTTTTTTAAAATGGTCAAATTAATAAAGTAAAGTAAACTACATTAAAATGGTGGAAGCCCTCAATGGCGCTGCCCATGCTAATACAGCCTTTTGGCCACTAGAGGCCTCTGTCATTCTATATGGATACACCTACACACTATACAAAAGTGGGTGTGGCCTTTGGTTGGAATGCATCTCTTATGTTACAATGCATGTCAGCCGGTGCTTCAAACGACCAGCAGATGGCTCTAATGCAACAGAGTTGCATATGTGTACCCCAGTAGCCTTTATTGCTGCCCATCTCTGTAAACTTGTGATTTTAAACAACCAACAGCAGTTAAAAAGCTGTGACTGCTGCTGGTGGCATTGTGGGTAATGGTGTCCCTTGCCTTTTCTCATTTGAGCAAAAGTCCGTCCTCCACCCTCTCTTCTCCGTGACCCCTGAAACCGATACGTGATTGAGTAGTCAGGGAGATGTCAGTTCATTAGTAGGCGAACGGAAGAGTGTCCTCCTCTCCTCAAGAGCCACCTTTCATTGAGGATAGTCATCTGTATCCTTTTACCTGAGTCCTTCACAGAAGTGTTTTGAAATCTGCCACTCCCCTTGAAATCAGCTTTTATTTTGTCAGAGGAGAAAAGCATGCACACATTTAAAAACAATATGCTACTTATTGTTTTGTCTATAAATGTCTTCCACAACTAACTGAATTTGTTTTTATCACTTTACACATTTATTTAGGGATCCACACCTGTAAACAACACAATCTCAATTTGTGCAAATGTGTACAGAAAGTAATTCAGCAGGTTTTGTGTGGCTTCATTTGTGTGAAAATACACCCGTTTTTGTGCGACTTCATTCCTAGGAAAATACATTTTTGGAGGGAAAACTTCAGAACTATATTTTGAAAGTCATTGGAGCAATGCATTTTGGGCCTTTTTTGCATGTCCCACATTTATTTATATAAAAAAATATATATATATTGTTATCAACCAGGTTGTTACTGAAATACTTATGATAGTAGCCTTATGTTTTTTATTGTTATTAATGCCAATGATGTTTTCTATGCTTGTTTTCACTTAATACTTTGGGATATTAATTTGTCAAATTTGGCGAAACAGAAGTCTGTTTGGTTTAAATTCCCTAGGTGCAACTGTATGGTATTTGCAACTATAACAAGTCTAGGCTATGATCAATTAAGCCATATCAATGCAGTTAAACAGATTCATGTAAATAATGAATTATGTTGGCTTACACTTATGGTACTTCCAAGGCCGTTTCATAATGATTATTACGGTCCTGTGAATCATGTTATATGCAGTATTTAGGCACAAGGCATATGCCAGCATTGTAGACCTACTGCCTCTGCCCAGAGGCCCACTAGGCTTTCATGACAACAGCCGTTAGAGTTCACTTTGCAATGTATGAACCCTGGTTAGAGTCCCTGTTGCAGATTTCACTTTCTTCCTCTACACTGGTGGCAGCGGTGGGATCACATCCAGCTCACGTCTAGTTATGTGATCTAGTGGTTTTTCCACACTGTGCTGTGTGTAACTACATTGATATATCTAGTGAACAATGGATAAGCAGCATTGGGCATGACGGATAGAAGTAGTCACTACAGGTGTGATCAAGCCTTACATCAAAGTAGCCTGAAGCTGAATGGAAAGTGCTATTGCCTGACCAGTTATTCAGAAGAAAATACTGTGTGACTGTCTAATTTACATCAGTTCCTTTACCAATGTGGACTGATAACAAACACATTCTACCTATTTACAAACGACCTGTTTAAATTGTTATGACAACCATGGTGTTCTGTTGTTACTGAAACGTATACATCTAATAACCTGACAATGATCCACATCATATGGGTAGACAAATCATGTGTGTTATGCAGCAAAACACAACTATCATTTATTTAGGATGCAAACCAGTAATATGAATCACTGTTGATTCATCCTGTTCTGATCTAATGAGATGGATGGAGGATTTTCTACAGCCTAGAATCAAGGCCTTTCCCAGTCATGAAGGACAAAGCTAGGCCCCTCTTGGTTCTCATTGGCGATGACTGAACTCAAGTTAGGGGTTACCTGTGACTCTCCTATACCATTTTGCCCAACATGTTATATCCCAGAGGTTGTAAATAAACCCTTTTTAAGGTGATATAACTTGTATCATTGTTATAGGGCTGTGAAACCCATAGCCAAATGGCTTCAGACGGAACATTTCTCACTGGAAATTGCTGCTGACATTGAACATAGCTTAGGGTTAGGGTATTTCATTCATTTCAGATGGTGTGTATTATAATTTCCCATCATAAAAATGTATCCCCAATCCCCAATCAAATTCCTTCGTCAATACCAAAAAAAAGAAAAGAAGAATCAGTATTTTTTCTTCAATCTGGCAACCCTCATAGATTTCGACATAGCCTTGTATAAAATGCACTATGAAGAAAATGGTGTAATGTATGCTCCACAAAATATGAAATACATTATGAAGAAAATTATTTAGGCCTACTGTTGCCTACATGAAAAACCTGCACCAGTATCCCAAAGTATTATGTGAAAACAAACATAGAAACAGTATTGGCATTAATACAATATTGGGTTGTTAACACGTTTGTTTGTTTGTATAAATAAATGTGGGACACTAAAAAAGGCAGTGTAGAACACCATTGCCCACCATGCATTGCTCTAATAACTTACAAAAGATTGTTTCCGAAGTTTGCCCCCAAAACACTGTCTTTTCCTACGAATGAAGTCGCACAAAAATGTGTATTTTTCACACAAATTAAGCCACACAAAAACGCACAAAATCTGCAGAAATACTTTTTGTCGATATTTGCACGAATTGAGTGTGAGATTGTGTTGCTGTAAACATCAATTGCCTGATAATGCATGAGTGGAGAAGGAGAGTCTCAACGTTCCCTCTCCTCGCCGCCTCTCTTCGCCTCTCCTCGATTTTCAAAAGGAGGCGAGAGAGGACGGAAGAGAGAGGACGCAGGAGTTGAGCAGTTCCAATTAAGAAAAGGCCCGTTTGGAGGTTTAGGGCTGGTAATTGGAGGATTAGAGTGTTGAGAGAGAACAGAAGTGGACTGTTTACCCCAGCTTTACTCTGGGCTTAGATGATCATCTGCTTTATATGTTATTTATCAAACAATCTCAGATAATTGGGAGTGTTCTTCAAAGTAATTCCTCACATTTTTGATTCAGGTGCTGTCTCTCTATTTAATTACTTTAAATCTCAAAGATTAAAATGTTCTTTCATGGTTTGGATTCATTAAATAGTGGTTAAATGAGAGTTTAGATTGAGATCTTAACGTGTTGATATTGCAGACACATGCAATTTATTTTCAGCTGTTGTACAGTATGATGTAATAGAAGGCGTTTTAGTTGGACGTTACGATGACCATTGAGTCCAGTTGTGTATCCTTTGCACCTCTATGTCACCTACCACCAGTACTGACTGTTACAACCCCACAGTTGATATTGTTACTCCTGATTTCCTGAGGTGAACATTTCACTTGGATTTCTGCTGTAATCACTTGGAGACCATCAGTTAAAGCATCAGTTTAGGTAGGCCTGGCCACCCCTCGGTGCCTGCTTCCTCTCTAGGTTTCTTATTAAGTTTCTGCCTTCTATGGAGTTTTTCCTAGCCACTATGCTCCTGCATCTGGAATACTTGTTCTTTGGGGTTTTCGGCTGGGTATCTGTAACTGCTGATCTAAAAAGGGCTTTATAAAATACATTTGATTTCGTAGAGCAGGTGCAGGCACGATGACCTTGGTGCCATTGGCCAGGTTTGGATTAATGCTGGCTCTACTTAATCACAATCAGGACAACAGTTGCATAATCTGGAAGAATTTGTATTTATTTATTTTATTTAACCCTTATTTTACCAGGTAAATTGACAGAGAACACGTTCTCATTTACAGCAACGACCTGGGGAATAGTTACAGGGAAGAGGAAAAAGCCAATTGTAAACAGGATGATTAGGTGAACATGATGGTATGAGAGGCAGATTTGGGGTTAACACCCCTACTCTTACAATAAGTGTTAACTGTGTTAACAAACGTCCAGACAAGCATCAATGCCATACAACACTCCTTCCGTGGCCTCCAACTGCTCTTAAATGCAAGTAAAAGTAAATGCATGCTCTTCAACCGATCGCTGCCCGCACCCGCCCGCCCATCTAGCATCACTACTCTGGACGGTTCTGACTCTGAATATGTGGACAACTACAAATACCTAGGTGTCTGGTTAGACTGTAAACTCTCCTTCCAGACTCACATTAAGCATCTCCAATCCAAAATTAATTCTAGAATCGGCTTCCTATTCCGCAACAAAGCATCCTTCACTCATGCTGCCAAACATACCCTCGTAAAACTGACTATCCTACCGATCCTTGACTTCGGCGATGTCATTTACAAAATAGCCTCCAACACTCTACTCAGCAAATTTGATGTAGTCACAGTGCCATACGTTTTGTCACCAAAGCCCCATATACTACCCACCACTGTGACCTGTATGCTCTCGTTGGCTGGCCCTCGCTTCATATTCGTCACCAAACCCACTGGCTCCAGGTCATCTATAAGTCTTTGCCCCAAAGCCAACACTTCCTTTGGCCGCCTTTCCTTCCAGTTCTCTGCTGCCAATGACTGTAACGAATTGCAAAAATCACTGAAACTGGAGTCTTATATCTCCCTCACTAACTTTAAGCATCAGCTGTCAGAGCAGCTTACCAATCATTGCATCTGTAAATAGCCCACCCAACTACCTCATCCCCATATTGTTATTTATTTTTTGCTCCTTTGCACCCAGGTATCTCTACTTGCACATTCATCTCCTGCACTATCTATTACTCCAGTGTTAAATTGCTAAATTGTCATTATTTCGCCACTATGGCCTATTTATTCCCTTACCTCCCTAATCTTACTACATTTGCACACACTGTATATAGATTTTTATATTGTGTTATTGACTGTACATTTGTTTATCCCATGTGTAACTCTGTGTTGTTTGTGTCGCACTGCTTTGCTTTATCTTGGCCAGGTCGCAGTTGTAAATGAGAACTTGTTCTCAACTGGCCTACCAGGTTAAATAAAGGTGAAATAAAAAAATCTATAAAAAAAGTGTAATGGGATCTTTAGTGACCACAGAGAGTCAGACATTCGTTTAACGTCCCCCTACACAGGGCAATCATTGCCTTCGAAGGCATTGGGATATTTTTTTAGACCAGAGGAAAAGGTGCCTCCTACTGGAGGCCATCCAACACCACTTCCAGCAACATCTGGTCTCCCATCCAGGGACTGACCAGGACCAACCCTGCTTAGCTTCAAAAGCAAGCCAGTAGTGGGATACAGGGTGGTATGCTGCTGTCCAAACCTTTAATCCCACCAACCAATGAAAGCAGAGAGGGTACTGTACATACAATGTCAAGTCAGTTGATCCCCTCCAAACTGGCATACTTCAGACTTGCAAGCAGGTGAATGGTGGCCTGGTCTCAGATCTGTTGGTGCTGTCTTGCCAACTCATTAAAATCAAGATTAAGATCACTTTATTGGTCAATTGCACACAAGGTCCAACCGAAATTTGACTTCTGCTTTTAACCCAACCACTCCAAAAGGCATATATATAGATTTTGGGGGGCTGCCACTCTGGGAGCCATAAGGCTTACCAAAACAGTACAAAAATATCTGGGACCTGGCTAGGTGAAAACACAGAGAAGACTTTCATCCTTGTCCTGGTTCTTCCCTGGGGAAATGCTTTACATCTACAATACACCTGTGTGACGTTAAGGAAGGGATCCCCACCTAATTAGCCCCAATGTTAATGTGATCAATTCTAATGAAGCTGAATGTAGATGGAGAAGTCCAGCCAGGAGAGGCCTGAGGAGAGCAGCTGGCTGCTACATAGTGAGACAGCCTGGCTATGCTGCACAACTGCCTGCCTTGCTGCACCTTAGACTGACTCTACACAGCCTAATTAATATAGACAGGACATTAGGCCTTTACCACTCTGCTGGCCTGCCTTCCATGACTTTTAATGATTCTATTGGCTTGTTTTCACCACTTTCCTTTCTATTGCCTCTGGGTCCTCTGTTGTGGGCTATCGGCTTTGAGGTCCTGGCCATGGACATCGACGGGCTTACAACGTGGCCATGGACATCGACGGGCTTACCACGTGTCCATGTGACAATTTATCACAGTGTTGGGACAGAAACTGCCAGTGGTGGAAAAAGTACCCAATTGTCATACTTGAGTAAAAGTAAAGATACCTTAATAGAAAATGACTCAAGTAAAAGTGAAAGTCACCCAGTAAAATATGAGTAAAAGTCTAAAAGTATTTGGTTTAAAATATACTTAAGTATCAAAAGTAAATTTAATTGCTAAAATATACTTAAGTATCAAAAGTATCAATTATTTAAAACCAGAGAGCGAATGTTTGTGCTTTTTTAAATTTACGGTCAGCCAGGGGCACAATCCAACACTCAGACATCATTTACAAACTAAGCATGTGTGTTTAGTGAGTCTGCCACACCAGACGCAGTAGGTATGACCAGAGATGTTCTCTTGATAAGTGTGTGAATTGGACCATTTTCCTGTCCTTTTAAGCATTCTAAATGTAACGAGTACTTTTGGGTGTCAGGGAAAATGTACAGAGTAAAAAGTTCATTATTTTCTTTAAGAATGTAGTGAAGTAAAAGTTGTCAAAAATATAAATAGTAAGGTACATATACCCCAAAAAACTTCTTAAGTAGTACTATAAAGTATTTTTACTTAAGTAATTTACACCACTGGAAACTGCATGATCAATAGAAATGTTGGAATCAATTGGAGATCAATAAAATGTAGGATGTCTCTAGAATCTAGTTTCTCTCTTTTTCCTTGTGTCACTATTTCCATATTTCATCTTAAACTCTGTATTGTTGGAAAATAACCCGTAAGTAAGCATTTCACTGTTAGTCTACACCTGTTGTCTATGAAGCATGTGATAAAATGTGATTTAATTTCATTTGAATTGCTTAGTTGGAGAGAAATGACCATGGTGTTAATGCAAAAGGATTTAAAATGCATACCAGCAAAAGAGCTTCATGTGTCTGCACTTTCTTACAATAGCCTTGTGGGTAAAAGGTCGACCGATTAATCGGCATGGCCGATGAATTAGGGCCGATTTCAAGTTTTCAGAACAATCGGTAATCAGCCTTTTTGGACGCTGATTATGGACGATTACATTGAATCCATGAGGAAACAGGCTGACCACCTGTTATGGGAGTGCAGCGTCAGAAGGACCTTGTGGCTGCAATGAGCCAAGTAAGTTGCTAGCTAGCATTAAACTTATCTTATAAAAAACAATCAATCTTCACATAATCACTAGTTAACTACACATGGTTGATGATATTACTAGGTTAACTAGCTTGTCCTGCATTGCATATAATCCATGCGGTGCCTGTTAATTTATCATCCAATCACAGCCTACTTTAACTTTGCCAAACGGGTGATGATTTAACAAAAGCGCATTCGCAAAAAAAGCACATTCGATGCACAAATGTACCTAACCATAAACATCAATGCCTTTCTTAAAATCAATACACAGAAGTATATATTTTTTTAACCTGTCTATTTAGTTAAAATAAATGCATGTTAGCAGGCAATATTAACTAGGGAAATTGTGTCACTTCTCTTGCGTTCAGTGCAAGCAGAGTCAGGGTATATGCAACAGTTTGGGCTGCCTGGCTCGTTGCGAACTGTGTTTCTTCCTAACAAAGACCGTAATTCATTTGCCAGAATTTTACATAATTATGACATAACATTGAAGGTTGTGCAATGTAACAGCAATTATTAGACTTAGGGTTGCAACTCGTTCTACAAAATATGGAATGGTTCCATATTTCACTGAAAGAATAAACGTTTTGTTTTTTAAATTATAGTTTCCGGATTTCACCATATTAATGACCAAAGGCTTGTATTTCTGTGTGTTTATTATAATTAAGTCTATGATTTGATATTTGATAGAGCAGTCTGACAGAGGTGGTAGGCAACAGCAGGCTCGTAAACATTCATTCAAACAGCACTTTACTGCGTTTGCGAGCAGCTCTTAGCAATGCTTTAAGCACAGCACTGTTTATGACTTCAAGCCTATCAACTCCCGAGATTAGGCTGGCAATACTAAAGTGTTTATAAGAACATCCAATAGTCAAAGGTATACGAAATACAAATGGTATAGAGAGAAATAGTCGACGCAATAACTACAACCTAAAACTTCTTAACTGGGAATATTGAAAAACATGGGAATATTGAACCACCAGCTTTCATATGTTCTCATGTTCTGAGCAAGGAACTTAAATGTTAGCTTTTTTACATGGCACATATTGCACTTTTACTTTCTTCTCCAACACTGTGTTTTTGCAGTATTTAAACCAAATTGAACATGTTTCATTACTTATTTGAGACTAAATAGATTTTATTTATGTATTATATTAAGTTAAAATAAAAGGGTTCATTGTTAATTCAGTATTGTTGTAATTGTCATTATTCCAAATATATATAAAAAAATCAGCCGATTAATCGGTATTGACTTTTTTTTGGTTCACTGATAATTGGTATCGGTATCTTAATTAACTGATAATGCCAGAGAAGCCGGTGTTTGGAGGATATATTGGCAAACCGTGCCAATATATCCTCCAAACATCAGTTTCGAGGGCATTATCCCCTTTATACAATGGCTTACCAACATATTCAAATAATGATTGACATATTTTCATTAAAAACCTTATTTTGATGAATTTATTCATACCATTTCATCCTTCCGCAAGATATAGTCCTGACACAAATCTAGGGTTGCTAACCAAGTCGGCTGGTTGTTCATTCTATCGGTTTGGTTGCTATTGCTAGAGATGCAACCCAGTCGTTCAGTCTTTTTGCTCTGTATCTATAGATGCGACCCAGTCGTTCAGTCTTTTTGTTCTGTATCTATAGATGCGACCCAGTCGTTCAGTCTTTTTGCTCTGTATCTATAGATGCGACCCAGTCGTTCAGTCTTTTTGCTCTGTATCTATAGATGCGACCCAGTCGTTCACTCTTTTTGCTCTGTATCTATAGATGCGACCCAGTCGTTCATTTTAAATGTTCATTACCATGCTGCCTGGCAACGTTCTTATCCCTTGCTTGCTAGCTAGCTAGCCAACTACAGCTAATTTACAGTCACGTCGAAAAGTGCATCCAGAATAACAGCAAAGTAGCTGCATTTGCATTTGTTTAAGCTGTTTTCTAGAGACATTTATTTGGACACATCCATAACAATGAGCTAATGAGGCGCGATTTCGCCTGGCATAGAAAATGTGCTCACTAATCAGGCTGTTGAAAACAAAATGTTAGTCTAAAAGAAATGTGAGATGATGTCTAGATACTTTTTATAGTGGAGATAAAGTTTATAAACTCCTTTTTGGGAGTTGTGTGTCAATCAGCATTCTTCTTAGTTAATGTAGTTACTCTATTTATTTATTTTGGCCCACCAGTCCTAATGTACAACAAACAACACCTCCCTCTTCACTACAGGACTCATTCTACGCTCTGCCAATGCAATATTGTAATAGTTTTAACAGTTGTCAGCCCTGCATGATAATTTACAGTCTCGGGCCTCTGTCTTTGTTACAAAAGATGGATATCCCTGCAGTAAGTGCCCCCAGCTATATGGGATGCATCTTGGAAGTACATTAGAAAACAAAAATCCCTGAGTGAGATCTGGGTTTAATTCAGGCATTGTTTCCTGGAGCTGTATATTTACATGCTTCAGTGTTTATAAAGCATCCGGGTGTGAGTTGGGACACAGAGAGGTAACACATAATGAGGATTTAACTAGGAGCCTCAGAGAAATTGATTTCATTGAGTGCAGGGGATATTTGATTGGATGTCTTCTACAATTTATGAACCTGCCCACTGGGCACAGACGTCAATTCAACATCTATTCCATGTTGGTTCAATGCAATTTCATTTAAATTAGTAGGAAACTAGGTTGATTCAACCAGTGTGTGCTGTGCTACTTTCACTAGACCCAACAGACTATAGCCTCAGAAGCACTCAGATCCCACTGCAAGCTATACTGTGTGCTCTCTAGAGAGCTTTTGTGTATACTGTACCAGTCAAAGGTTTGGATACACCTACTCATTCAAGGGTTTTTCTTTATTTTTACTATTTTCTACATTGTAGAATAATAGTGAAGACATCAAAACTATGACATAGCACATATGGAATCATGTAGTAACCAAAAAAGTGTTAAACCAATCACAATATATTATATATTTGAAGTAGCCACCCTTTGACTTGTTTGAACACTCCTGGCATTCTCTCAACCAGCTTCATGAGGTAGTCAACTGGAATGCATTTCAATTAACAGGTGTGCCTTGTTAAATGTTAATTTGTGGAATTTCTTTCCTTCTTAATGCATTTGGGACAATCAGTTATGTTGTGACAAGGTAGTGTAGGGGTGGTATACAGAAGATAGCCCTATTTGGTAAAAGCCCAAGTCCATATTATGGCAAGAACAGCTCAAATAAGCAAAGATAAATGACAGTCCATCATTACTTTAAGACATGAAGGTCAGTCAATCAGGATAATTTCAATAACTTTGAAAGTTTCTTCAAGTGCAGTCGCAAAAACCATCAAGCACTATGATGAAACTGGCTCTCATGAGGACTGCCACAGGAAAGGAAGACCCAGAGTTATCTCTGCTGCAGAGGATAAGTTCATTAGAGTTACCAGCCTCAGAAATCGGCAATTAACTGCACCTCAGATTGTAGCCCAAATAAATGCTTCACAGAGTTCAAGTAACAGACACATCTCAACATCAACTGTTCAGACCTTCATGGTCGAATTGCTTCAAAGAAACCACTACTAAAGCACACCTGGGGTGCCAGGTAGCCTAGTGGTTAGAGCATTAGACTAGTAACCGGAAGGTTGCAAGATCAAATCCCCAAGCTGACAAGGTAAAAATCTGTCATTCTGCCCCTGAACAAGGCAGTCAACCCACTGTTCCTAGGCCATCATTTAAAATAAGAATGTGTTCTTAACTGACTTGCTTGGGCCAAGAAATGAGCAATGGACATTAGAAATGTGTCCTTTGGCCAGATGAGTCCAAATTAGATTTTTTTGGTCCCAACCGCCGTATCTTTGTGAGGCAGAGAGTAGGTGAACAGATGATCTCCGCATGTGTGGTTCCCACCGTGAAGCATGGAGGAGGAGGTGTGATGGTGTGGGGGTGCTTTTCTGGTGATACTGTCGGTGATTTATTTAGAATTCAAGGCACACAACCAGCATGGCTACCACAGCATTCTGCAGCGCAACGCCATCCCATCTGGTTTGCGCTTAGTGGGACTATCATTTGTTTTTCAACAGGACAATCACCCAACACACCTTCAGGCTATGTAAGGGCTATTTGACTAAGAAGGAGAGTGAAGGAATGCTGCATCAGATGACCTGGCCTCCACAGTCACCAGACCTCAACCCAATTGAGATGGTTTGCGATGAGTTGAACTGCAGAGTGAAGGAAAAGCAGCCAACAAGTGCTCAGCATATGTGGGAACTCCTTCAAGACTGTTGGAAAAGCATTCCAGGTGACTACCTCATGAAGCTGGTTGAGAGAATGCCAAGAGTGTACAAAGCTGTCATCAAGGCAAAGGGTGGCTACTTTGAAAAATCTAAAACCTAAAATATATATATTTTTTCACACTTTTTGGCTTACTACATGATTCCATATGTGTTATTTAATAGTTTGATGTCTTCACTATTATTCTACAATGTAGAAAATAGTATTTAAAAAAATAACTTGAATGAGTAGGTGTCCAAACTTTTAACCAGTACTGTATGTAAATACTTTCAGCTTAATCCATCTTTAAAAAACATCCCTTTCTCAGTTCCCATTATCTGGCCATTTAATCTTATACATATTCCATGGATTTAATCATTTCCTTAAAAAATACATTTTACTTATTTTAGCTTGCTTTGGATGTGTAGCACACTCTAATTAGAATATAATTACATCAGATTAAAATGATTAACGTCCAGTCAGCATCTGTTCTTTGATATAGGTATGTACAACGTAAATCATGCTGGGACCAAATTAATTGTTTATTATTCCCAAAGTAAATATTTAATTAATGCTCTTTCCAGAGAGGAGTATGTGTATTTACACTAGGCCAGTGAGTGGGCTATCTGGAAATAATGTGCATTCACTCACAGTGACGCATACCGCATCCACAAACCTTTGTTCAACCATCGACCATCCTCTGTGACCTTCACCACAATTGGTACATGTAGGCTCACACTGTACAACAAACTGCCAATTCCACTGTCTATGACAGAACCTTCCGCCTTAAAACCTCTTGAAGCTAGGGGGCAGAATTCTTATGTTTGGAAAAATAACGTTCCCAATGTAAGCTGCCTATTTCTCAGGTCCAGATGCTAGAATATGCATATAATTGACAGAGTAGGATAAACACAAGTTCTCAAAAAATATTGTCTGTGAGTATAACAGAACTGATTTTGCAGGCGAAAACCTGAGGAAATCCAACCCGGAAGTGACTCTTATTTAGAAAAATCACTGTTCCATTGGCTGCCTTTCGTCCATTTAAAGGGATATCAACCATATTCCTTTCCTATGGCTTCCTCAAGGTGTGAACAGTCTTTAGACATAGTTTCAAGCTTTTATTCTGAAAAATGAGCGAGATTTATCAAATCGTGTCAGTGGATAGCTGAATGTCCTTCCATTAGTTCATGCGCGCGAAAGTTGTAGCTCGACATTTTCTTTATCTCTGTTATTGAATAGTTTACCGTCCGGTTGAAATATTATCGATTATTTATGTTAAAAACAACCAATTTAACAATTGATTATTAAAAACGTTTGACATGTTTCTACGAACTTTACGGATACTATTTGGAATTTTCGTCAACCCTTGATGACCTGCCTAAGGCTGTGGAATACTGAACATAACGCGCCAAACAAACGGAGGTTTTTTGATATAAAAATAATCTTTATCGAACAAAAGGAACATTTATTGTGTAACTGGGAGTCCGAAGATCATCAAAGGTAAGCAATTAATTTTATTGCTTTTCTGACTTTCGTGACCAATCTACATTGCTGCTAGGTGTTTGTAATGTTTTGTCTAGTGATCGATAAACTCACACAAACGCTTGGATTGCTTTCGCTGTAAAGCATATTTTCAAAATCTGACACGACAGGTGGATTAACAACAAGCTAAGCTGTGTTTTGCTATATTGCACTTGTGATTTCATGAGTATAAATATTTTTAGCAATTTCTTTTTAATTTGCCGCTCTGCAATTCAGCGGTTGTTGATGAAAATGATCCCGCTAAAGGGATCCTTCTACCTAATCTGACAGCCATATACATCACAAAGACAAATCATTACCAAATCTCTCATGACAGACCTTTGTCTCCTTTCCTTCCATGGGTAAATTGAGACCATGCGTAGCCCTTCTAACCTTCTACCTTTGATAAACATCCCCTGACAACACTAATGGTAAATGGAAGGAGAAATAATTGAACCAGGATTGAGAGAGACATGGGGCAAATGAAGACAGGCGTTGGACGTTGAGTCCTACATGACATCTTCACGAAGATATATTACCTGGCCTCCTTTTATTTTCACAGAGATATATTACCTGGCCTCCTTTAACCTTCACGGAGATATATTACCTGGCCTCCTTTTATTTTCACAGAGATATATTACCTGGCCTCCTTTAATCTTCACAGAGATATATTACCTGGTCTCTTTTAATCTTCACAGAGATATATTACCTGGCCTCCTTTTATTTTCACAGAGATATATTACTTGGCCTCCTTTTATCTTCACAGATATATATTACCTGGACTCCTTTAATCTTCACAGAGATATATTACCTGGCCTCCTTTTATTTTCACAGAGATATATTACGAGGCCTCCTTTTATTTTCACAGAGATATATTACCTGGCCTCCTTTTATCTTCACATAGATATATTACCTGGCCTCCTTACAACACACAACTGCTGCCATTTCACCACTGCAATATACCATTTATTTATTACTCAGTATGTTTACATAACAGGTTAACACTTTCCACAACTACTCTGTACTTTATTCTTCAATTGGATCCCAATTAGGAAAAAATACACCATTTGATGATATCTTTGTAAGTTGTTTGATGATATCTTCACAGAGATATATTACCTGGCCTCCTTTTATTTTCACAGAGATATATTACCAGGCCTCCTTTTATTTTCACAGAGATATATTACCTGGCCTCCTTTGATCTTCACAGAGATATATTACCTGGCCTCCTTTTACCTTAACAGAGATATATTACCTGGCCTCCTTTTATTTTCATAGAAATATATTACCTGGCCTCCTTTTATTTTCACAGAGATATATTACCTGACCTCCTTACCTGGCCTCCGGATACAGATAGCTCAAGAGGTATGCTTAGATACGCATTAAAAAAAATGTTTTACCTTTAATTAAGCATAATGAGTATGTCTCTAGATTGCAGGAAAAAGCTGTTTCAGGTGTTTGAAAAATTCTTCAACTTTGCGATGGGGGGGGGCATAGACCCCCTACAGACCACCCCCCAGCAATCCTAATGTACTTTGTGACCCCTCCGATTTTTGGGGTTCATGACGTCCCTGTTCGTAACAATTACTACTAGTACAAACATGCAACAATTGTGAGAGTCCCTAGCAAGAGTACATGTGTAGCATTGCAGTGAAAAGTAATAGGACAAGGAATACTGTTTTATGGACCATGATTTGGTGTGGGGAATGTGTCAGCCTCCCTTGATGTCTATTTTGAATCAAAAGCCCTATTTACTCAGACTGGATAGAAACAAAGCTGACATGGGAAACAAGGCTGGTGCCACTAAATATCAAGTGGCACCCCCTTAGAAAGGCTATGTCTTTGAACAAATATAAAATGACAGTGTGCCACAGGGTGATTACTAATTCCACCTGCGCTAAATTGGTAACAGCATATATAATGTATATACTGTTTATATTGGTGAGGTTCCTTGATCAGGTAAGAAAATATATAGTCTAGGTTTGAAATGACAAACTCTGCTCAGGCAAAGTCTATAGAGACAAGTAACATTGGACTCAATTGTTTAATTTGGTGTCTTGTCTTGACTTTTCAAAACAATGCAATTTTTCAAAGTGATGCTAGCTAGTCTTTTCCTGCATCCTGCTCTGAAGGTGGGGTTGTACAGTATATGATGCCACTGTATTGGACTGTCCTCTTTAATTATTGAACAAGTCAAAATTGACAAAAATGTTTTCTACTTAGGAGTCAAAAGGTGATGGTGAGGTCACAAAGGCCAAGGAAAAAGCACTGCTGCCTCACTCCTAAGATGTGATATCATTCCCAAAGTAGAAGTAATTGCCGCAAAGAAACAAACTAGAATGTCTGACCATTTGTCAATAGTAAACCAATATCCATAGGCTGTTTTTAGCAAAGAAACCAGAGTACATATACTGCCATCTATTTGAACATTGGGATTTTCACAACTGAGGTGGGGTAGACAATGGAGGAGAGCATATGGGGCTGGCAGAGAAATTGGTTGGTGTGTGCGGGGAGATATTTGTATCTCCTTCCACTGATTACCTCAGTTGCTGAATCAGTCAATATGGCTCCAGAGGGTGGGCTCAACCCAAGCTGCTGCATTCACTGGGATCCGCCAGGGCTTTCCTTAACCCATAGACCACTGCTGCTTGAAAGAGCCACACTGCATTGTGTGAGTAGCAAGCCTATTGATTTCTCTACCTAGCATTATGGATAAGTTCACTTAATTATTATTTTTGAGGTCAACTGAGGGTCATCTATTCCCATACAGGAGACTGTACTGTCACTGATGTAGATAGCTTTGAAGAAATATAACGTGGCGTAGCATGGTTTCAAGGCTAAGATTGGCTTTTCTGCTAAGCTGTTTTTGTTCCTTATGTTCTAGATTTATTTTACCTTTATTTAACTAGGCAAGTCAGTTTAGAACAAATTCTTATTTTCAATGACGGCCTAGGAACAGTGCCTTGTTGAACACTGCCTTGTTCAGGGGCAGAACGACAGATTTGTACCTTGTCGGCTCGGGGATTCGATCTTGCAACCTTTCGGTTACTAGTCCAACGCTCTAACCACTAGGCTACCTGCCGCCCCAATTACTGTACTGTCCATTTTCAGGAGCATTTTCTGCCATCAACAGATTCAACTGAACCATGCAACCCCTCGGCGAAACCACAAATTACTCAAAAGAGCATTGACGGTGGCATACCATCACTTGACATGGACAGACGGCATGAAATACTCACCAGTCTGGTTGCCATAGAACTGATTCCCTTCAGCCTATCCTCACACACTAAGACAACAGTTAAAGAGGGAGAAAAGGAGGAGAGGATATGAAGGCTTAGAGAAATACCCATCCTTGTGCACACTGCATGACTCACACAAACACACACTGTCACACACAAACTGTCACATACACACTTACACACACCTACATCGAAAAGCACCCGATATTGTTATCTAGGAAGTGCTAAAATGTGAATCAACACTAAGGTAAAACTGAAATACATTTAAAAACTTGTAAGAACAAGGAAAGGTCATTTTTTCCTCTACAATACGTTACAACTAAATGAAAATATATAAGTATGAGGTAATTGCATGAAGTCAGGTCATGCACCCGTGTGCCAGTAGAAAAGCAGAATAATGCATCTTTTTTTTGCTGAAGGGGCCTTACATTAAGGAACAGGGCCACATAACAGCACTTAGACCTAATCACTTCCTCTGGGAGATTAGACCACCTCAACTGTTACTGCATAGGATCGCAAGACTCTGCATACAGCACACCAACATACTGTATGTTATGCACTGTTGTTCATGTATACATATAGACTAGTTGAAGAATAGTGTTATTTTTTCTTTTCTCCTTTTCTGCTATTGAGATTGAGGACACTGCATGCATTAAGAAAGCAACATGCAGTACAACAGGTCATAACAGTTGATTCACAAATGTATAGCCTGTTTTCTTATCATTTCCAAGTGCACATCATTGTTTTAATTTACACTGATATGTAGGACCTTACATTTAACAGTTCAAATGTGTATTTTATTCTGTATAATGTTAATTATTGTCGTATTTTGTATAATACGTTTTAACAATTAAAATATAGTGCAATACAACACCGACTATTTTTAAAACAGACGTGCAAGAATACCCTCAAACTTCTTAGGCAACAAAGGTAGTCTATGGCTATGTGAGCCCATTTGTAGGCTATCCAAAAATATAAATGGTTCAAAAATAGCTTGCTTTTAATCCTATTTACAATTCTACTAACAGTTGTCCCAGTGCAGTCCCCTCCTTGGCTCTGAGCTTCTGTAGCCTACTGTGTGCTCTCTGACCCCGGTGGCAGTCCTCTCGCAGACTCGCGCTGCACTGCTCCGCTCTCTCGGGCTCCCCCCCTTCTCTTCTCACATCGAGGCTCCTATCTCGCTCGTTGGCTTTCTGTCGCATTTCCTCAAGAGCCAGCCGAGGGTCTCCCAGGGTCGAAGGTTCTGCCCTGCTAGCCACGACCTCCACCTCTCAAGACCTCCAAGTTGTCTGCGTTATCTATGGGACCGCGTTTTTGACAACATAGACAGAGAGCTAACCCCGAGAACATATCTACCGGATGAACGGAACTCGCCACCCGTTTGGCAAGAACATCGCTGGGAAAAAATAACGAGGCACAAAGCGGTGGGTTAGGGGTGATTTGTCATTTACGAGCCATTCGGATACAGAGGTTTCTGTCGAGGCTGTAAATGTTGCTATTCGTAATATTGTAGATGAGAGAGCTTGGTTTATGTTTGTATTTTGTTCTGTAATGCAGAATAGGCCTACAATAAATGAGGAAGAACACGATCTTGTAATATCGGGTGAGAGGTTCAATTTAGTCTCTTCTGTGTCTTTAGGCTGATTGGTAGAAATGGTGCATATATTTAAAAATCACCTTTTCCAAATGTTGCAGCGTGAAACCAAAATTAGAGGGAACATATGTTTTTATGTAAAATATCCTCTTACAGTTCAGCTTGTAGATAATCAGCTTGTTACAGTTGACTGATAGTAAATGTCTGTCTGCACTCTGCACCGCTGCTAACCGGCTAATGTTAAATTCGTCTGGGTAGTTTTTATGTTTTAATTTTCAGTTTCCAATGTCTTGAACAAAAGTGGTGTGGTTTAAGTTCACTGTTTTGTCACCTGGCCAATACAGCAACTACAATTCGTGTGGTTACATTGTATCAATTCACTCTGTCACTTTTACATTTGTAAAAAAAATGTAGGCCTGGGTTATTTCAAGCCTTTTGATTGGAACACAATGCGTACAGTAGTTTGATATTATATATTTTCTACTGATGTTACAGTATTGTTAAAGGTTTAATGTTCAAGCTTGTTTTGTATCCTATCTACTGTAGTTAAAATCTATCAACACTTCAGAAGACATTAGCGAGAAATATGGAAGTGTATCACCTCTTCTGGTATTAGTGGTTGAATAATTCTTATAATTCTGGGCGTCTTCTTGATGTTGTTTTTGTACAACACAAGTGGTTCACTTAAAGCTGTCATTTACAGCAACACATTATTTGTAATCATGTCTGCTGCACAATTACTGTATTTTGAGGTGTGCTCCTCTCTTTTTGTTTGCGGTGGTACAGATTGTGGCCAGTTGTCCAGGGGGCCGGTGGGTCTGAGTTAGTGAACGGGGCTGTTCTGAATGATGCCCACTCCCTAAAATGGTTCTGGATCCTGGTAAACTAACTGCCCATGTCCCAAGCAGCAGAGCCATGGCTCACAGAACCCCCCCCTCTCAGGGCAAGGTGACTGTCACTGTGGACGAGTACAGCTCCAACCCCACACAGGCCTTCACCCACTACAACATTAACCAGAGTCGCTTCCAACCACCCCATGTCCACATGTGAGTATCTATCTAGCCGCAGGCCTGCACTGTATCTATCTCTTTTTCATCTGATGGGCCATTACAGTGCACAGAGGATTGATTGATGAATGTGTTCAAACAAAAGAGTAAATATATGGACATCTGGCCTCATAACATCCACCACCATACCTTCTGTGTGCTCTATTCTCAGCGCACATTAGCTTGTCTTGAATAGATGGAGTATGATTTAAACATGTATGGTTATCCTCAGTGCCCTGTCAAATAACCTACAGTGTGTGAGGTTAAAGTGTGTGAGGCGGAAGCCACCTTTCATGTTATTAACGTAACGGAGGTCAGAGGTGAGGTGGGTTTATAAGCTATTTAACAATGCTCCTTTGACCTCTGGGTCACAGCTCAATTCTAAGTAACTTCCCTATTGACTTCTAATCATTAGGATGTAATGAGTGTTGCTGTGGATGGGATGGGTGGGCCTGGGGTGGTCAGAGTGGGAGGCAGGTGCTCCTGGCTGGCTGGCTGACTGGCTGGCTGACTGACACACAAAACTAGCTTTTCCAGCAGAGACAAAACAAAGGTGTAAGACAGATGCTGTCTTTATAGAAGTCAGGACTTCTGTTAACCAGTGTTTTTCACTTAGTCCACGATTAACCTTTTTTTAAATTGCAGTTTTTAAATCACATCTGCGCTCTCTTTGTTTGTCTTAGACCATGGACAGATGTCTCAGTACAACAGCGAGGTGGACCTTGTATAAGTTAAATTGTTTATTGAAGCTATAGTAATCAAATTGGATGGAGCATTTTAGAACAGGACAGTGGAGAGTGTAATTAACGGAAGAAGCCAAAGTCAGCAGTGATAGAGATATAGGTACGGTAATTCATTAATATCTGATGGACACATGGCAAGAGTAGGGAGTAATGAATAACCTCCTGGATTTTGTGATGATTTGCATTAAAACACTTTGGTCGACTCATTCAAACTAGCAGCTTAATCTATAATTTGCCAGCATGATTCCATGCATCGCAGCTGGGCAGTTGGCCAGCCCTGGCAGCCCAAAATTCCACATGAGTTCACAATCACTGCCTGGCTCCCAATGACAAGGCAACTGTGAGACTTTATGAGGGACCTGCACTAGCTTAAAGGTTGGATGGCCAATTCCAGTTTGGGATTCCTTAGACATCTTTAGAGAAGGCTGTTTTATTTGTAATATTATTTTCTATTGGAGGTTGCTGCACGTGACACATTGACAACCTAGGTTACATTTTCAAATGGAGGGCTGCTTTAATAATTTGACACAAACTCATACACTGATTCTGCTGTCCCTCTTCGATGACAGGGTGGAGCCCATTCCCTATGACACCCCTAAACCCTCCGGTCATACACGTTTCGTCTGCGTGTCGGACACACACTCCAGGACGGATGGGATCCAGATGCCATACGGGGATGTCCTTCTTCATACTGGGGACTTCACTGAACTGGGCCTACCCTCTGAGGTCAAGAAATTCAATGACTGGCTAGGTAAAGAGAGTCACACACACTGCTGTTTTTTTGCTCTGAGCCCTCAGCATCAGGGACGGTTCTTGCCGCCCTAGGCCAGACCAAAAATGATGTTGAAAAGACGTGTAAAATATGTATTTTCCAGATGTTGAAATTAGGTTAAATTTAGGTTCTGAATGAAAGGTGAAAATATGTATTTTATGGACGTCTATGTTTGGCCCAAATCAAGGCTGTTCCAGACCGGATAAAATCTGAACCAAACATAGACGTCTATTTTTGCCTGAAATTGAATTTTGTCAGCTGCAATGGTAGGCCCACCATTTGTAAAACAGGCTTTTGCATTGGCTTTATTAGGCCTGATTCATGTGGCTAATCAATTTGGCTACTTAAGCTCTGAATATCAGCTGCCCAACTTTATCAGGAGTTATCGTGAGCCTATTTGCGATGTGTTTACACAGCGGGAAATGCAGAACTGTTTTTTTTTATTGCTATGATCAGCTTGTCCAAAAATGTACGGATACAAGCTTGATGCGGGGGCAGGGTAGCCTAGTGGTTAGAGCGTAGGACTAGTAATTGAAAGGTTGCAAGTTCGAATCCCTGAGCTGACAAGGTACAAATCTGTCGTTCTGCCCCTGAACAAGGCAGATAACCCACTGCTCCTAGGCCGTCATTGAAAATAAGAATTTGTTCTAAACTGACTTGCCTAGTTAAATAAAGGTTAAATAAAAAATGCAACTGATCATGTCAATTGGGTGAAACTCCTGGACAACAGTTGATTGTCCATTCCATATGATCCATTTTACTTTGGCCTGTTTTAAGGATATGTTTGTTAACATGACAGCACATTTTTTATTTGATTGGGCGCCATCCCTCGTTTGATTGGAGAAACCTACATGATGTAAAAAGTGTGCGTCTCATTATATTGTCATAGATTTTATCTCCAGCCTATAGACTACAGAGAAGGCCCCATACTCTTTCCACTATATCCTGTATCTGCTACATGATTGATGTTTGATAATTTTGTTGACGTAACGTGGAGGAGCACCGCAACGATGCGTCTCTCCAACAGCACCCTGCAGAGACAAACTGAGAATGGACAAGCAAAATATTTTGCGCCCCTGCCTTTGACAAAGTGGGCACTGTTTATCACAGGGCGGCATCAGTGGGCTTAAAAGCCCATTTTGCCACTGGTTGAGATATATTGTCATTGGGTTTGGGCAGAATTATGTGAGGTTTTATGTGTTGTTGTTGTTGGAGGTCTTGGTCAGTTTAGCTCAGAAAATGTCTCCCTCGTCAATCTGCCGCCATAGGCGGTGGCCTAATCCTGCCTAATGAGCGTGCCGGCCGTGCTCAGCATACTGTACAGTAACCTCTATCTTGACTAAAAAGGTTATTTGCTGTAAGTTACTATACCAACCGTATTTGGTATAATTTGGACTTCCTTATTTAAGCAAAAACTATTCTCCTCATAAAAATTGTCTGCTTTGACGTTATTTAATATTTACTACTGTAAATTAAACATTTGAAATTAAGAATCCGCAGAAAGGAAGAAGTAACTTTCCTTGAAGGCCACACATTAAAACACTGCCATCCTCCTCAGTTTCAAATACATTTTAGCCTACAGCCGAGAGAAAATTGAGTTGAGCTTTCAATTTGAGCCCTATACAGAACTGATGCGGTAATATAAGAGGTAACTGGGACAAAGGACCTCTCTCCAAGAAAGTAAAAAGGTCAAATGAAAAATTGTAAAATTCCCCTTTGTTGACTGAGATGTGCGTTGGCTGGGTAACTGAGGTCTTTATCTGCAGTTATTGCTCTTTTGTAAGAGGGGAGAAAAGTTCACCCTGGTCTGAGGAGGTCAAGAAGCCTTAACCTTTTCATTTGTGGCGTTTTACTTTCATGGACCATTCCCTTAACCTCTCAAAGGCAAGTTTCTATTCTAGTGAATGAATATTGATTCACCAACTGGGGTATTCCCAGAGACCATGCTACTGGCCAAAGCTATGTAGTGTTTATATTCTGTACATGTTACTTGCCTTATGTTGAACAGTAACAGAAAGCTATCTATCCCATCCATATTCAACATGTCTTTCCTGCTGTCTCTCCTGCAGGGAGTCTACCTTATGAATTCAAGGTGGTGATTGCAGGGAACCATGAACTGACGTTTGACAAGGACTTCATGGCTGAGCTGGTCAAGCAGGATTACTATCGCTTTCCCTCCGTCTCTAAGCTGAGACCAGAGGACTTTGACGATGTTCAGGCCCTTCTCTCTAACTGTACTTACCTGCAGGACTCTGAGGTCACAGTCAAGGGATTCCGCATATATGGGGCACCATGGTAAGTTGCTCTCTTGTCTTGAGATAAGTATCATGACTTATTTACTTGTAGTCGATAGTCTTACGATACAGTGACTATAGAGGCTAATCGCTGAGTGACAGACTTTTGCATAATATGGCCTCAGTGACACTGATCACTGTACCTGAGTTTGCCAGGGTTGCTCAAATATTCTTTACATACAGTAGAGGTCATGACACTTTGTGTGGCCACTCTCTTTGCTTGCTTATTAAGTCCCTGAATGAGTCTAGTAGAGTTTTTCTTAGTCGTGTGTGTGGATATGAAACACTGCAGACCTAGCCCATGCTATTCACTGCTTCTAAGTTCTACATTCCTTATTGCTTTCTTCCATTTCCATACCTCATTGAGGGGATTGCCTTGTGTTGTCCTGAGTCCTGACAGGGACTCCATGTCTTTTATTAGACACAGAGTGCGTGAGAGAGAGACGTATGTGGTTAGTTGGGTGTGGGTCAGTGCCAGCCGTGTCCTCTCCTCCTGTCCTAGACTTGGGGCATGTCCTGACACGCTACAGGCTGCCGTGGAGACAGACATGTACTTACAGTGTACTCGGCTCCAGACTGTTATGTCATCACACACCCATATCCTCAGCCAGCCACACCGCTGAGTCTGGGGCCCAGTTAACCCTTCACCCACTGCTTTTCTAGTTTCCCTCCGTACTACGGTGTCACTGCTGAATGAGTGATCTCTGTTTGGATTAGGAAGTCAGACGGAGGGGTTTCTAAGAGATCAAGCGAAGAGTTTCGATGTAGGCCTATCGCATGATGCTTTGATACGTTTTAGAATGCTGTGTCTGCTACATATTTTCTATATTTATTCCTGTGAGACACTTTTTCAAAAGGGGATATTGAGGCTATAGTTACAAAACGTAACGTAATGTATAGAGCTAACCGAACGTTATCCCCGTTCCTGCTATTTCTTTCATATTCTCCCCAGTAGGAGGGACAGGGACAGGGACAGGGACAGGGACAGGGACAGGGACAGGGACAGGGACAGGCAGGCTGGCTAGCTGTACCAAGGCCCTGGGTGGCTGGAGAGGGTCGAGGCCAGAGCAGTGGAATCAGGCCATTGTGTGTCAGTCTGACTGACCCCAGTCTGGCCTCCACAACTCCCTGCTGGCTGACACACACACACACACACACACACACACACACACACACACACACACACACACACACACACACACACACACACACACACACACACACCTCCTTTTACAGGCTCTCTCTCCCCCAATCCCAGATCTAATAATGTTCTGTGAACCACACGCCCCCCTCTGCCCGTGTTGTTCTTCATCAGTCACTGGACGTGTGTTCTGGGAGAGAGAGAGAGGGGTTTAGGGGGCTTTTGTCTCTTCAAGTCCCAGCTGAATAGGTATGACTACCCTGACAATGACAGTCTGACCAGGTGTAACGTAATGATGATGACAGTGAGAGAATTGGTCTTTTAGGTTTTCATACCTTAACCTGGCTCAGTCACTATTATATTATATTTGCGTCCTGAGCCCAACTCTCATTCTCAGGGGTTAACCCTCCCGTCTTGAGGTGGGAGCTCTTCTAGCATGATTTAATCATATATTTGCCACTTCAAAGATGCTGGATATCCTGGTGATAAAGAAATGTTTTTCACATTGCAGGCAGAAAGGAAAGGGCAACAATGAGGGCAGAAACATAGCTTTCCAGTCACAGAGTAGTGCTGAATCAAATGATTATCTTGGAAGGGGAGCAAACCAGCCACCCAGATGCATGAGGGGAGGTCTGTAGTAGAGCTCTGTGGTCGTCATTACAGGGGCTATTTTCCAGATCTCTGAGCCTCTCCAGCAGGAAGTGGCTTTTGTTCCAACAAGTTCTGGTTCTTTTGTTGGAGCGTACGGATCAAACCCTGGGCCTGACCCCCGCACCCCCTTTAGGGACTGCACTCCCAGCAGGCCACAGTAACCGTTGTCACCTCAGAGCCTAGTGATCAGAGGTCATTTCCCCCGCCCGCAAACAGATCAGCTAGGCTTGACAGACACTGCAGGCCTGCTCTAGGTCTGAGTCAAGACTGACTGACACCGTCTGAATGAATCGTTTTTTTTTTGGGGGGGGGGGGGGTGATTGTCAAAGCCAGAAATTCAAGACCTTGACTTCTAGACACTTCAGATAGCACTGCAACAGACTTTAGCCAGATAGCATGTCTGTCTGCAGACTTAAGCTTCACATTTACATTAAATGTTCCTTGTCTCCTAGTAGAATTGAATAGCTAATACCTCATCCTTTCATGGCAGATATACAGTAACATGACCACAGTAGCCATCTCAAATCAAATGTTATGTCACATGCTTGGTAAACAACAGGTGTAGACTAACAGTGGAATGCTTACTTATGGGCCCTTCCCAACACTGCAGAGAGACATTTAAAAAATAATAACATAAGGAATAAATACACAATGAGTAACGATAAGTTGGCTATATACATAGGGTACCAGTTCCGAGTTGATATGCAGGGGTACGAGGTAATTTAGGTAAATATTTGTATATAGATAGTGGTCAAGTAACTAGGCAACATAATTCAGTAGATAATTAACAGTAGCAGCAGCATATGTGATGATTCAAAATAGTTATTGTAAAAGGGGTCAATGCAGATAGTCCGGATAGCTATTTGGTTAACTATTTAGCAGTCTTATGGCTGGGGGGAAGAAGCTGTTCAGGGTCCTGTTGGTTCCAGACTTGGTGCATCGGTACTGCATGCTGTGTGGTAGGAGAGAGAACAGTCTATGACTTGGGTGGCTGGAGTCTTTGACAATTTTAGGGCCTTCCTCTGACAACGCCTGGTATAGAGGTCCTGGATGGCAAGGATCTGGATGTACAGCATGGCTAGCTCAGAGCAGGGGGAGGTGTTATACTATAGACAGCATGGCTAGCTCAGAGCAGGGTGGCAGTCTGAGTCTGGCTTTAGAAAATCAAAGACTTCCTCTAATCCTCTTATGGCGGCAGACACACACTGGTCATGTGACCTTTTGGGTTTACATTGGATGAGAGCCCGTCAGGCAGAGCCACAAAGAAAGTGTGGATCTATGTTGCCATGGAAACCATAGCAGAGTCGTGTGTGTGTGTCGCTTCAGTGTGTGTTTGCCATTAAAGCACTTCCACTGTGTGTGTGTGGGTCAGTGAGGACAGCATAGCTCTGAGCCTGCATTTCCCCCAATCTCTCACATGGACACCCATGCTGGGCTGGTAATGTACTTTATTGACTGGGAGACTGGTCTCACTGTCATGTGTAGCTTTGATTTCCTGTCTGTTTGTGTAGCAGATAGATAGGAATGGAAAGCTGCCTGACTAATTGCCAACAGTGTGAGAGCTTAGCCACAAATAAACCGTCTGTTTATGGAAATAAATAAGGCCATATCTGACTCTGAAATGAGGTTGTAACTCCCTGGGTAAGGGCTCCAGTTTCAGCATTACTTGGTGGAAATTCCTACTATTGCTCAATGTGTGAAAACCCTCTTTCTAGTCACAACAACTTGGGACTGACCTCAAGTCATAGGCTGAATCACAAATCACTCACTCGGAGGGCCCTCCGATGGTTTGGGATTCACCGATACTGTGGCAACCAGTGTCTTGCAACAGTCAGCGCAATATATGTGCATGTTACTTTCGGTCTAGTGTGTGTGTATTACATCGGTTTTCTACTCTACCCTGCTCTGCTCTACCCTCCGCTCTACTGTGTTCTACCCTGCTCTACTCTACCGTGCTCTACCCTGCTCTACTCTACCCTGCCCTACAGGCCCCTGCGAGGCCTTACCTGCTGAGTGCTGACATCACTGATTGTAAAAGTGACCTTTGGCCCGGAGGTGCAAACTGCACGTCAGTGTTAATTAGCTGCTCATGTCGCCAGCGCTACACTTCTCAGATCTCTCTGCACTGCCCTGCTCTGGCCCCAGCTCTGACTGACTGCAGTGCAGTGCTGCACTTCTCAGATCTCTCTGCACTGCCCTGCTCTGGCCCCAGCTCTGACTGACTGACTGACTGACTGACTGACTGACTGACTGACTGACTGACTGACTGACTGACTGACTGACTGACTGACTGACTGACTGACTGACTGACTGACTGACTGACTGACTGCAGTGCAGCGCTGGAGGCTTTCACGCTCACCCAGCATTAGGCAGTCAGGCAGGCCAAACTGGGGCACAGGAAGAGAGGCCAGGCTGCCTGAGGGGGGCAGGCAAGGGGAGGGGGCAGGCAGAAGAGCGGGTCAGACAGACAATAAGCATAGCCCAGGGAGAGGTAGAGGAGGGGAGAGGTTGCGATTAGGAGTGGGATGAACACCCTCAGAGGAGGAGATGCCTGCCCTCTATTCAGAGGATTACCATTTTGGATGAGCTCCAGCCTACCACAAGGCCACAGTGGATTCAGAAGGCTAGGCCTTTTGACCTATCTTTGGCAGGTTGAATAATGGTTAGGGTTTTATCTGGTTTCAATGCCCCCCCCTCCCCCCCAAAAAATATCTGAAAAACCGCTTTCATATATATATTTTTTAATTAGCAATCGAGATGATTAAATTGTCAAATGTAATGGCCAAGCCTATCAAATTGCTTATGACACAGTAGTAACTAGCTATGACAACCACTACACCAGTGGTTCTGTCTGTATCAGTTCAAGTGGCTTTATTGGCATGGGAAGCATATGTTAACATTGGCAAAGCAAGTGAAGTAGATAATATACAAAAGTGAACTAAACATTGAAAATGAACAGTAAACATTACACTCACAGAAGTTCCAAAATAATAAAGACATTACAAGTGTCATTATGTGTATATATACAGTGTTGTAACGATGTGCAAATGTCATTATGTGTATATATACGGTGCTGTAACCGATGTGCAAATGGTTAAAGTACAAGAGGGAAAATAAATAAACATACATATGGGTTGTATTTACAATGGTGTGTGTTCTTCACTGGTTGCCCTTTTCTTGTGGCAACAGGTCACAAATCTTGCTGCTGTGATGGCATACTGTGATATTTCACCCAGTAGATATGGGAGTTTATCAAAATCGGGTTTGTTTTCAAATTCTTTGTGGATCTGTGTAATCTGAGGGAAATATGTGTCTCTAATATGGTCATACATTTGGCAGGAGGTTAGGAAGTGCAGCTCAGTTTCCACCTCATTTTGTGTGCGGTGTGCACATAGCCTGTCTTCTCTTGAGAACCAGGTCTGCCTTTGGCGGCCTTTCTCAATAGCAAGGCTATGCTCACTGAGTCTGTACATAGTCAAAGCTTTCCTTAAGTTTGGGTCAGTCACAGTGGTCAGGTATTCTGCCACTGTGTACTCTCTGTTAGGGCCAAATAGCATTCTAGTTTGCTCAGTTTTTTTGTTAATTCTTTCCAATGTGTCAAGTAATTATATTTTAGTTTTTCAATGATTTGGTTGGGTCTAATTGTGTTGCTGTCCTGCGGCTCTGTGGGGTCTGTTTGTGTTTGAACAGAGCCCCAGAACCAGCTTGCTTAGGGGACTCTTCTCCAGGTTCATCTCTCTGTAGGTGATGGCTTTGTTAAGGAAGGTTTGGGAATCACTTCCTTTTAGGTGGTTGTATAATTTAACGTCTCTTTTCTGGATTTTGATAATTATCGGGTATTGGCCTAATTCTGCTCTGCATGCATTATTTGGTGTTTTATGTTGTACACAGAGGATATTTTCGCAGAATTCTGCATGCAGTCTCAATTTGGTGTTTGTCCCATTTTGTGAATTCTTGGTTGGTGAGCGGACCCCAAACCTCACAACCATAAAGGGCAACGTGTTCCATAACTGATTCAAGTATTTTTATCCAGATCCTAATTGGTATGTTGTATTGTATGTTCCTTTTGATGGCATAGAATGCCCTTCTTGCTTTGTCTCTCAGATCGTTCACAGCTTTGTGGAAGTTACCTGTGGTGCTGATGTTTAGGCCAAGGTATGTATAGTTTTTTGCTCTTGGGCAACGGTGTCTAGATGGAATTTGTATTTGTGGTCCTGGCGACTGGATCTTTTTTGGAACACCATTATTTTGGTCTTACTGAGATTTACTGTCAGGACCCAGGTCTGGCAGAATCTGTGCAGAAGATCTAGGTGCTTCTGTAGGCCCTCCTTGGTTGGGGACAGAAGCACCAGATCATCAGCAAACAGTAGACATTTGACTTCAGATTCTAGTAGGGTGAGGCCGGGTGCTGCAGACTGTTCTAGTGCCCTCGCCAATTTGTTGATATATATGTTGAAGAGGGTGGGGCTTAAGCTGCATCTCTGTCTTACCCCACGGCTCTGTGGGAAGAAATGTTTTTTTGCCTATTTTAACCGCACACTTGTTGTTTGTGTACATGGATTTTATAATGTCATATGTTTTTCCCCCAACACCACTTTTTCCATAAATTTGTATAGCAGACCCTCATGCCAAATTGAGTTGAAGTTTTTTTTTTTTATCAACAAAGCATGAGAAAACTTTGCCTTTGTTTTGGTTTGTTTGTTTGTCAATTAGGGTGTGCAGGGTGAATACGTGGTCTGTCGTACAATAATTTGGTAAAAAGCCAATTTGACATTTGCTCAGTACATTGTTTTCACTGAGGAAATGTACGAGTCTGATGTTAATGATAATGCAGAGGATTTTCCCAAGGTTGCGGTTGATGCATATCCCACGGTAGTTATTGGGGTTAAATTGGTCTCACTTTTGTGGATTGGGGTGATCAGTCAGTCCTTGGTTCCAAATATTGGGGAAGATGCCAGAGCTAAGGATGATGTAAACAGTTTTAGTATAGCCAATTGGAATTTGTTGTCTGTGTATATTTTATCATTTCATTGAGGATACCATTATTTTTATTTTGTCCTGTAGTTCATTCAAGGTAATTGGAGAATCCAGTGGGTTCTGGTAGTCTTTAATAGTTCATTCTAAAATTTGTATTTGATCATGTATATGTTTTTGCTGTTTGTTCTTTGTGAGCCAAAAAGATTGGAGAAATGATTTACCCATACATCTCCATTTTGGATTGATCATTCTTTGTGCTGTTGTTTGTTAATGTTTTACAATTTTCCCAGAAGTGGTTGGAGTCTATGGATTCTTCAATTACATTGAGCTGATTTCTTCTTTTTCCGTTGTGTATTTCTGTATTGTTTTAGTGATTCACCATAGTGAAGGCGTAGACTCAGGTTTTCTGGGTCTCTCTGTTTTTGGTTGGATATGTTTCTCAATTTCTTTCTTAGGTTTTTGCATTCTTCTTCAAACCATTTGTCATTATTGTTCATATTCTTCGGTTTTCTGTTTGAAATTTTTAGATTTGATAGGGAAGCTGAGAGGTCAGATATACTGTTAAGATTTTCTACTGCCACGTTTACACCTTCACTATTACAGTGGAACGTTTTGTCCAGGAAGTTGTCTAAAATGGATTGAATTTGTTGTTGCCGAATAGTTTTTTGGTAGGTTTCCACACTACAGTCCTTCCATCTATAGCATTTCTTAATATTACTCAGTACCTTTTGGCTTTTTCTCTATATCACTTTGGTCAGGTAAAAATCCCACTGCTTACACTAATTACTCCACGCTGTGTGTTTCCGTGAGCCTGCCCTCCTCAGTCCATGTATGTGTCAGTCGGGGTAAGAGGCCTTGCTATTACCCAACCACATCCACCACCCAGGAGCCAGCTAGAGCTTGTTACCCCAACAACATCATCATCCATACAGTTTATTACAGGACATCACAAGTGCTTTAATCAGCCTCCGTCTAGCACCACAATGTAATGACCTGTGAAATAACCAACCAGAGCCATGCCCTTTACCAGAATGAATATTAAGTGGCTAATTTGACTAACCAGACCCATCCTGAGCTATCTCTGGAGAAAAGACCCTGGATGAGATGACTGATGTGGTATGAACTGTGTATAGCAGAGATCATCAACTAGATTCAGACGCGGGCCAAGTTTTTTTGTTGAGTGCATGGTCAAGAGGACAGAACATAATTACAAATCATTTGTAGACTGCAAATTGACGGCAAGAAGCCCAAATATATATGATGTTTGACTAAAGCATAATCATTGCAAATCTTGCTTACATTTGTGGGAATACTTGGGAACATGTTTCTTTTCAATTAAAATCACTTGGAGCTAATTTCCTGGTGTCCAACAATGAAAATGAAAAAACTCTGGGGCCAAATGAAACCACTGCCCGCGGGCTGCTAGTTGGGGAACCCTGGTGTATAGCCTACTGATGATCACTACCAGGCTGGAATGAAGGAAGGAAAATGGACATTGACACTGAGGAGGGTGCTTTAGAATAGCAGCTTCTCAGTAGTGTTGAGTGGGTGATTGGACCAGTGCAGTGTCACAACAAGCCTGGCTGAGTACATGGCACGGTGACGTCTAAGGTGACTCGTGTCTGCCAGAAGCTAGGACATCTGTCCAGGCCAGTGCACAGCAGAATGCAGCATTTGTGACATTTGTGACTGAGTACACGTGTTTCCTAGGTAGTGTAGCAGCCCATGGCATTACAGACAGACTGGACAGACGGTAATCCCCCAGGCCCTTCATTTCCCTCTCAGTACTACTTCTGCTGCAGCTGAGTTGTTCAACATTACAGCCAGACAGCCATATGCCCTTCTCTTGTAGTCTAGTGCTAGTACAACCCCCACATAGTCCTGACTGAGGTGATTAATATTTGAAGATTACAGTAGCCCTTTTAGATTGGAGAAAGTTGAGGTACTCGCAGGGCAGTGCATTAGAGTAGCTGACCTGGCCGCTTTCATAAATATCCTGAAGCTAGGGGTGTGGTTGGTGCACTGTTTTAGAGTTAAAAAGGTCTGGGCACTGTCTGGGCCATGTCTGCATTCGGTATCAGGTTCAGCTGACAGGTCACCAAGCTCAAGTGGTGATACAGCTCAAATCAAACAGATGACTTGCTGGCTTGTTGTGTACATTGAACAGGGTTGCCATATTGAATAAGAGGACCTTGTCAGAGCTAAGCTTGTGTGTGTGTGTTGTGTTGTGCGCACACGTACAGGTGTGTGTGTTTGTGTAATGACAGAGAGAGAGGTGATGATCATATAGCAGCAGGTCCAGACAGTGGCTGTTATTTCAGGGCTTTAATGTCTGCTGCCTGCCTGCTGCGGGGGTCAGGGTGGGAGTCAGCCAGCAGAAACATTAGCCTAGCAATGGTGAAAGATTGCACCCCTGTGTATAACCCAACACGCTGCGTGCTAAAGCAGGCACTGGGCTTTATTTACTCTGCTATCAATCACAATCAAGCTGCCACTGGCCTCTTAAATAAGAGGTCCAGGCACGCAGATTAGGACCCAGCATTATTTCAGGGTTCGATACTGTGACCAAGACTGTTCGACCTGGCAGTGCGACACATTTTTTGTTTATCATTATTTATTCAAACAGTAATGTTTAATTGACCAAAAATTAACCAACTTTCTGAAGAGGAAAAAACGGCAGAGGAATACCCCTGTGTGTGTGCAGTGCCCGTACAATTTGCGTAGCCGTTAACGATGTTACTGATAGCCTAATCCTATTCGGGTATATGGAAATGCAAGTAGCCTGTGCCTACCTGGGAAAACCATCATTATTTGCATCAATCCAGTGGCCATTTGTAGAGCCCAACTGATATAGGATTTTTAGGTCCAATACTGATTTTAGGGATGCAAACTTCACTGATCACCAATATATCTGACGATATGTGACCGACCTCCTTGATTCTGACTTATGTAGCAAATTTTGAGAAACAGATGCCTCAAGTCCTCAACTGGCAGCTTCATTAAGTAGTACCCGCAAAACACCAGTCTTAACATCAACAGTGAAGAGGCGACTCCGGGATGTTGGCCTGGGTTCAATTTTTTTATCTGCCCCAGTCAGGGCAGACAGTGGAGGCCAGACTTCCACATCCTGATGGATCATTCCCTGCAGGAGATAACAGCAGTGACCAGAGGTAGTCAATCAGTTAGCCTAGTGATGACAGCCAGGGTGGGAGAAGACACAGCTAATCTTGTGTCTACGTGGTCAAGCTAACCACAATCTCCTACCCACAATATTCCCCCTCCTGCTCCCTCTTCTCCTCCCCCCTGCCCTCCCCCCCTTGTGCTCCCTCTTATCCTCCGCCCTGCTCCCATTTTCCCTGCTCCCCCCCTACTCCCTCTTCTCCTCCCCCCTCCCACTCCCTCTTCTCCTCCCACCTCCCCTCCCTCTTCTCCTGCTCCCTCTACTCCCCTCCCCCTCCTAATCCCACTTTTTATGCTCCCTCCTCCCCCCTCCTGCCCCCCCCTCCTGCTCCCTCTGCCCCTCCTACTCCCTCTTCACCCCCTCTCCTGCTCCCCCTCTCCTGCTCCCTCTACTCCCCCCTCTCCTGCTCCCTCTTCTCCCCCCTCTCCTGCTTCCTCTTCTCCCCCCTCTCCTGCTTCCTCTTCTCCCCCCTTACCTGCTCCCTCTTCTCCCCACCCTCTCCTGCTTCCTCTTCTCCCCACCCTCTCCTGCTCCCTCTTCTCCCCCCCTCTCTTGCTCCCTCTTCTCCCCCCTCTCCTGCTCCCTCTTCTTCCCCCCTCTCCTGCTCCCTCTTCTTCCCCCCTCTCCTGCTCCCTCTTCTCCCCCCTCTCCTGCTTCCTCTTCTCCCCCTCTCCTGCTTCCTCTCCCCCCCCCTCTCCTGCTTCCTCTTCCCCCCCCTCCTTCTTCCTCTTCCCCCCTCCTTCTTCCTCTTCCCC
This sequence comes from Salvelinus namaycush, assembly GCF_016432855.1. Lineage (NCBI taxonomy): Eukaryota > Metazoa > Chordata > Actinopteri > Salmoniformes > Salmonidae > Salvelinus > Salvelinus namaycush. The sequence continues at coordinate 34,699,391 of NC_052327.1, forward strand.
CCCCCTCTCCTGCTCCCTCTCCCCCCCCCCTCTCCTGGTTCCTCTCCCCCCCCCCTCTCCTGGTTCCTCTCCCCCCCCCCTCTCCTGGTTCCTCTCCCCCCCCCCTCTCCTGGTTCCTCTTCTCCCCCCTCTCCTGCTCCCTCTTCTCCCCCCCTCTCCTGCTCCCTCTTCTCCCCCCCTCTCCTGCTCCCTCTTCTCCCCCCCTCTCCTGCCTCCTCTTTCCCCCCCTCTCCTGCCTCCTCTTTCCCCCCCTCTCCTGCTCCCTCTTCTCCCCCCCTCTCCTGCTCCCTCTTCTCCCCCCCTCTCCTGCTTCCTCTTCTCCCCCTTTTCCTGCTCCCTCTTCTCCCCACCCTCTCCTGCTTCCTCTTCTCCCCACCCTCTCCTGCTTCCTCTTCTCCCCACCCTCTCCTGCTCCCTCTTCTCCCCCCCTCTCCTGCTCCCTCTTCTCCCCCCCCCTCTCCTGCTCCCTCTTCGCCCCCCCCCCCTCTCCTGCTCCCTCTTCGCCCCCCCCCCTCTCCTGCTCCCTCTTCTCCCCGCTCCCCTCTCCTGCTCCCTCTTCTCCCCCCTCTCCTGCTCCCTCTCCTCCCCCCTCTCCTGCTCCCTCTTCTCCCCCCTCTCCTGCTCCCTCTTCTCCCCCCTCTCCTGCTCCCTCTTCTCCCCCCTCTCCTGCTCCCTCTTCTCCCCCCTCTCCTGCTCCCTCTTCTCCCCCTCTCCTGCTTCCTCTTCTCCCCCCTCTCCTGCTTCCTCTTCTCCCCCCTCTCCTGCTCCCTCTTCTCTCCCTCTCCTGCTTCCTCTCCCCCCCCTCTCCTGCTCCCTCTGCTCCTACTCCCCCTCTGCTCCCTCTTCTCCCCCCTCTGCTCCCTCTTCTCCCCCCTCTGCTGCTCCCTCTTCTCCCCCCCTCTCCTGCTCCCTCTTCTCCCCCCTCCTGCTCCCTCTTCCCCCCCTCTCCTGCTTCCTCTTCCCCCCCTCTCCTGCTTCCTCTTCTCCTCCTCTCCTGCTTCCTCTTCTCCCCCTCTCCTGCTTCCTCTTCTCCCCCTCTCCTACTCCCTCTTCTCCCCCTCTTCTCCCCCCCTCTCCTGCTTCCTCTTCTCCCCCCTCTCCTGCTTCCTCTTCTCCCCCCCTCTCCTGCTTCCTCTTCTCCTACTCCCTCTCCTGCTCCCTCTGCTCCTACTCCCCTCTCCTGCTCCCTCTTCTCCCCCCTCTCCTGCTCCCTCTTCTCCCCCCTCTCCTGCTTCCTCTTCTCCCCCCTCTCCTGCTCCCTCTTCTCCCCACCCTCTACTGCTTCCTCTTCTCCCCACCCTCTCCTGCTCCCTCTTCTCCCCCCCTCTCTTGCTTCCTCTTCTCCCCACCCTCTCCTGCTCCCTCTTCTTCCCCTCTCTCCTGCTCCCTCTTCTCCCCCCTCTCCTGCTTCCTCTTCTCCCCCCCTCTCTTGCTCCCTCTTCTCCCCCCTCTCCTGCTCCCTCTTCTCCCCCCTCTCCTGCTCCCTCTTCTTCCCCCCTCTCCTGCTCCCTCTTCTCCCCCTCTCCTGCTTCCTCTCCTCCCCCTCTCCTGCTTCCTCTTCCCCCCCCTCCTTCTTCCTCTTCCCCCCTCCTTCTTCCTCTTCCCCCCCCCTCTCCTGCTCCCTCTTCTCCCCCCCTCTCCTGCTCCCTCTTCTCCCCCCCTCTCCTGGTTCCTCTCCCCCCCCTCTCCTGGTTCCTCTCCCCCCCCCCTCTCCTGGTTCCTCTTCTCCCCCCTCTCCTGCTCCCTCTTCTCCCCCCCTCTCCTGCTCCCTCTTCTCCCCCCCTCTCCTGCCTCCTCTTTCCCCCCCTCTCCTGCTCCCTCTTCTCCCCCCCTCTCCTGCTCCCTCTTCTCCCCCCCTCTCCTGCTTCCTCTTCTCCCCCTTTTCCTGCTCCCTCTTCTCCCCCCCCTCTCCTGCTTCCTCTTCTCCCCACCCTCTCCTGCTCCCTCTTCTCCCCCCCTCTCCTGCTCCCTCTTCTCCCCCCCCTCTCCTGCTCCCTCTTCTCCCCCCTCTCCTGCTCCCTCTCCTCCCCCCTCTCCTGCTCCCTCTTCTCCCCCCTCTCCTGCTCCCTCTTCTCCCCCCTCTCCTGCTCCCTCTTCTCCCCCTCTCCTGCTTCCTCTTCTCCCCCCTCTCCTGCTTCCTCTTCTCTCCCTCTCCTGCTCCCTCTTCTCTCCCTCTCCTGCTCCCTCTTCTCTCCCTCTCCTGCTCCCTCTTCTCCTCCTCTCCTGCTTCCTCTTCTCCCCCTCTCCTGCTTCCTCTTCTCCCCCCTCTCCTGCTTCCTCTTCTCCCCCCTCTCCTGCTCCCTGCTCCCTCTTCTCTCCCTCTCCTGCTCCCTCTTCTCCTCCTCTCCTGCTTCCTCTCCCCCCCCCCTCTCCTGCTCCCTCTGCTCCTACTCCCCCTCTGCTCCCTCTTCTCCCCCCTCTGCTCCCTCTTCTCCCCCTCTCCTACTCCCTCTTCTCCCCCTCTTCTCCCCCCCTCTCCTGCTTCCTCTTCTCCCCCCTCTCCTGCTTCCTCTTCTCCCCCCCTCTCCTGCTTCCTCTTCTCCTACTCCCTCTCCTGCTCCCTCTGCTCCTACTCCCCTCTCCTGCTCCCTCTTCTCCCCCCTCTCCTGCTCCCTCTTCTCCCCCCTCTCCTGCTTCCTCTTCTCCCCCCTCTCCTGCTCCCTCTGCTCCTACTCCCCCTCTGCTCCCTCTTCTCCCCCCTCTGCTCCCTCTTCTCCCCCCCTCTCTTGCTCCCTCTTCTCCCCCCTCTCCTGCTCCCTCTTCTTCCCCCCTCTCCTGCTCCCTCTTCTCCCCCCTCTCCTGCTTCCTCTTCTCCCCCCCTCTCTTGCTCCCTCTTCTCCCCCCTCTCCTGCTCCCTCTTCTCCCCCCTCTCCTGCTCCCTCTTCTTCCCCCCTCTCCTGCTCCCTCTTCTCCCCCTCTCCTGCTTCCTCTCCTCCCCCTCTCCTGCTTCCTCTTCCCCCCCCCTCCTTCTTCCTCTTCCCCCCTCCTTCTTCCTCTTCCCCCCCCCTCTCCTGCTCCCTTTTCTCCCCCCCTCTCCTGCTCCCTCTTCTCCCCCCCTCTCCTGGTTCCTCTCCCCCCCCTCTCCTGGTTCCTCTCCCCCCCCCCTCTCCTGGTTCCTCTTCTCCCCCCTCTCCTGCTCCCTCTTCTCCCCCCCTCTCCTGCTCCCTCTTCTCCCCCCCTCTCCTGCCTCCTCTTTCCCCCCCTCTCCTGCTCCCTCTTCTCCCCCCCTCTCCTGCTCCCTCTTCTCCCCCCCTCTCCTGCTCCCTCTTCTCCACACCCTCTCCTGCTTCCTCTTCTCCCCACCCTCTCCTGCTCCCTCTTCTCCCCCCCTCTCCTGCTCCCTCTTCTCCCCCCCCTCTCCTGCTCCCTCTTCGCCCCCCCCCTCTCCTGCTCCCTCTTCTCCCTCCCCTCTCCCCGCTCCCCTCTCCTGCTCCCTCTTCTCCCCCCTCTCCTGCTCCCTCTCCTCCCCCCTCTCCTGCTCCCTCTTCTCCCCCCTCTCCTGCTCCCTCTTCTCCCCCCTCTCCTGCTCCCTCTTCTCCCCCTCTCCTGCTTCCTCTTCTCCCCCCTCTCCTGCTTCCTCTTCTCCCCCCTCTCCTGCTCCCTCTTCTCTCCCTCTCCTGCTCCCTCTTCTCTCCTCCTCTCCTGCTCCCTCTTCTCCTCCTCTCCTGCTTCCTCTTCTCCCCCTCTCCTGCTTCCTCTTCTCCCCCTCTCCTGCTTCCTCTTCTCCCCCCTCTCCTGCTTCCTCTTCTCCCCCCTCTCCTGCTCCCTGCTCCCTCTTCTCTCCCTCTCCTGCTCCCTCTTCTCCTCCTCTCCTGCTTCCTCTCCCCCCCCTCTCCTGCTCCCTCTGCTCCTACTCCCCCTCTGCTCCCTCTTCTCCCCCCTCTGCTCCCTCTTCTCCCCCCTCTCCTGCTCCCTCTTCTCCCCCCCTCTCCTGCTCCCTCTTCCCCCCTCTCCTGCTCCCTCTTCCCCCCTCTCCTGCTTCCTCTTCCCCCCCTCTCCTGCTTCCTCTTCTCCTCCTCTCCTGCTCCCTCTTCTCCCCCTCTCCTGCTTCCTCTTCTCCCCCTCTCCTACTCCCTCTTCTCCCCCTCTTCTCCCCCCCTCTTCTGCTTCCTCTTCTCCCCCCCTCTCCTGCTTCCTCTTCTCCTACTCCCTCTCCTGCTCCCTCTGCTCCTACTCCCCCTCCTGCTCCCTCTTCTCCCCCCCTGCTCCCTCTTCTCCCCCCTCTCCTGCTCCCTCTTCTCCCCCCTCTCCTGCTTCCTCTTCTCCCCCCCTCTCCTGCTTCCTCTTCTCCCCCCCTCTCCTGCTTCCTCTTCTCCCCCCCTCTCCTGCTTCCTCTTCTCCCCCCTCTCCTGGTTCCTCTCCCCCCCCCTCTCCTGGTTCCTCTTCTCCCCCCTCTCCTGCTCCCTCTTCTCCCCCCCTCTCCTGCTCCCTCTTCTCCCCCCCTCTCCTGCCTCCTCTTTCCCCCCCTCTCCTGCTCCCTCTTCTCCCCCCCTCTCCTGCTCCCTCTTCTCCCCCCCTCTCCTGCTCCCTCTTCTCCCCACCCTCTCCTGCTTCCTCTTCTCCCCACCCTCTCCTGCTCCCTCTTCTCCCCCCCTCTCCTGCTCCCTCTTCTCCCCCCCCTCTCCTGCTCCCTCTTCGCCCCCCCCCTCTCCTGCTCCCTCTTCTCCCTCCCCTCTCCCCGCTCCCCTCTCCTGCTCCCTCTTCTCCCCCCTCTCCTGCTCCCTCTCCTCCCCCCTCTCCTGCTCCCTCTTCTCCCCCCTCTCCTGCTCCCTCTTCTCCCCCCTCTCCTGCTCCCTCTTCTCCCCCTCTCCTGCTTCCTCTTCTCCCCCCTCTCCTGCTTCCTCTTCTCCCCCCTCTCCTGCTCCCTCTTCTCTCCCTCTCCTGCTCCCTCTTCTCTCCTCCTCTCCTGCTCCCTCTTCTCCTCCTCTCCTGCTTCCTCTTCTCCCCCTCTCCTGCTTCCTCTTCTCCCCCTCTCCTGCTTCCTCTTCTCCCCCCTCTCCTGCTTCCTCTTCTCCCCCCTCTCCTGCTCCCTGCTCCCTCTTCTCTCCCTCTCCTGCTCCCTCTTCTCCTCCTCTCCTGCTTCCTCTCCCCCCCCCTCTCCTGCTCCCTCTGCTCCTACTCCCCCTCTGCTCCCTCTTCTCCCCCCTCTGCTCCCTCTTCTCCCCCCTCTCCTGCTCCCTCTTCTCCCCCCCTCTCCTGCTCCCTCTTCTCCCCCCCTCTTCTCCCCCCCTCTCCTGCTCCCTCTTCCCCCCTCTCCTGCTCCCTCTTCCCCCCTCTCCTGCTTCCTCTTCCCCCCCTCTCCTGCTTCCTCTTCTCCTCCTCTCCTGCTCCCTCTTCTCCCCCTCTCCTGCTTCCTCTTCTCCCCCTCTCCTACTCCCTCTTCTCCCCCTCTTCTCCCCCCCTCTCCTGCTTCCTCTTCTCCCCCCCTCTCCTGCTTCCTCTTCTCCTACTCCCTCTCCTGCTCCCTCTGCTCCTACTCCCCCTCCTGCTCCCTCTTCTCCCCCCCTGCTCCCTCTTCTCCCCCCTCTCCTGCTCCCTCTTCTCCCCCCTCTCCTGCTTCCTCTTCTCCCCCCTCTCCTGCTTCCTCTTCTCCCCCCCTCTCCTGCTCCCTCTTCTCCCCCCTCTCCTGCTCCCTCTTCTCCCCCTCTCTTCTCCCCCCCTCTCCTGCTCCCTCTTCCCCCCTCTCCTGCTCCCTCTTCCCCCCTCTCCTGCTTCCTCTTCCCCCCCTCTCCTGCTTCCTCTTCTCCTCCTCTCCTGCTCCCTCTTCTCCCCCTCTCCTGCTTCCTCTTCTCCCCCTCTCCTACTCCCTCTTCTCCCCCTCTTCTCCCCCCCTCTCCTGCTTCCTCTTCTCCCCCCCTCTCCTGCTTCCTCTTCTCCTACTCCCTCTCCTGCTCCCTCTGCTCCTACTCCCCCTCCTGCTCCCTCTTCTCCCCCCCTGCTCCCTCTTCTCCCCCCTCTCCTGCTCCCTCTTCTCCCCCCTCTCCTGCTTCCTCTTCTCCCCCCTCTCCTGCTTCCTCTTCTCCCCCCCTCTCCTGCTTCCTCTTCTCCCCCCCTCTCCTGCTTCCTCTTCTCCCCCCCTCTCCTGCTTCCTCTTCTCCCCCTCTCCTGCTCCCTCTGATCCTACTCCCCCTCCCTCTCAGCATGGGAAGATAATAGCGCCCTCGGGTCCTGGGGAGCATGCCCCCCCCCCCCCCCCCCCCCCCCCACCACCACCACATCCTGGCTATTACTGGCTTCCATATTGAGCAGCACAGCTCATTGTTCATATCTCGTCTATGTTTGCTCTGCTGGGTTGGAGAGCGACAAGAGAGACGCCGGGGAAACGCAGGATTTATCTACCCGCTGGTGTCAGCACTGAGATCCAGGTGTAACACAGAACAGGTTCTGCTTTGAATCACAGGGTTGGAGAAGGCAGTGTAGCCCAGCCTGGAGGAAAATACACTACATCACCAAAAGCATGTGGACACCACCTGCTAGTCGAACATCTCATTCCAAAATAAAGGGCATTGATATGGAATTGGTTTCCCCCCTTTGCTGCTATAACAGCCTCCACTCTTCTGGGAAGGCTTTCCACTAGATGTTGGAACATTGTTGCGGGGACTTGCTTCCATTCAGCCACAAGAGCATTAGTGAGGTCGGCCACTGATGCTGGCTCACTGTAGTGTTAAGATTTCCCTTCACTGGAACTAAGGGGCCTAGCCCAAACCATGAAAAACAGCCCCAGAGCATTATTCCTCCTCAACCAAACTTTACAGTTGGCACTATGCATTCACCTGGCATCCGCCAAACCTGGATTTCTCAGTCGGACTGCCAGATGGTGAAGCATGATTCATCACTCCAGAGAACGTGTTTCCACTGCTCCAGAGTCCAATGGCGGTGAGCTTTACACCACTCCAGCCGATGCTTGGCATTGCACATAGTGTTCTTAGGATTGTGTGCGGCTGCTCGGCCATGGAAACCCATTTCATGAAGCTCACAACGAACAGTTCTTGTGATGACATTGCGTCCAGAGGCAGTTTGGAACTCACTAGTGAGTGTTGCAACCAAGGACAGACGATTTCTGCGCACTTCAGCACTTGGGGATCTCGTTCTATGAGTTTGTGTGGCCTACCACTTCGCGGCTCAGCCGTTGTTTCTCCTAGACGTTTCCACTTCACAATAACAGCACTTATAGTTGTTCGGGGCAGCTCCAACAGGGCAGACATTTGATGAGCTGGCTTGGTGGAAAGGTGGCATCCTATGGCAGTGCCACTTTGAAAGTCACTGAGCTCTTCAGTAAAGCCATTCTACTGTCAATGTTTGTCTATGGAGATTGCATGGCTGTGTGCTCGATTTTATACACCTGTCAGCAACGGGTGTGGCTGTAATAGCCGAATCCACATACTTGAATGGGTATCCACATGCTTTTGTGTATATATAGTGTATAAAGGTGCAGTCAATATGAATGGGCTGTTTGTGAGCTACTCCGTGCATGGCTATGTCAGACCCTTGCTACCGCACAGTGGAGGCTGTAACAGAAATGCTGATACTGTATGTAACACAAGACCATACAAATCTTTATGTACATTTGAAATTAACTTGGCAATAGTGGCATGGTATTAGTTTTGTTTTCATCTTGATTAAAGCTATAGAAAATGTGCAAAATGCTAAATCAGACAGTGTGTGAGTCTCAAACTTGGCCCAGAGCCTCACCTGCACTGGAATGGCTCTTGGCGTGAAATACATCTTTGATCTGAAGGGAAGTATCAATCTGCAGTGTTTGTATGTGGTTAATGTCCCCCTAGGCAGCAGCCCTGTGTTGAACCCTCCAGAGAGATCTCCCCCTGCATCACGGTATAGCCTAGACTGTTCAGACAGGTTGATGAATGCACTGCGGGCCATATCAGTCATATAGCCGCAGCTATCAGCGTTCATTTAGTCCAGACCAAATAGCTTCCACTTCGACCCCTCCCTCCTCCCCCCGTCTCCCCAACCTCTTCCAGTTAGCTCTGGCCAGAATTAGCCGTGACCTTGGCCTGACGTGTGCCGTTCTGTCTGTCCATTACGGCCGGGGCAATCTCTTTACCTCCATGTGCCCTGGCTGTCGGTAAATAAAGGCAGTAGTCAGACAGACATACTGCTGTGTGTCAGGAGGCCAGGGTCCCAGGGGAGACATGAAACTCTTATTAACATGCTTCTTCTCATTGGTGCTGACAGCTTAATCCATTTCCAGTGTTTGGATGACCTCTGTTATGCTGTGGCACGGGCCAGAATGAATGTCCTAGTCGTGCGATAACCCTCTATCTCCCTCAATGGCTGGCTGTCTCCTGTTCTTCCCCCCCCCCCCTCCCCGGGCGCTCTGCCTCCCCGCTCGCGCGCTCTCCCTCTGTCTCCCCCTCGTGCTCCTTGTCCCCCCCCCCCCCACCCCCCCCCCCCCCCCCCCCCCCCCCCCCCCCCCCCGGGCGCTCTGCCTCCCCGCTCGCGCGCTCTCCCTCTGTCTCCCCCTCGTGCTCCTTGCCCCCCCCCCCCCCCTCGGGTGCTCTGCCTCCCTGCTCCCGCGCTCTCCCTCTCTTCCCCTCACGCTCTGTCTCCCCCCTCTCTCTCTCTCCCCCCTAGATCTCTCTCTTGTGCAGGTGTGTGTGATGTATATTTCTTTTAACTGTTTCTACTGTGTGTTCCTACAGGACACCGTGGTTTAATGGCTGGGGTTTTAACCTTCCCCGCGGCCAGTCTCTATTGGACAAGTGGAATCAGGTTCCGGAGGGCATAGATGTTCTCATGACCCACGGACCTCCCCTCGGTGAGTTGACTTCATAGAACCCCAAAACACCCCATTCTACAGCCTTTCCCAAAGACTGCTAAAACAGCTTGCACTTATGAATTTGCCAGTATAGTTACTGTCACTCATTCATTGAACTACTGGAAGAAATGGAAGCAGAGATAGGGTGAAATTTTTCTTACGTTAAAATGAGCAACAAGCTACAAAGACTGCAGTGACGAGTTTGCTATTTTTTGACTCTATAAAACGGTGTGTAGGTGTAGCTGAAGAATGGGAGTGTCACATCAGGTCCAACTGAACAGGTTTTCTTTGTGACCATCAGCAAATTCTAATTCATTTACAGCACTGAGATCGCCTATATGATCCATTCAAATATTCACAGCACATATAACGGTAATACCGCATCATTGTTTTCTAGTGTAATTCCGATTCTCCAGCACACCTTCATTACATTAAATCATTGAGATTAGTTATTGAAATATTCCATCCATTTACTCTCGCAGAGAGTTTCACTTCCTGATAAAGTGCTTGAGGATAATGGCAAACTTCACAGATTGTGTCTAAAACTTTGCGTTTATCTGTGCATTTATACAACAACGTTAAGATATGGAAAATGTCGCCCTTAGTTTGTCTGACCTGTTTCACTATGTTATGAATGAAGACGCTAATGTTCAATTTATTTCTGCTATGTTCATTTGTCTTTGCAAAGGTTAATCAAGTGTGTTAATCAGTCTATTGTTGTGGTTTGGGACAGGTTTCCGGGACTGGGTTCCCAAGGAGCTGCAGAGAGTGGGCTGTGTGGAGCTGCTGAACACAGTACAGCAGAGGGTCCGACCCAAGCTCCACGCCTTTGGGGGCATCCATGAGGGTGAGTGTTCTGTGCTCTGACCTCCATGGTCCTGGTTCTATAAAGGACTGAACATCCATGTTAGGAAGTCGTCAGATTTCAGGCAAAACGCTTCTTAACATGTATGCTGTTCTAAAGAATGACAGTTAATCCTGAATCAGTTCATCCTGAATCCTGTGCCTGTTATTGTCTCTGTTTTGACTCTGGTATCTAATGTCTTTGTTCTCTGTCTGCAGGGTATGGCATTATGACGGATGGATGCACAACTTTCATCAACTCCTCCACCTGTACAGCCAGTTTCCAGCCCACAAACCCCCCCATCGTATTTGACCTGCCCAACGCATAGAGCATCGTAAAATAAACCAGCATTTTTAAAATTCAGTTGTACGAAATGCTAATCTTCAAGATATTTGTCTTTTGTAAACTGCTTGTAAAAATGCATGAAAATCAGATTCTGGTAATGAAATGATCTTTGTAAAATATTCCATATTTTCCATTCGTTTGCATTCGCTGAAGTGGCTGGTTTTCTGTATCATTGTTTTCTTTGTTTCCTCTATGAAGATGGATAAGCGCCTTGCCTCACAGGCAAGTACACTGCCTGACCGTAACATTACTCTTTACATAAGCAATACTTGACCTCATGATGATGATTGAACATGCATTTGGCATTGTAACTTCAATTATTTGGTCTCTGTTAAAGGCCTGTGTATTGTTAAAAATGAAGCCTTTGAAATGAAATTGTATGTTGACATTTGTATGAAATTGGTCCAATTATTATATACCCAGTATAGATGAATCTCTTGTGCTCTCACACTTGTGTAGGAGCTTTATGTGTACTGGTGCATCATCTCCCTTCATCTGGTGCGCAACGTTTTGGAACGTCCAGAGAGAAATATGCTATGTGGAACTATCTGCAACGTTCGACCACATTTGGCTACTGAACTTAACCGTGTTTTTCTCTAGTCAAGGTCATTGATTGACTGGCCAGTCTTGTGGTACCGTTTGACATCAAACCGTTCATTCCCATCTTATGAATAATCAGCTGTAAAGAACACTTTCACTTGATGTTAATTGAAAACAGATGCTGCATATTCCCTAATGACCCCATCTTCCATGGAGTACATGTGAGTCAGTGCTTGTGTGAGTTTTCAACATGCACGAATCAGGCATTTTAATATCACTTTAAGATTTGTATCGATATTCAACAGCTGTAAAATATTTGGGATGCCCTCAAGTACAATTTTGCTAATTGTTTTGTTTTTTTCTCAGATTTTTGCACTATGTGAAAATGCTATCTTGCTAGCACAAAACAAGTTGCCAACGGTAGTCTTCTGTCATTGTAAATGCCTGTTTAGTTTCCTGGTTTATGAAACTTTTTTAACTTGATGAATTTAGTTGCCTTTATATGCAAATAAAATTGCAAGATTTTTACCTGTTGAATAGCTATAAATTGTTTTGTGTTTTACCTTAGTGAATTCTTCATATCATCAATAAGTCTTATTTGCCAAATTATTTCTAAAACTTAGTTGGACCTATTGTTCTTTATCACTTGTCTGGGAAATGTCTGCTTATCATTATGACAAATAGTCCCTAATACTGTACACCAGGGGTGTCAAACTCATTCCACAGAGGGCCAAGTGTCTGCAGGCTGGTTTTCAATTAAGCCCTAGACAACGAGGTGTTGGGAGTTTCTTACTAATTAGTGACCATAATTCAGCAATCAATTACAAGGGAGGAGCGGAAAACCTGCAGACACTCGGCTCTCCGTGGAATGAGTTTGACACGTGTCCTGTACATTGTCCTCACTTTGTATACTGTAGAAGTGGTCATGCACACGAAGGAAAGTACAGTACATAATAATAATATATGACATTTAAGACACTTTTGTCCAAAGTGACTTAGCTAATGCGTTCCCTCTCGCTCTCCCTTGGATAGAGGTGAAGGTATATGTCACCCCCACCGGTCTTCCCTGGGCAAGACTGATTAACTCTTATTAATTATCCCTGACTGACAACATCATGGATGAATAGGTGCTATTGATACGGGTGGCTGTGGCCCTATGCTGTCCTGGCAGCCTATTGATTGGAGAGATTTGTCAGGCTGGCCTTGGTCCTGGCCCTGATGGATGTCATATTGACTCTCCCCCGTTCGTAGACACCCAGTAGGTGGTCGCTAACACACCGGCTACTTTCAGAAGTTAGTCTTTCTGGTGTTTCCTCTCACTATTACAAATATACTGTAACTTACCATTCATCACTGTGGATATGTTTTATTGTTGTTGAAACCAGCTGGACATCTCAAGTCCATTTAAAAGGCCTGCCTCTTGGGAATTGGAGAGAAAATGTTATGGTTTTCAAGCTAATTTCCTGCAATTCTACACATTTTGTCCTGCCCCAATTTGCTTGAAAACAGCAACATTTTCTATCCAATTCCCAAGAGGCAGGCATTTTAAATGTTCTTTCCTGGACCTGAGACTTGGTTCATCCAGCCATGGGCTGCAGATGTCAAAATCCCTGTTTTTATCGCACTCGAGTTGTGTTCTGATTATGAGAGGGTCCCTGAATCATTTTTTCATATTTTGTTGTTGTGGCTTTAAAGCTAATATCCTGTAATTCTAAACATTATGACATTAGGCAGAGAGAAAACCTTGCAGTTTTAAAGCGTAAATTACAGTGCATTTATGTAAAAGTAAAATATAAATTGAGGGACTAGTATTTAGTTGAAAAATTGATAATTGGTGGAGTTCTTTGATACCAATATCCCTTTGAGCGTCCCAGGCCCATGTTGCCCAGGGTTAAGAACATAAATTGTAGATTAATAATATTGTATTGTATTGCACACTGTAAACTTACTCCACATATCCCTTGCCCAAAGTCATTTAATCTGTTAGTAATATTCATTAAAAAAATTAAGATTATTATTATTATTATTTTTTTTTAGATCTGGCGGTGGAGCCCCTGCAGTACCTCTGCTGACCCCACTTTAAGAACCCCTGGACTACACAACACGTCTGGTATTCATCCATTCATTACTTGTCACCCTGATTAAAGTTGAAATCCGTAAAGGGGGAATAGGCGCCACTGTTTGCCCAAGCGCCTTCGTGATTGTTTTTGTTATGTTGATGAACTGGAGGAGCATCTAGCATCGTGGTTTGTAAAAGTCTCAGTACATATTCTGCTCTTTATCGCACGTGCAATGATGTCCGACGGGGACAAAACTGTTGTTTGAAGTAACTTCTTTGTTTTTGTAATATCACAAACACGTGGCAGTTTCACCAACTATGAATCATTTTGCATCATCATGACGATGTGGCCGGTGACATTTTGCTTCTTGAAAACTTGTCATGAGGAGAGATACAGCCATCAGAAATCCTGAGCTTGCTGATTTAATACTGAGTCAGGAAGAGTAGAAGAGACCAGGGGGAGAGGGTTACTGAACCTTCCCTACCCATCCTGTCTGTCTTCAAGCCACTTTGCTGCCACCTACCCAATCCTGCTCAGGAAGTGGGATCCTGCCCCCTTCTGGACATACATATATCATGCTACTTCACGTGTAAGAAGGACAACAATGATTGGATGACCCTCCTTAATGTATTGAAGATGAGGCAAAACAGTTTCCGATAACTCTCTTTATTCATCACACGCAGTCTGTATATTTGTTTTGCGATACAGACATCACTATTGATGATACAACACAAATATATACAAATCACATGTATGAGCTTGATGGGTCATGTTTAGTGTTTAGACATTGTTACTGTACACATGACAACATCACTTACCCTCAGTGTAAACTAATGTATGAGCTTGATTCATTCTTTGTCCTGGAGCTCCGTGGCTCAGAGGCTCAGCTCACTGTTGGTTTGTCCCAGGAACCATGCCCTCTCCTGCAGCCCCTGAACCTCTGTCTCCCTCAGGGGCTGGGTGAGTACACCTCCTCCTCCTCTATCCCACACATGCCCTGGGAAACATGAACACACATACTGTACAGAAAATACATAATCACAATACACACAACGTAAAAAATTTAAAAAAGATTAACACGGTAATATTTTTCTGTATGCTCTTTGCAGATCTACCCACCTTGACGAGGGTGGACACAGGGGGAATGGTGCTGAGGTTCTTCAGTATGACCTGTGCTAGGCTGGACACACTCAGACCAATGACCCAGTGGGTGTGCTCCTTCAGCCGAATCACCTCATAAGCACTGAAGAAACATTTTACACTACTTTAGAGTCCCATATTACTGTGTGTGTATACATACTCAAGATAATACTGACTTGCTCTAACTGTAATCTATGCCCATGTTTCTAGAGATTATTTGGTGATACACATTTACTTGTGACAAGGACAATGCTGATCCTCTCCCTAGAAAGGCCAGAACCTAGGAAGAAACCTAGAGAGGAACCAGGCTATGAGGGGTGGCCAGTCCTCTTCTGGCTGTGCCGGGTGGAGATTATAATAGAACATGGCCAAGATGCTCAAATGTTCATAGATGACCAGCATGGTCAAATAATAATAATCACAGTGGTTGTCGAGGGAGCAACAGCTCAGCACCTCAGGAGTAAATGTCAGTTGGCCTTTCATAGCCGATCATTCAGAGTATCTCTACTGCTCCTGCGGTCTCTAGAGAGTTGAAAACAGCAGGTCTGGGAAGGGTAGCACGTCCGGTGAACAGGTCAGGGTTCCATAGCCACAGGCAGAACAGTTGAAACTGGAGCAGCTGCATGGCCAGGTGGACTGGGGACAGCAAGGAGTCATCAGGCCAGGTAGTCCCGAGGCATGGTCCTAGGGCTCAGGTCCTCCGAGAGAAAGAAAGAAAGAAAGAGAGAAAAAGAGAGAATTAGAAAGAGCATGCCTAAATTCACACAGGACACCGGATAAGACAGGAGAAATACTCCAGATATAACAGACTGACCCTAGCCCCCCGACACATAAACTACTGCAGCATAAATACTGGAGGCTGAGACAGAAGGGGTTGGGAGACACTGTTACCCCGTCTGACGATACCCCCGGACAGACAGGGCCAAACAGGCAGGATATAACCCCACCCACTTTGCCAAGCACAGCACCCACATCACTAGAGGGATATCTTCAACCACCAACTTACCATCCTGAGACAAGGCCGGAGTATAGCCCACAAAGATCTCTGCTACGGCACAACCCAAGGGGGGTGCCAACCCGGACAGGAAGATCACATCAGTGACTCAACCCACTCAAGTGATGCACCCCTCCTAGGGACGGCATGGAAGAGCACCAGTAAGCCAGTGACTCAGCCCCTGTAATAGGGTTAGAGGCAGAGAATTCCAGTGGAGAGAGGGGAACCGGCAAGGCAGAGACAGCAAGGGCGGTTCATTGCTCCAGTGCCTTTCCGTTCACCTTCACACTCTTGGGCCAGACTACACTCAATCATAGGACCTACTGAAGAGATGAGTCTTCAATAAAGACTTAATGGTTGAGACCGAGTCTGCGTCTCTCACATGGGTAGGCAGACCATTCCATTAAAATGTAGCTCTATAGGAGAAAGCCAGGCCTCCAACTGTTTGCTTAGAAATTCTAGGGACAGTAAGGAGGCCTGCGTCTTGTGACCATAGCGTACGTGTAGGTATGTACGGCAGGACCAAATCGGAAAGATAGGTAGGAGCAAGCCCATGTAATGCTTTGTAGGTTAGCAGTAAAACATTGAAATCAGCCCTTGCCTTAACAGGAAGCCAGTGTAGAGAGGCTAGCACTGGAGTAATATGATCACATTTTTTGGTTCTAGTCAAGATTCTAGCAGCCGTGTTTAGCACTAACTGAAGTTTATTTAGTGCTTTATCCGGGTAGCCGGAAAGTAGAACATTGCAGTAGTCTAACCTAGAAGTGACAAAAGCATGGATAAATTTTTCTGCATCATTTTTGGACAGAATGTTTCAGATTTTTGCAACGTTACGTAGATGGAAAAAAGCTGTCCTTGAAACAGTCTTGATATGTTCGTCAAAAGAGAGATCAGGGTCCAGAGTAACGCTGAGGTCCTTCACTGTTTTATGTGAGACGACCGTACAACCATCAACATTAATTGTCAGATTCAACAGAAGATCTCTTTGTTTCTTGGGACCTAGAACAAGCATCTCTCTTTTGTCCGAGTTTAAAAGTAGAACATTTGCAGCCTTCCACTTCCTTATGTCTGAAACACAGGCTTCCAGGGAGGGCAATTTTGGGGCTTCACCATGTTTCATTGAAATGTACAGCTGTGTGTCATCCGCATAGCAGTGAAAGTTAACATTATGTTTCCGAATGACATCACCAAGAGGTAAAATATATAGTGAAAACAATAGTGGTCCCAAAACGGAACCTTGAGGAACACCGAAATTTACAGTTGATTTGTCAGAGGACAAAACATCCACAGAGACAAACTGATATCTTTCCGACAGTTAAGATCTAAACCAGGCCAGAACTTGTCCGTGTAGACCAATTTGGGTTTCCAATCTCTCCAAAAGAATGTGGTGATCGATGGAATCAAAAGCAGCACTAAGGTCTAGGAGCACGAGGACAGATGCAGAGCCTCGGTCTGACGCCATTGAAAGGTAATTTACCACCTTCACAAGTGCAGTCTCAGTGCTATGATGGGGTCTAAAACCAGACTGAAGCGTTTCGTATACATTGTCTTCAGGAAGGCAGCTTTTTCAAAAATGTTTGAGAGGAATGGGAGATTCTATATAGGCCGTTAGTTTTTATTTTCTGGGTCAAGGTTCGGCTTTTTCAAGAGAGGCTTTATTACTGCCACTTTTAGTGAGTTTGGTACACATCCGGTGGATAGAGAGCTGTTTATTATGTTCAACATAGGAGGGCCAAGCACAGGAAGCAGCTCTTTCAGTAGTTTAGTTGGAATAGGGTCCAGTATGCAGTTTGAAGGTTTAGAGGCCATGATTATTTTCATCAATGTGCCAAGAGATATAGTACTAAAAAACTTGAGTGTCTCCCTTGATCCTAGGTCCTAGAGTTCTGCAGACT
The DNA here is from genome assembly GCF_016432855.1 of Salvelinus namaycush. Classification (NCBI taxonomy): domain Eukaryota; kingdom Metazoa; phylum Chordata; class Actinopteri; order Salmoniformes; family Salmonidae; genus Salvelinus; species Salvelinus namaycush. The sequence continues at coordinate 34,715,988 of NC_052327.1, forward strand.
CAGGACAACTGAGCTTTGGAGGAATACACATATTTAAAGAGGAGTCCATAATTTGCTTTCTAATGATCATGATCTTTTCCTCAAAGAAGTTCATGAATGTATCACTGCTGAAGTGAAAGCCATCCTCTCTTGGGGAATTCTGCTTTTTAGTTAGCTTTGCGACAGTATCAAAAATACATTTTGGATTGTTCTTATTTTTCTCAATTAATTTGGAAAAATAGGATGATCAAGCAGCAGTGAGGGCTCTTCGATACTGCACGGTACTGTCTATCCAAGCTAGTCGGTAGACTTCCAGTTTGGTGTAGCGCCAATTCCATTCCAATTTGCTGGAAGCTTGCTCTAGAGCTCGGGTATTTTCTGTATACCAGGGAGCTAGTTTCTTATGATAAATGTTTTTTGTTTTTAGGGGTACGACTGCATCTAGGGTATTGTGCAAGGTTAAATTGAGTTCCTCGGCCTCCAGGGTGGCGCAGTGGTCTAGGGCACTGCATCGCAGCGCTAGCTGTGCCACCAGAGTCTCTGGGTTCGCGCCCAGGCTCTGTCGCAGCCGGCCGCGACCGGGAGGTCCGTTAGGTTAGGGAGGGTTTGGCTGGTAGGGATATCCTTGTCTCATCGCGCTCCAGCGACTCCTGTGGCGGGCCGGGCGCAGTGCGCGCTAACCAAGGGGGTCAGGTGCACGGTGTTTCCTCCGACACATTGGTGCGGCTGGCTTCCGGGTTGGAGGCGCGCTGTGTTAAGAAGCAGTGCGGCTTGGTTGGGTTGTGCTTCGGAGGACGCATGGCTTTCGACCTTCGTCTCTCCCGAGCCCGTACGGGAGTTGTAGCGATGAGACAAGATAGTAATTACTAGCGATTGGATACCACGAAAATTGGGGAGAAAAGGGGGTAAAATAAAAATTGAGTTCCTCAGTTAGGTGGTTAACTGATTTTTGTACTCTGATGTCTTTCGGTGGGCGGAGGGAGTCGGAAGGGCAGCTAGGAATCTTTGGGTTGTCCGAGAATGTATAGCATGACTTTTGATCATCCTTGGTTGGGGTCTGAGCAGATTATTTGTTGCGATTGCAAATGTAATAAATGGTGGTCCGATAGTCCAGGATTATGAGGAAAAACATTAAGATCCACAACATTTATTCCACGGGACAAAACTAGGTCCAGAGTATGACTGTGTCAGTGAGTAGGTCCGGAGACATGTTGGACAAAACCCACTGTGTCGATGATGGCTCCGAAAGCCTTTTGGAGTGGGTCTGTGGACTTTTCCATGTGAATATTAAAGTCACCAAAAATTTGAATATTATCTGCCATGACTACAAGGTCCGATAGGAATTCAGGGAACTCAGTGAGGAACGCTGTATATGGCCCAGGAGGCCTGTAAACAGTAGCTATAAAAAGTGATTGAGTAGGCTGCATAGATTTCATGACTAGAAGCTCAAAAGACGAAACGTCTGGGGTTTTTTGTAAATTGAAATTTGCTATCATAAATGTTAGCAACACCTCCGCCTTTGCGGGATGCACGGGGGATATGGTCACTAGTGTAACCAGGAGGCGAGGAATCATTTAACACAGTAAATTCATCAGGCTTAAGCCATGTTTCAGTCAGGCCAATCACATCAAGATTATGATCAGTGATTAGTTCATTGACTATAACTGCCTTGGAAGTGAGGGATCTAACATTAAGTAGTACCCTATTTTGAGATGTGAGGTATCACAATCTCTTTCAATAATGGCAGGGATGGATGAGGTATTTATTCCAGTGAGATTGCTAAGGCGAACACCGTCATGTTTAGTTTTTCCCAACCTAGGTCGTGGCACAGACACGGTCTCAATGGGGATAGCTGAGCTGAAAACACTGACTGTGCTAGTGGCAGACTCCACTAAGCTGGCAGGCTGGCTGGCTAACAGCTTGCTGCCTGGCCTGCACCCTATCTCATTGTGGAGCTAGGGGAGTTAGAGCCCTGTCTATGTTCGTAGATAAGATGAGAGCCCCCCTCCAGCTAGGATGGAGTCTGTCACTCCTCAACAGGCCAGGCTTGGTCCTGTTTGTGGGTGAGTCCCAGAAAGAGAGCCAATTATCTACAAATTCTATCTTTTAGGAGGGGCAGAAAACAGTTTTCAACCAGCGATTGAGTTGTGTGACTGCTGTAGAGCTCATCACTCCCCCTAACTGGGAGGGGGCCAGAGACAATTACTCGATGCCGACACATCTTTCTAGCTGATTTACACGCTGAAGCTATGTTGCGCTTGGTGACCTCAGACTCTTTCATCCTAACATCGTTGGTGTCGACGTGGATAACATATCCCTATACTCTCTACACTCGCCAGTTTTAGCTTTAGCCAGCATCATCTTCAGATTATCCTTAACGTCGGTAGCTCTGCCCCCTGGTAAACAGTGTATGATCGCTGGATGATTCATTTTAAGTCTAATACTGCGGGTAATGGAGTTGCCAAACATCTGCCCAGCCCTCTGAATCCTGCCCAGCCTCCAGCTCTCTGGTGATGCATATTTTTGTATGGATTGATTGTGATGCTGTTTTGGACCTAATACAGGGTAGTGTCTCACCACTGGAGTCCCCGTGCTCTCCTATGATGTGTCCGTGGACACTGCTAGGGTGGATCTGTAGTCTCTCTCCCGTCAAGTAGGGGAACCGCCTTGAGTCCAGATTGGTTCCGCTGACCCTGCTCTGAGGGAACCCACTCAGCCTCCATGCCACATAGGTCAGCACACCCACCAGAGTGCAAGAGTCCAACAGAGTTCAGTACCATCGGGTTAGCCACCAGCCAGGGTTAGAAACAAATAAATACATCCTCAATTACTATTGGACAGGGTTTATCCTCGCTAGGAAGAAACCTTTACTTAGGGAAAATGAGTCATGTAACTAAGTTTGACTTGACTCTTCTCATCAGTCTGATAATATCCTACTCACTTCTCCCTATACGAATATAAGAAGTGGACATGGTGTAGTGAGTTACTAGGGGTTTATATGACTAGGAGGATGGCGTCAGGGCTGTGCTGGGCCAGTGGAGGGATGATCTGCTTCATCACCTAAATGTTCCTCTGGACCAGATCCAGACGACTCTCCCCCTTCCTCTGACGCGCGCCTGCAGTGATGACGCACAGCTTGGAGTTGGCTGTGTCTGAGTAGTCTAAGAGGAACCGAGCATGATATATTACAATATGTTACAACAAAGTGGGAAAATATCCCAAACTCCACATTTTTACATCTAGGGATTTCATAGTTTGTCACTGGACACATTTTCCCACAAGAGTTTGAAATACAAAAAGCAGTCATCGTTCTGCTATAGCACTGTATTATTTTAAAGGAGTCAGCACACGTACATGCAAGCACGCACGCACACACACACACACACACACACACACACACACACAGGCACTGAGCCAGGCTATAGCTGACCTCTGGCGGCTGTGATCTTGGAGGTCTTCAGGAAGAGGCTGGCTTGCTGCATGTCCATGCAGTCCTCTATAGCATCCACCACCGGGACTTCATCAGCCACACCCTTCACAGCAAGTGACGGGGTAAGTGAGAAGCTATACTAGACTGTTTATCATCAGTATTCATAGGAATTGTTAACTCCAATTAAATGTATTTGTTGGAATGGTGTGGCACTGTATACAAGCTCAGAATAAAAATCTAAAGTCTTTGGTGTTCGCTCTGTGATATGCACAGTGGGACTCACCTACTGTAAGATACTGAGGGAAAATGCCATACTGACATTACCCACACCCAAGATGGTCACTTTGGTGTTTCCACCTCCTGGTCTAGGACTGATGTTGTTTCTCTCTGACAGTAAACATGGCATCTGCTTTTGATATAGTGGATAGAATAGGGACAACACAACATGTAATGCTTTTTCTATACAGCGTTTGGCTGCAATAACGAGGTGAATACAATGCAACTATACTGTATATCACTAAATGGACTGACTGACTGTCACCAGTTTATTGGATGATATTATAACCTACCTCTAATTTTAATAGATGAAAAGTTCAACGATGTATAAATCCGAAAAGTGGAGCCTTTTCATGTTATTGTAGCCTCGTGAAGTTCGATGCTCTTGCGATCATGGGTGGAATGACTAATAACCGATGTTCCATTTTTTCCCACTAGATGGCAGAAAATTAATTCCTAAAAGTTTCAATGGGAACGAGCTTTAACACTGGGACAAGAAAGCAGTGTCCAAAAAAAACAATTGAAAAGAAGCGCTCTCTGTGGTGATGGGAATGGAAAGTGTGGTCTGTGCTGGTGTACGGTGTGCACACGGAGTAACCAATTTGTAGCCTATATGTGCATGGATATTCTGCAAAAAATATATATTTTATTTGGGTGAGTATTTTATATTTCACGATTTTTTGAGTGATATGATATCATGTTGGATGGACTAAGCTAATTTTGATGCATTCGTAGAATTTTTTATTTTGTATTTTTTACATCGTGGTTTCAGTCAGTCACATTCTATATTTATATTGTAGGCTAAGTCTAATGGTTAAACTTGAAATACGTTTATAACTACTGTAGTATGTAGCCTATTTGGGTTTCTTTAGTTAAGTGACAGTGATAGTTTTAAAGTGGAGTTTTAAAAATCATCGGTGTTCCCAAACGATCATAATGAGAATGATGACGACGATGATGTATCAATTTAATGCAACCTTGTGTATATATATATATATATATATATATATATATATATATATATATATATATATATATTCAGACACACATACTCATTAAAGGGTTTTTCTTCATTTTTACTATTTTCTACATTGTAGAAATGTATGTCTAAACTATTAAATAACACATATGGAAACATGTAGTAACCAAAAAAGTGTTAAACAAATCAAAATATATTTTATATTTGAGATTCTTCAAAGTAGCCACACTTTGCCTTGATGAAGCTTTGCACACTCTTGGCATTCTCTCAACCAGTTTCATGAGGTAGTCACCTGGAATGCATTTCAATTAACAGGTGTGCCTTGTTAAAATATAATTTGTGGAATTTCTTTCCTTTTTAATGCATTTGAGCCAATCAGTTGTGTTGTGACAAGGTAGGGGTGGTATACAGAAGATAGCCCTATTTGGTAAAAGACCAAGTCCATATTATGGCAAGAACAGCTCAAATAAGCAAAGAGAAATGACAGTCCATCATTACTAAACGACATGAAGGTCAGTTAATCAGGAAAATTTCAATAACTTTGAAAGTTTCTTCAAGTGTAGTCGCCAAAACCATCAAGCTCTATGATGAAACTGGCTCTCATGACGACTGCCACGGGAAAGGAAGACCCAGAGTTACCTCTGCTGCAGAGGATAAGTTCATTCGAGAGACCAGCCTGAGAAATTGCCCAAATAATTGCTTCACAGAGTTCAAGTAACAGACACATCTCAACCTCAACTGTTCAGAGGAGACTGCAAGAATCAGTCCTTCGAATTGCTGCAAAGAAACCACTACTAAAGGACACCAATGAGAAGACGAGACTTCCTTGGACCAAGAAACATGAGCAAATCTGAGCTTTGGTCTAATGAATAAAAATTTGAGATTTTTGGTTCCAACCGCCATTTCTTTGAGAGACGCAGTGTCACGACTTCCGCCGAGGTCGGTCCCTCTCCTTGTTCGGGCGGCATTCGGCGGTCGATGTCACCGGTCTTCTAGCCATCGCCGTTCCACCTTTAATTTTCCATTTGTTTTGTCTTGTTTTCCCGCACACCTGGTTTGCATTCCCTCATTACTCGTCTTGCATATAACCCTCTGTTTCCCCCCATGTCTGTGTGTGGAATTGTTATATGTAAATGTGTGTGTACTCCAGGCTGGTTTGCACCGGGGTATTGTGTTTCGTTTTCTGAGTGCCGTGTTTTGTTCGCCTCAATAAAGGGCTCCGTTTGCTACCCATTTCTGCTCTCCTGCGCCTGACTTCCCTGCAGCCAGTTAGTTACGCACTCCATTACACGCAGAGTAGGTGAACGGATGATCTCCACATGTATAGTTCCCACCGTGAAGCATGGAGGAGGAGGTGTGATGGTTTGGGGGTGCTTTGCTGGTGACACTGTTGGTGATTTATTTCAAATTCAAGGCACACTTAACCAGCATGGCTACCACAGCATTATGCAGTGATACACCATCCCATCTGGTTTGCTGTTAGTGGGACTATCATTTGTTTTACAACAGGACAATGACCCAACATACCTCCAGGCTGTGTAAGGGCTATTTGACCAAGAAGGAGAGTGATTGAGTGCTGCATCAGATGACCTGGCCCCCACAATCACCCAACCTCAACCCAATTGAGATGGTTTGGGATGAGTTGGACTGCAGAGTGAAGGAAAAGCAGCCAACAAGTGCTCAGCATATTTGGGAACTCCTTAAATACTGTTGGAAAAGCATTCAAGGTCACATTTTTGGTTACTACATGGTTCTATATGTGTTATTTCATAGTTTTTATGTCTTCACTATTATTCTACAATGTAGAAAATAGTGAAAATAAAGAAAAACCTTTGAGTAGGTGTGTCCTAACTTGATATAGTGGGTATCTGGGTACATGGTGGGTAACTCAAGCTCTTCGCTCAGATCAAGCGTGATGGGACTCTTGGACCCCGTTGGACTGAACCATGCGTATCAGATTTCATTATCACTGTGATAAATCATATTACTTCCAATGAAGGCAGTGCATCGTTGCTGCAGGCTGCATCCCTAACTAACCACCATGATTCAGAGACCAGCAGCCCCTGGGACCCAGTCTCTCCGGTCAGTCCTGTGGCCCATTCCCTCTGGGTTGAGATCCTTTGGGAGGTATCGGATGTGATCATTCCTTTGGAGAAGTGATGTATCCGTATTGACAACCTGGGAAGGAAGTAGGATATCACATGTGAAGTATCTGGGATTTCCCTTCCCCTCAGGGATTATTGGGGTGTGGATATTGTGGAGTTGGGACTGAGCAGGGAAGAGAGAGGGTATCTGCCATTCAGCCTGCTATGGAACTGGGATCTGAGGGGAGCCAGAATCAGCACCATCACCAGAGGAGGAAACCTGTGACACATGCACTGGATGAGCAGAAAAAGGTAAATGGAGCCCATCGCTGTCTGTCTCTCTGTCTGTCCGCTAATGACCTCTTTACAATTATGACCACTGCTTCACAGTGGTAATAATGTCACAAACAGGAGCTTGAGGGGAACATCTGTTTGATTCACCCCAAAATGTTTTTACATTACTGTTATATGATTGTTATCCTGCTGGTGTGGTTGATGAAATCAGTGGCTGCAGTTTAATTCTGTGTACAAGTCACAGCAGTTTCTGAATGCTTTGAACTTTGAAACTGAACAGAACAAAATGTACTGCATAATGGTAAAAGTACGTTTTATTGTAATCTGTTGGACAACTTTAAAAATGGTATGTACGAATATAAATGATGCATAATGCCGGTGGTGAAAATGACAGTAACAAAAGTATGTTTATTCTTGGCTAGATTCAATATGCATGCAGAGTTAGGTAGATTATGTATCTATTATGAGAGAGTTAATGGGGATCCCGTCCCCCATCTGTTCAGGCTTCATACCAGGATGTTATAAGAGGGTTCTCTACGGTAGCTAGGTTGTCCCCCCACCCCCGATGGCTGGCAGCTGGGGCAGCATATAATGGTCATGCTTTGGCTTTGGTGAAGCTTCTACATTGAACTGTGGGGCTGTCGTAGAGATTAGGTCATTTGCCTTGATAAGTACGTGCGATCGCTTTCAATGACTCCCCAAGTGAAAGTCTCCCTTTGAACAATGTAAAGCTCAGTGTTGGGTCTTATCATGTCAGCCCCCTCTCTCACGCCTTATGGCAGCCTGATTGCCTTGTACTCTTGCCTCATTGTTGGCCCTCATTTAGCCCACCCTCGTTTGTCATCAGATGTCTATTTAATCTTAGGATGATTCAATGTTCTATTTGTTCAGACCTGTGATTTCTATGATTCAGTGTTCCTGGGTTCTTGAGAGGTACAGGTAAAAGAAGGCTGCTTGTGAACTCATCATTATCCTTCAATAGCCAAAAGAGTAGTTTTCTGTGACTTGATGCTTTGGTTTTTCCCCTTACTGAATTATTGATAGGTTCGGGAGCAGTGATTTGAATCATCTCTGATTGTGATGGTAGTATCATTAATGAATGTCCTCCTAACCTGCTCTAACATCTTTTAGACCAATAATTCCTACAATACACCATGTTGATTACCATATTAGTAATCCATCTGGTATGACATTGACTACCTACAAAGCTACAGTGAGTACTACTGTAAAGGGGGATACCTAGTCAGTTGTACAACCGAATGTCTTCAACTGAAATGTGTCTTCCGCATTTAACCCAACCCCTCTGAATCAGAGAGGTGCGGGGGGCTGCCTTAATCGACATCCACGTCATCTGCGTCAAGGGAACAGTGGGTTAACTGCCTTGCTTAGGGGCAGAACTACAGGTTACTGGCCCAACGCTCCTACCCACCAGGCTACCTGCTGCCCCTACTGAAGCTCGATTGTTGTTCTAACTAGATTATTTGTGGTTTTGTTAATTTAGTCAAATTAGGCAATTGTTTTCACAGCCCACCTATGCTCCAACTGTGTTTCCACAGGCATCCCATTCTGAGATATTTTTCCACTAATTGTCCTTTTGACAAATCAGATCAGCTCTTTTACTAATAACTGGGCAAAAGATCAGAATGTGTCTGCCTGTGTAAACGCTGTCTTATTGGCACTTTTCCAACAAAGCAAACATTTCATAGCAATGTTATTGAGTGGTTGAAAGTTGTCATAAAGTCTCCCATTTAGCATTTGTTTGTCTTTGTGTGTTCTACCTTGGTACATGTCTATTCATGATTATTTTGTTTCATTCGGCAAGCTTTGGAAAGGAAGGGTAGCCCTCTCATGCAGTCAAATGACCTAGTGGCCTTATCGGTGGAATGGTATTAAAATCGTTAAAATCGTTTTGTTTTTTTTACGCTGAAAATCCGTTATTTCTATGTCAAAGATCTTGTTATATTTCAGTCTTCTGTGAAGTATATAAAGTGTAATATTGGGGTCAAACTCTAAATAAATAAATTTCTACTCTTTATCTGACATGGTACAGGTGTCTTCTTTTTTAAAGCCATGTGTGTGAGGTGTATACTTTTGTTTCAAAGTAGATTTGTTTAAGACTTCCAAGAATCACTCTGTGTGACACTGATTTAGCCCGCTGCAGTAAAAGTTTTTAAGATGGTGTGATGGAGTTGATGTGAAGTCTCGTGCTGATCCTACGTAGTGTTGGAGAGAGCTCTCCCTCCTCTGCCTACTCCTCACTATGGCTGAATGGAGTGGGAGGAGAGGACTTCTGTCTGAACTAGGTTCCTGTCAAGCGCATTAGCCGTAGCCACTGACATTGACCCTAATGAGTTTGTAGGGCCAGGAAAGAATGGTGTTTTGTCCATAGTTATGGAGGGCCATCAAGGGATCCTGTCATAAGATGTTAGATTCTACACACATCCAGGGTTTAGCTTTGACTTTGACTTCATGATTGTTTGAAAAAGTTCAGCCTAAAGTATGAGGTTAAAAGTTATGTGAGCTGTTAGATGATGTGATTGAGGATGAGGAGTACTATTCAAGAAGGTTACTCCGATTAGTTTAACCTTTTCATTCATATTAATCCGTAATCTATCTGTGCATCATATTTCAGTCCCTAGTCATATTTTTCAGTGGTTAGTCTCTTATCTAGTGGTTTTGGGTTACCCTGTCACCACAGTTTTAGTCTCCCATTGAAAGGGGTGGCATTGATTTATGTATTTAGCAAAAGGGAAATGGAGATGTGATGGTTGTTTGTACACCTGTGATATGAAGTGTGGTATATAGGGTATATGCAATTCATCATTGGCAGACTTGTTTTTTTCTCAATATACACACATACATCCAACATTATCCATCAACCTCAGTGATAGGCTATATGAAACATGCATGAGAGCACCAGCTGTTCCGGAAGACTGTGTGATCATGCTCTCCACAGCCGATGTGAGTAAGACCTTTAAAGAGGTCAACATTCACAAGGCCGCAGGGTCAGACGGATGTGTACTGCGAGCATGCGCTGACCAACTGGCAAGTGTCTTCACTGACATTTTCAACCTCTCTCTGTCCGAGTCTGTAAAACAAACATGTTTTAAGCAGACCACCATAGTACCTGTGCCCAAGAACATTTACATTTACATTTAAGTCATTTAGCAGACGCTCTTATCCAGAGCGACTTACAAATTGGTGCATTCACCTTATGATATCCAGTGGACCAACCACTTTACAATCGTGCATCTAAATCTTTTAAGGGGGGGGGTTAGAAGGATTACTTTATCCTATCCTAGGTATTCCTTAAAGAGGTGGGGTTTCAGGTGTCTCCGGAAGGTGGTGATTGACTCCGCTGACCTGGCGTCGTGAGGGAGTTTGTTCCACCATTGGGGTGCCAGAGCAGCGAACAGTTTTGACTGGGCTGAGCGGGAACTGTACTTCCTCAGAGGTAGGGAGGCGAGCAGGCCAGAGGTGGATGAACGCAGTGCCCTTGTTTGGGTGTAGGGCCTGATCAGAGCCTGAAGGTACGGAGGTGCCGTTCCCCTCACAGCTCCGTAGGCAAGCACCATGGTCTTGTAGCGGATGCGAGCTTCAACTGGAAGCCAGTGGAGAGAGCGGAGGAGCGGGGTGACGTGAGAGAACTTGGGAAGGTTGAACACCAGACGGGCTGCGGCGTTCTGGATGAGTTGTAGGGGTTTAATGGCACAGGCAGGGAGCCCAGCCAACAGCGAGTTGCAGTAATCCAGACGGGAGATGACAAGTGCCTGGATTAGGACCTGCGCCGCTTCCTGTGTGAGGCAGGGTCGTACTCTGCGAATGTTGTAGAGCATGAACCTACAGGAACGGGTCACCGCCTTGATGTTCGTTGAGAACGACAGGGTGTTGTCCAGGATCACGCCAAGGTTCTTAGCACTCTGGGAGGAGGCCACAATGGAGTTGTCAACCGTGATGGCGAGATCATGGAACGGGCAGTCCTTCCCCGGGAGGAAGAGCAGCTCCGTCTTGCCGAGGTTCAGCTTGAGGTGGTGATCCGTCATCCACACTGATATGTCTGCCAGACATGCAGAGATGCGATTCGCCACCTGGTTATCAGAAGGGGGAAAGGAGAAGATTAATTGTGTGTCGTCTGCATAGCAATGATAGGAGAGACCATGTGAGGATATGACAGAGCCAAGTGACTTGGTGTATAGCGAGAATAGGAGAGGGCCTAGAACAGAGCCCTGGGGGACACCAGTGGTGAGAGCACGTGGTGCGGAGACAGATTCTCGCCACGCCACCTGGTAGGAGCGACCTGTCAGGTAGGACGCAATCCAAGCGTGGGCCGCGCCGGAGATGCCCAACTCGGAGAGGGTGGAGAGGAGGATCTGATGGTTCACAGTATCAAAGGCAGCCGATAGGTCTAGAAGGATGAGAGCAGAGGAGAGAGAGTTAGCTTTAGCAGTGCGGAGCGCCTCCGTGACACAGAGAAGAGCAGTCTCAGTTGAATGACTAGTCTTGAAACCTGACTGATTTGGATCAAGAAGGTCATTCTGAGAGAGATAGCAGGAGAGCTGGCCAAGGACGGCACGTTCAAGAGTTTTGGAGAGAAAAGAAAGAAGGGATACTGGTCTGTAGTTGTTGACATCGGAGGGATCGAGTGTAGGTTTTTTCAGAAGGGGTGCAACTCTCGCTCTCTTGAAGACGGAAGGGACGTAGCCAGCGGTCAAGGATGAGTTGATGAGCGAGGTGAGGTAAGGGAGAAGGTCTCCAGAAATGGTCTGGAGAAGAGAGGAGGGGATAGGGTCAAGCGGGCAGGTTGTTGGGCGGCCGGCCGTCACAAGACGCGAGATTTCATCTGGAGAGAGAGGGGAGAAAGAGGTCAAAGCACAGGGTAGGGCAGTGTGAGCAGAACCAGCGGTGTCGTTTGACTTAGCAAACGAGGATCGGATGTCGTCGACCTTCTTTTCAAAATGGTTGACGAAGTCATCCGCAGAGAGGGAGGAGGGGGGGGGGGGGGGAGGAGGATTCAGGAGGGAGGAGAAGGTGGCAAAGAGCTTCCTAGGGTTAGAGGCAGATGCTTGGAATTTAGAGTGGTAGAAAGTGGCTTTAGCAGCAGAGACAGAAGAGGAAAATGTAGAGAGGAGGGAGTGAAAGGATGCCAGGTCCGCAGGGAGGCGAGTTTTCCTCCATTTCCGCTCGGCTGCCCGGAGCCCTGTTCTGTGAGCTCGCAATGAGTCGTCGAGCCACGGAGCAGGAGGGGAGGACCGAGCCGGCCTGGAGGATAGGGGACATAGAGAGTCAAAGGATGCAGAAAGGGAGGAGAGGAGGGTTGAGGAGGCAGAATCAGGAGATAGGTTGGAGAAGGTTTGAGCAGAGGGAAGAGATGATAGGATGGAAGAGGAGAGAGTAGCGGGGGAGAGAGAGCGAAGGTTGGGACGGCGCGATACCATCCGAGTAGGGGCAGAGTGGGAAGTGTTGGATGAGAGCGAGAGGGAAAAGGATACAAGGTAGTGGTCGGAGACTTGGAGGGGTGTTGCAATGAGATTAGTGGAAGAACAGCATCTAGTAAAGATGAGGTCAAGCGTGTTGCCTGCCTTGTGAGTAGGGGGGGAAGGTGAGAGGGTGAGGTCAAAAGAGGAGAGGAGTGGAAAGAAGGAGGCAGAGAGGAATGAGTCAAAGGTAGACGTGGGGAGGTTAAAGTCACCCAGAACTGTGAGAGGTGAGCCATCCTCAGGAAAGGAACTTATCAAGGCGTCAAGCTCATTGATGAACTCTCCAAGGGAACCTGGAGGGCGATAAATGATAAGGATGTTAAGCTTGAAAGGGCTGGTAACTGTGACAGCATGGAATTCAAAGGAGGCGATAGACAGATGGGTCAGGGGAGAAAGAGAGAATGTCCACTTGGGAGAGATGAGGATCCCAGTGCCACCACCCCGCTGACCAGAAGCTCTCGGGGTGTGCGAGAACACGTGGGCAGACGAGGAGAGAGCAGTAGGAGTAGCAGTGTTATCAGTGGTAATCCATGTTTCCGTCAGTGCCAAGAAGTCGAGGGACTGGAGGGAAGCATAGGCTGAGATGAACTCTGCCTTGTTGGCCGCAGATCGGCAGTTCCAGAGGCTGCCGGAGACCTGGAACTCCACGTGGGTCGTGCGCGCTGGGACCACCAGGTTAGAGTGGCAGCGGCCACGCGGTGTGAAGCATTTGTATGGTCTGTGCAGAGAGGAGAGAACAGGGATAGACAGACACATAGTTGACAGGCTACAGAAGAGGCTACGCTAATGCAAAGGAGATTGGAATGACAAGTGGACTACACGTCTCGAATGTTCAGAAAGTTAAGCTTACGTTGCAAAAATCTTATTGACTAAAATGATTAAAATGATACAGTACTGCTGGCTGGTGAAGTAGGCTAGCTAGCAGTGGCTGCGTTGTTGACTTTGTTTGAAAGTGTAGCTGGCTAGGTAACCTCGATAACTGGCTAGGTAACCTCGATAACCTCGATAATTACTCTAAACTACACAATTATCTTAGATACAAAGACAGCAAAGACAACTATGTAGCTAGCTAACACTACACTAATCAAATCGTTCCGTTGTAATGTATTAGTTTCTACAGTGCTGCTAGTCGGTAGAAGTTGACTAGCTAGCTAGCAGTTGTTGACTAGGTAGGAGAACGGTGGCGCGGCGGACGAAAATAGCTGGCTAGCTAACCTCGATAATTACTCTAAACTACACAATTATCTTAGATACAAAGACAGCAAAGACAACTATGTAGCTAGCTAACACTACACTAATCAAGTCGTTCCGTTGTAATGTAATAGTTTCTACAGTGCTGCTATTCAGTAGAAGTTGGCTAGCTGGCTAGCTAGCAGTGTTGACTACGTTAGAAGGACGAAAATAGCTGGCTAGCTAACCTCGATAATTACTCTAAACTACACAATTATCTTTGATACAAAGACGGCTATGTAGCTAGCTAAGAAAAATTGCTCAGATCAAACATATCAAACCGTTGTACTGTAATGAAATGTAATATTACCTGTGGAGCGAAGCGAAGTGCGACCACTCGCTCCAACCCGGAAGTCAGAGAAGAACACTAAGATAACCGGCCTAAATGACTACTGAACCATAGCACTCACGTCTGTAGCCATGAAGTGCTTTGAAAGGCTGGTCATGGCTCACATCAACACCATCATCCAAGAAACCCTAGACCCACTCCAATTTGCATACCGCACCAACAGATCCACAGATGATGCAATCTCTATTGCACTCCACACTGCCCTTTCCTACCTGGACAAAAGGAACACCTATGTGAGAATGCCATTCATTGACTACAGCTCAGCATTCAACACCATAGTGCCCTCAAAGCTCATCAATAAGCTAAGGACCCTGGGACTAAACACCTCCCACTGCAACTGGATCCTGGACTTTCTGACGGGTGGTAAGGGTAGGAAACAACACATTCGCCAATCTGATCCTCAACACAGGGGCCCCTCAGGGGTGCATGCTCAGTCCCCTCCTGTACTCCTCGTTCACTCATGACTGCACGGCAAGGCACGACTCCAACACCATCATTAAATTTGCCAATGTCACAACAGTGCCTGATCACCGACAACGACGAGACAACTTACAGGGAGGAGGTCAGACCTGGCCGTGTGGTGCCAGGACAACAACCTCTCCCAAAATGTGATCAAGACAAAGGAGATTATTGTGGACTACAGGAAAAAGAGGACCGAGCACACCCCCATTCTCATCGACGGGGCTGCAGTGGAGCAGGTTGAGAGCTTCAAGTTCCTTGGTGTCCACATCACCAACAAACTAACATGGTCCAAGCACACCAAGACAGTTGTGAAGAGGGCACGACAAAACCTTTTCCCCCTCAGGAGACTGAAAAGATTTCGCATGGGTCCTCAGATCCTCAAAAGGTTCCACAGCTGCACCATCGAGAGCATCCTGACTGGTTGCATCACTGCCTGGTATGGCAACTGCTCAGCCTCCGACCACAAGGCCCTACAGAGGGTAGTGCGTATGGCCCAGTACATCACTGGGGCCAAGCTTCCTGCCATCCAGGACTTCCATACCAGGCGGTGTCAGAGGAAGGCCCTAAAAATTAAAAGACTCCAGCCACCCTAGTCATAGACTGTTCTCTCTGCTACTGCACGGCAAGCGGTACCAGAGTGCCAAGTCTAGGTCCAAGAGGCTTCTAAACACCTTCTACCCCCAAGCCATAAGTCTCCTGAACATCTAGTCAAATGGCTACCCAGACTATTTGCATTGCCCCCCTCCCCCCTCTCCCCTTCTTTACACCACTGCTACTTTCTGTTGTCATCTATGCATAGTCACTTTAATAACTCTACCTACATGTACATTCTACCCCCGCACATTGACTCTGTATCAGTACCCCCACCTCTATATAGTTTCACTATTGTTATTTTACTGCTGCTCTTTAATTACTTGTTACTTTTATCTCTTATTCTTATCCGTATTTTTTTTAACTGCATTGTTGGTTAGGGGCTCGTAAGTAAGCATTTCACTGTAAGGTCTGTTGTATTCGGCGCATGTGACTAAAAAAGAAATATTTGGGGAGAGTTATGCCGTTGCATTTTGAGTGGGAATATCATTCTCCACTCTTTAATGGATAACAATTTGATCTACTATTTAAGGGAGAAAATTGCTCTCATGCAGAAATGAGAGAGTGTGCATACATCTTCTGTCTGCTGTATAAACATTTTATTTAACCAGGCAAGTCAGTTAAGAACAAATGATTAGTTACAATAACGGCCTACCCCATCAGAACACGGACGACGCTGGGCCAATTGTGCGCCACCCTATGGGACTCCCGATCACAGCCGGTTATGATACAGCCTGGATTCAAACCAGGTTGTCTGTAGCGACACCTCTAGCACTGAGATGCAGAGACTTAGACCGCTGCGCCACTTGGTAGCTATTCTGCCCCAAGGAATTAAAAAAAAATAGATTACAGATACAAAAGCCTGTAAGATGGTCAATGGTATGACTATGAAATTGTGTGTATGAAGACTGTAAGCCATCCTGATGATTGCCTATGAACTGTGGATCACTCAGATTCTCTTTTTTCCTGTGGTTGTAAATGTGATTAGACGTGTTCTCATTGATGCTGTCAATTTCATCTTTACCTACCATGCTGCAGGGGTAACACACACACACACACACAAACACACACACACACTCAAACATTTTGGACAGAGCTTAAATCATGCTCTTCTCATAATAGGAACCCCCAGTAATGCCTTAGCAGGGCCACACCATTAACAAGCCACTGAAAGGAGGGACCCACTGGTACTGTCTGTGGGTTGGAGAGGAGGATAGGTGGGAGAATGGAGGGCACCTGTTTCAATTCGGTCCTCCTCTAGGCCCCAGCACCATCTGTCCCTCTCCTGCTCTCCTCTCTCGTTCTCTCCATCTCTCTGTGGACGTGGGCTATAGAACAGGTGGTGGTGAAGAGCTGTGAAACCTGAGGGAGGGCAGGAGTAATCCTTACACCCCACCAGTACAGTACATGTCCTAGTTCTGCTATGCCTTACTTTGGATTCTGAAGAACAAAAAAGCGACATGTAGTGGTGAATGCTAAAGAGCAGAATGTGAAAGTGTGTGTGTGCGTGTGTATGATAATGTTTCAACCATAAAGGTAGACTCAGATATATGACGTAGATGTAGAAAGTAAACGGCATAGTGAATACATTTCCTCAACAACTAAGAGCGTTGAAGCGTGACGCTCAACTTCTCCACTGTTTTGGTCCCCTGCACATGCGCAGATAATGTGTGTGTGAAACTGAGGTCTTGCCAGGGTTTTTTCTGCATCGAAATATATTGTACGGTCCACCAAAGTGTTTTGCGGGCCTCCTATGTCCAATAAGAAAAAACAATGATATGGACCTATATGCGTGTGTGTGTCTCTTCAATCAATCAATCAATCAATCAATCAATCAATAAAATGTATTTATAAAACCCTTCTTACATCAGCTGATGTCACAAAGTGCTGTACAGAAACCCAGCCTAAAACCCCAAACAGCAAGCAATGCAGGTGTTGAAGCGCGGTGGCTAGGAAAAACTCCCTAGAAAGGCCAGAACCTAGGAAGAAACCTAGAGAGGAACCAGGCTATGAGGGGGGGCCAGTCCTCTTCTGGCTGTGCCGGGTGGAGATTATAACAGAACATGGCCAAGATGTTCAAATGTTCATAGATGACCAGCAGGGTTAAATAATACTAACCACAGGGGTTGTAGAGGGTGCAACAGGTCAGCACCTCAGGAGTAAATGTCAGTTGGCTTTTCATAGCCGATCATTCAGAGTATCTCTACTGCTCCTGCTGTCTCTAGAGAGTTGAAAACAGCAGGTCTGGGACAAGGTAGCACGTCCGGTGAACAGGACAGGGTTCCATAGCCTCAGGCAGAACAGTTGAAACTGGAGCAGCAGCATGACCAGGGGGACTGGGGACAGCAAGAAGTCATCAGGCCAGGTAGTCCTGAGGCATGGTCCTAGTGCTCAGGTCCTCAATACTTGAATTCAGACAGGACACCAGATAAGACAGGAAAAATACTCCAGATATAACAAACTGATCCTAGCCCCCCGACACATAAACTAGGCTGAGACAGGAGGGGTCAGGAGACACTGTGGCCCCGTCCGACGATACCCCCGGACAGGGCCAAACAGGCAAGATATAACCCCACCCACTTTGCCAAAGCACAGCCCCCACACCACTAGAGGGATATCTTCAACCACCTACTTACTATCCTGAGACAAGGCAGAGTATAGCCCACGAAGATCTCCCCCATGGCACGAATCCAAGGGGGGGGTGTCAACCTGGACAGGAAGATCACGTCAGTGACTCAACCCACTTCACAGTCCACACTGTTCCATAAGGTATAGTTTTATCATTTTTTTCTGATTCTACTGCTTGCATGAATTACTTTATGTGGAATAGAGTTCCATGTAGTCATGGCTCTATGTAGTACTGTGCTCCACCCATAGTCTGTTCTGGACTTGGGGACTGTGAAGAGACCTCTGGTGGCATGTCTTGTGGGGTATGCATGGTGTCCGAGCTGTGTGCTAGTTGTTTAAACAGACAGCTTGGTGCTTTCAACATGTCAATACCTCTCACAAAGACAAGTAGTGATGCAGTCAATCACTCCTCTACTTTGAGCCAGGAGAGATTGACATGCCTGTTATTGATTTTAGCTCTCTGCATACATTTAAGGGCCAGCCGTGCAGCTCTGTTCTGTGCCAACTGTGATTTGCCTATGTTACTCTTTGTGGCACTTGATCATATGAATGGGCAGTAGTCCAGGTGCGACAAAACTAGGGCCTGTAGGACTTGTCAGGAAAGCATAGCAGCGCTTTAATACAGACAGACCTCTCCCCATCTTAGTTACCATTGCACCAATATGTTTTGACCATGACAGTTTACAATCCAGGGTTACACCAAGCTGTTAAGTCTCCCCAACTTGTTCAGTTTCGACATTATTCATTACAAGATTTAGTTAAGGTTTAGGGTTTAGTGAATGATTTGTCCCAAATACAATGCTCTTCATTTTTGTATGTTTATTTCTTGCCATCATTTCTAAAACTGACTGCAGCTCTTGTGTTGCAGTGATTTCACTTGCCGTAATAGCTGATGTGTATCATATTGAGTGATCAGCATACAAAGACACGCAGGCTTTACTCAGTGCCAGTGGCAGGTCATTAGTAAAGATTGAAAAAAGTAAAGGGCCTAGACAGCTGCCCTGGGGAATGCCTGACGCTACCTGGATTATGTTGGAGGGGGTTGCATTAAAGAACACCCTTTGTTTTCTTTTAGACAGGTAACTTTCGATCCACAATATATGTAATGCCATAACACAGGTTTTTTCCATCAGCATATTATGATTATGAATGAAGTCTAACAAAACAGCTCCTACAATATTCTTATTATCAATTTCTTTTGGCCAATAATCAGTCATTTGTGTGCCGTATATGTTGAGTACCCTTCCCTATAAGCGTGCTGAAAGTCTGTTGTTAATTTGTTTACTGTGAAATAGTATTGTATCTGGTCAAACCCAATTTTTTCCTAAAGTTTACTAAGGGTTGGTAACAGGCTGATTGGTCGGCTGTTTGAGCCAGTAAAAGGTGCTTTGCTATTCTTGGGTAGCAAATGACTTTTGCTTCCCTCCAGGCCTGAGTGCACACACTTTCCTGTAGGCTTAGAAGGAATTAGGGCTGACACCAATTAGTCGACTGGTCGATTGTTTGGTCAATAGGCTGTTGGTTGACCAAGATTCTTTTTGTCAAGCAATTTGTCAAGCACATTCATTGTTTCATACATTTATTGTGTGAATTGTTTCTATTTGATTGTTAGTCTATCAATTCCCCATGACATGTATCACCAGTAGTACATTTATCGTTAATTCCTATAATTATAATTTCTATAATTCAATATATTATTATTGCATTATTTTACCGTTCTCATTGTCAGAGTGGACACATTGTTTGCAGAGTGCACAACCTACTGTATGCTACACCTGTGAGAAATATGTTTTGGTTTATTTGGTTTATTTAATTTATGAGTTTTGTCAATTTAGTCATTTTATTTTGTTTGCTCTGATCCATTGGAAACATCATCAAATTGGCCTACCTAATTACTTCTTATCCCTTTCGCAAATAGCCTACAGCTGTGTCTGTCCCAAGCTAACTGGCACGGGAAACTCTGAGGGCCCTGAATATTTTATACAATACTATAAGTTTGCTAGCATGAGCTTCGGGCTGGACCCAAGTTAATAGTTTATACAATGTTTCAAGTTTGTTGCAGACAGGCCATGCGTATGTACGGGCACAGGGTGAGACCCAGATGCAGACACGGGAGGCAGATGGTTAGTGTCTCTGATATTTATTAGTATCCAAGGGGCAGGCAAGAGAATGGTCATGGACAGGCAAAAGATCATAACAAGGTCAGAGTCCAGGAGGTACAGAGTGGCAGGCAGGCTCGAGGTCAGGGCAGGCGGGTTCAGAGTCAGGGCAAGCAAGGGTCAAAACCGGGAGGACTAGCAAAACAGAGAATAGAAAAAAGCAGGAGCATGGGAAAAAAACAATGGTTGACTTGACAAGACAAGACGAACTGGCACAGAGAGACAGGAAACACAGGGATAAATACACCGGGGAAAATAAGCGACACCTGGAGGGGGTGGAGACAAGCACAAGGACAGGTGAAACAGATAAGGGTGTGACAGCGTAGCCAACGTGATTTTGAGATTCAAAGACATTATTATAAATTAAATGAAACTGTTGATATGAAACTGCCGTGCAGATTGGTAGAAATAGTCAGATAAAGTGGCATTCAACGTAAGAAAGGTTTGCGACTCCACGTGTGGTCCTATTACCAGCAATTTCAGGAGAGTAACGGCAGAATCTGCAAAAGCCAGCAGTAGCGGGAGGAGCATGGTTGGGTCAGGTTAAGTTTTTTTCTTCTGGTTATCTTGATCTCTGGCTCCCTCTTGAGTCATTTGTGTCTTATTTCATAAAACAGAGGCTTAAAGCATCAGACAAGCTCAATGCATGAAGTTGATTTCATTAAAACACATAGGGTGTGGCTATATATGTGAAAATACACATTTTCAAATGTCGATCAATCGATTAGTCGAAAGTACAGAATATTTAGATAAAGTGCACAAGACGGCTTTTGGTCAACCAAGATTTTTTGGGGTCGGGACAGCCTTAGAATGAAGATATGGCAAATAGGAGTGGCAATATAATCCGCTTTCATCCTCAGTGATTTTCCATCCAAGTTGTCAGACCCAGGTGACTTGTCATTGTTGATAGACAGTAATTATT
This sequence comes from Salvelinus namaycush, assembly GCF_016432855.1. Lineage (NCBI taxonomy): Eukaryota > Metazoa > Chordata > Actinopteri > Salmoniformes > Salmonidae > Salvelinus > Salvelinus namaycush. Next base: position 34,736,848 of record NC_052327.1, read on the forward strand.
TTTTCACCTCTTACACACTCACTTTACAGAAAAAAAATGACAATGCTTATCTTTCATATTTGGTCAGTTATGCATGGATGTGTAGGTTCAGCATTTGTTGTTGCCATGTCATGCCAATCTTGCTAATTAAAAAGTAATTGAAGTAGTTGGCAATATCAGTGGGTTTTGTGATGAATGACCATCTGATTCAAGTAATGATGAAGCTTTTAGCCCAACATTTCATTTAAAGTGCTCCAAAGCGTTTTACTATTATCCTTTATATTATTTGTATTTGTTTCACAGTACAGTTTATTTTAGTTTTGATTAGTCACATGGTTTCTCCATTTGCGGTATGTTTGCCAATCAGCTGTGTTGCCAGACTATTTGCCATTTACTTTGCCTCATCCAGGCTGCATCACATCCGGCCGTGATTGGGAGTCGCATAGGGCGGCGTACAATTGGCCCAGTGTCATCTGGGTTTGGCCGGGGTAGGCCGTCATTGTAAATAAGAATTTGTTCTGGGGGCGGCAGGTAGCCTAGTGGTTCGAGCATTGGGCCAGTAACCGAAAGGTTGCTGGATTGAATCCCCGAGCTGACAAGGTAAAAATATGTAGTTCTGCCCCTGAACAAGGCAGTTAACCCACTGTTCCCCGGTAGGCTGTCATTGTAAATAAGATTTTGTTCTTAACTGACTTGCCTAGTTAAATAAAAATCCCTCTCAACCATACAATTTTTCAATTTCTCATCAAACCACAGGGATTGAACCGGTTTTACAGTCATGTTCTTAATGGGTACATTTTTATTAGTAACTGGAATAATCTATTTCATTCATGCATCAAGTGCAGCGTCTGGTTGCTCCTCATTTCACACCACAGACCAGCAAATATTATTTACATCTTCAACATAGGAATCACTACAATACATATTGTATGATCTCTTATACACTATATTAGGCCCAGCCTTTGGAACTTTGGGTTTCATAGATATGGCTACTATATTATGATCACTACATCCGATGGATGTGGGTACTGCTTTAGAGCAGATTTCTGCAGTATTAGCAAAGATGTGGTCAATGCACGGATTATTTAATTCCTGTGATGTTTGTAAATATCCTGTTAAATGATAACCTGAACCAGGTTGCAGGCACTGGTTACAGTTTGAAACATTTTCTTGTGTGGACAGCTTGATGAAAGCCAGTCAATATTTAGGTCACCCAGAAAATAAACCTTTCTGTTGATATCATATATCAATCAAGTTTATTTTATATAGCCCTTCGTACATCAGCTAATATCTCGAAGTGCTGTACAGAAACCCAGCCTAAAACCCCAAACAGCAAGCAATGCAGGTGTAGAAGCACGGTGGCTAGGAAAAACTCCCTAGAAAGGCCAAAACCTAGGAAGAAACCTAGAGAGGAACCAGGCTATGAGGGGTGGCCAGTCCTCTTCTGGCTGTGCCGGGTGGAGATTATAACAGAACTATGCCAAGATGTTCAAAAATGTTCATAAGTGACAAGCATGGTCAAATAATAATCATGAATAATTTTCAGTTGGCTTTTCATAGCCGATCATTAAGAGTTGAAAAACAACAGGTCTGGGACAGGTGGCGGTTCCATAACCGCAGGCAGAACAGTTGAAACTGGAATAGCAGCAAGGCCAGGCGGACTGGGGACAGCAAGGAGTCATCATGCCCGGTAGTCCTGACGTATGGTCCTAGGGCTCAGGTCCTCCGAGAGAAAGAAAGAGAGAAGGAGAAAATTAGAGAGAGCCAAGATTTTCAAAATGTTCATAAATGACAAGCATGGTCAAATAATAATCAGGAATAAATGTCAGTTGGCTTTTCATAGCCGATCATTAAGAGTTGAAAACAGCAGGTCTGGGACAGGTAGGGGTTCCGTAACCGCAGGCAGAACAGTTGAAACTGGAATAGCAGCAAGGCCAGGCGGACTGGGGACAGCAAGGAGTCATCATGCCCGGTAGTCCTGACGTATGGTCCTAGGGCTCAGGTTCTCCGAGAGAGAGAAAGAAAGAGAGAACGAGAGAATTAGAGAGAGCATACTTAAATTCACACAGGACACTGGATAAGACAGGAGAAGTACTCCAGGTATAACCAACTGACCCTAGCCCCCCGACACATAAACTACTGCAGCATAAATACTGGAGGCTGAGACAGGAGCGGTCAGGAGACACTGTGGCCCCATCCGAAGATACCCCCGGACAGGGCCAAACAGGAAGGATATAACCCCACCCACTTTGCCAAAGCACAGCCCCCGCACCACTAGAGGGATATCTTCAACCACCAACTTACAATCCTGAGACAAGGCCGAGTATAGCCCACAAAGATCTCCACCACAGCACAAACCAAGGGGGGGCGCCAACCCAGACAGGAAGATCACGTCAGTAATTCAACCCACTCAAGTGACGCACCCCTCCTAGGGACGGCATGAAAGAGCACCAGTAAGCCAGTGACTCAGCCCCTGTAATAGGGTTAGAGGCAGAGAATCCCAGTGGAGAGAGGGGAACCGGCCAGGCAGAGACAGCAAGGGCGGTTCGTTGCTCCAGAGCCTTTCCGTTCACCTTCACACTCCTGGGCCAGACTACACTCAATCATATGTTTTGATATACATTATCAAGAATTCACACATTATCCAAATATTGACTGTTAGCACTTGGTGTTCTATAGCACCTTCCCACAAGAATGGGCTTTAGGTGAGGCAAGTGAACCTGTAGCCATATATCTTCAACATGATTTGATATGTATCCTCTCTAAGCTTTACAGGAATATGACTCTGAATATAAACAGCAACACCACCCCCATTGGCATGTCTGTTTCTTCTGTAGATATTGTAACCATCTATTGCTACCACTGTATCATGAAAGGTATTATCTAAGTGCGTTTCAGAGATAGCCAGTATATGAATGTTATGTTACTAGCAAGTTATCAATTTCGTAAACCTTGGCTACATATATTAATGTTGGCTATTTTTTGCACTTTTCTGGGATGCTTGATTGCTTGTATTGCTTTACTGGGAGTCTTATCAGAGGTAGACATGACAGTGATATTTATGTTTGAGCTGCAGGGTGAACTGCACACAGTGGACTTCCTACTAGGGCAAACCGCCTCAGTGCTAACAGTAGAACTCAAGATCATATTCGCATGATTACTGCTGACAATAGCTGTTGGATTGACAGAGGCATTCAGGGGAGTTAAAGGAACATAAATTAGGTTACTTACATTATGACTGCCAACATCCCTGGGACAATATACATTTGCAGCAGCACTACGACAACTCAGCGACACAATGTTAGAGATTATCTGAGCAGAACTTTGGTCACTGAAAAGTTATTGTCTCAACGTGGCCTTGAAATGCATGGACAGGGTCCGGGCACCAACATGATTTGAATAGACTCCATCATTCCTGTAGAATAGATCATCTTCTGTTTCCAAAAGGTGTTAAAGTTATCTATAAAAGTTATGCCAACAGAACTACAGTAGACTTTTAGCCAGATGTGTAATGCCAGTAGCCTGCTGAATCTTTCAATGGTACAGGGCTTGAAATAATTGGCTGCTTTTTGTAGTCTTTCAGAGCTAGAATCAAATCCAGTTTCAGCAGTTCCGAGCCAGCCCTCCTAATTTCGTTTGACCCCACATGGACTACGACAACGTAAGCCCATGGCACCTGTCATAGAACGGTAGGAAGCAGCCTTGTAATGTCCTGTACTCATGCTCCAGGATATCACAGGGTTTTTCCCCTGGGAACCGAGATGTTTCTCACCATAGAGCTGTCAATGATGACAGCTGGTAAAATTGCAGAGGAGGTGGTTTAGGAGACCCCTGAGGACCGATGGGAGATGGGGCCCAATGGACCATCGTGGCTGATGAAGGGGCCGGAGTCTCAAACACCCTCACGATCCCATGAGAGAGGAGCTCAGAAGGTCGGTAGGATCTCCATGGGTTGGAAACAGGGTAAAGGACGATGCCGCTGCAACCTCCAAGGCCAGGGGGTTGAAGCTGTCTGAATTGGACTTCTCAAAGTGACATGTTTCCATTGATTGATAGCGGGATTGGGATCGGAACCAGTGGCGTCCGCTAGGTCCTCTAGAACCGTCGGTCTCCCCCAGGCGGGGGAGACTTCCCCGGTGAAAGGTCCCTGTGAAGCACTGGCCAGTCAGTCAAAGAATGGAACGACGTCCAGCCTGAGGTGTAGAGAAGGTAGGTGGCTGTAGTTTCCCCAAAAAATTGCGCAACGCTGTGACAGCTTGGTCCTATAGTTCTCCGCTAGCAGGCAGTTGTTGCATTGAAAATGCAGTCTGTCCACAGTGTTCCCGAAAAGAGCATAGTAAACACAACTCCTATAACGCAGGAAACATTCTCCTTTTCCTCTGAATGGGGAGGCCTCCATGAGAAGAGGCAGTCCCAAATCGGGAAAATCCAAGCAGCTATCTTAGCTTGATGGCTAGCAGTTTAGCTAGCAGGATTAGTATCAGCGGTGTAAAGTACTTAAGTAGAAATACTTTAAAGTACTACTTATATATCAATGATGTCACTCTTGCTGCTGGTGATTCTCTGATCCATCTCTATGCAGACGACACCATTCTGTATACATCTGGCCCTTCTTTGGACACTGTGTTAACAAACCTCCAAACGAGCTTTAATGCCATACAACACTCATTCCGTGGCCTCCAACTGCTTTTAAATGCTAGTAAAACTAAATGCATGCTCTTTAACCTGATTGCTGCCCGCACCCGCCAACCCGACTAGCATCACTACTCTGGATGGTTCTGACTTAGAATATGTGGACAACTACAAATACCTAGGTGTCTGGTTAGACTGTAAACTCTCCTTTCAGACTCACATTAAGCATCTCCAATCCAAAATTAAATCTAGAATCGGCTTCCTATATCGCAACAAAGCATCCTTCACTCATGCTGCCAAACATACCCTTGTAAAACTGACCATCCTACCAATCCTTGACTTTGGCGATACAAATCGCCAAATACAAAATAGCCTCCAACACTCTACCCGGCAATTTGGATGTAGTCTATCACAGTGCCATCCGTTTTGTCACCAAAGCCCCATATACTACCCACCACTGCGACCTGTATGCTCTCGTTGGCTGGCCCTCGCTTCATATTCGTCGCCAAACCCACTGGCTCCAGGTCATCTATAAGTCTTTGCTTGGTAAAGTCCCGCCTTATCTCAGCTCACTGGCCACCATAGCAGCACCCACCCTTAGCACGCGCTCCAGCAGGTATATATTTTTTTTTTTATTTCACCTTTATTTAACCAGGTAAGCTAGTTGAGAACAAGTTCTCATTTACAACTGCGACCTGGCCAAGATAAAGCAAAGCAGTGTGACACAGACAACAACACAGTTACACATGGAGTAAACAATAAACAAGCCAATAACACCGTAGAAAAAAGAAAGTCTATATACAGTCATCCCCAAAGCCAACACCTACTTTGGCCGCCTTTCCTTCCAGTTCTCTGCTGCCAATGACTGGAACGAACTGCAAAAATCACTGAAGCTGGAGACTTGTATCTCCCTCTCTAACTTTAAGCATCAACTGTCAGAGCAGCTGTACACAGCCCATCTGTAAATAGCACACCCAACTACCTCATCACCATATTGTTATTTTTGTTGTTGTTGCTCTTTTGCACCCCAGTATCTCTACTTGCACATCATCATCTGCACATCTATCACTCCAGTGTTAATGCTAAATTGTAATTTTTTCACCTCTATGGCTAATGTATTGCCTTACTTCCCTAATCTTACTACATTTGCACACACTGTATATAGATTTTTCTATTGTGTTATTGACTGTACGTTTGTTTCTGTGTAGCTCTGTGTTGTTGTTTTTGTCGCACTGCTTTGCTTTATCTTGGCCAGGTCGCAGTTGTAAATGAGAACTTGTTCTCAACTGGCCTACCTGGTTAAATAAAGGTGAAATAAAAAAAAAAAAAGTATTTTTGGGGGGTATCTCTACTTTATATTTTTGCCAACTTTTACTTTTACTTCACTACATTCCTAAAGAAAATAATGTACTTTCTACTCCATACATTTCCCCTGACACCCAAAAGTACTCGTTGCATTTTGACAGGAAAATGGTCCAATTCACACACTAATCAAGAGAACATCCCTGGTCATCCCTACTGCCTCAGATCTGGCGGACTCACTAAACACAAATGCTTCGTTTGTAAATTATGTCTGAGGTTGGAGTGTGCCCCATCCGTAAATAAAATAAAAACAAGAAAATTGTGCCGTCTGGTTTGCATAATATAAAGAAGTTAAAATGATTTATACTTTGACTTTTGATACTTAAGTATTTTTGAAACCAAATACTTTTAGTCTTACTCAAGTAGTATTTTACTGGGTGACTTTCACTTTTACTTGAGTCATTTTCTATTAAGGTATCTTTACTCTTACTCAAGTATGACAATGGGGTACTTTTTCCACCACTGATTAGGATACAGTATTTATAATCTAATTTAGATTGGCTACCTTTAGTCAAAAACAACAAACCGCTGCGCCTACCTTTAACCTGTTTGGCGTGCAAGCCCGACACCGGTACACTTATGACAACAGCCAGCTCAAAGTGCAGGGCGCGAAATTCAAAATATATATTTTTTAAATATTTAACTTTCACACATTAACAAGTCCAATACAGCATATGAAAGGTACACATCTTGTGAATCCAGCCAACATGTCCGATTTTTAAAATGTTTTACAGGGAAGACAAAATATGTAAATCTATTAGCTAACCACGTTAGCAAAAGACACTTTTTTTTTACTCCATCAGTTTTTTACTGCATCAGTAGCTATCACAAATTCGACCAAATAAAGATATAAATAGCCACTAACCAAGAAACAACCTCATCAGATGACAGTCTGATAACATATTTATTGTATAGCATAGGTTTTGTTAGAAAAATGTGCATATTTCAGGTATAAATCATAGTTTACCATTGCAGCCACCATCACAACTCGACTAGAATAACTACAGAGAGCAACGTGTATTACCTAATTACTCATCATAAAACATTTCTTAAAAATACACAGCGTACAGCAATTGAAAGACACAGATCTTGTGAATCCAGACAATATTTCAGATTTTCTAAGTGTTTTACAGCGAAAACACAATATAGCGTTATATTAGCTTAGCACAGTAGCAAACCACACAACAGCATTGATTCCAGCCAAACATAGCGATAACGTATTCACCACCAAAAATATAAATTTTCACTAACCTTCTCAGAATTCTTCAGATGACAGTCCTGTAACATCATATTACACAATGCATATAGAGTTTGTTCGAAAATGTGCATATTTAGCGGCACAAATCGTGCTTATACAATGAGAAAAGTTGCCAAGCTGCCCAGAAAATGTCGGGCGCCATCTTGGAGAGTCACCTAGTCTAATCAATAAATAATCATAAACTTGACAAAAAAATACAGGGTGGACAGCAATTGAAAGACAAATTAGTTCTTAATGCAATCGCTGAATTACATTTTTAAAATTAACCTTACTGCGCAATACAGGGTGCAATACAGGGTGCGATAACGCAAGGCTACACTGCAAATAATGGCGTCTTATGCATTTTACTTTTTTCAACAGAACAACGAATTATCAGCATAAATAGTTCTTACTTTTAGCTGAGCTTCCATCAGAATCTTGGGATGGGTGTCCTTGTCCAAAAGAATCGTTGCTGGGTTGGAGAACGTCCTCTTCCATGTTGTTCCATAGCAGTAAACAATGGCATGCGAAAGAGAGATACCCAATTTTCTACAACGTCACAAAATGAAATACCCGAAAATCGCAATATACTGACATAAACTGATATAAATCCGTTTAAAATAACAAGATTATGATGTCTTTAAAGCCTATATCGAATAAAAACAGAGCCGGATATATATAGGAGCTAAAACCAGAGCTTCTAAAAAGACATGCCAAGACCCTCTCTGCGTCAGCGCGAGGATCCAAAAGGGTGGACACCTCGATTCCAACCAATTTATAGACTTTCTGAACTGCGTAGAAACTCCATTTCAAGTCTCCCTATTCGCTAACAACCAGGGGAAGGCGTATGCAGTGCATCTCAACCAATAGAGGACAGGCAAATTAATACACAGGTCTCAGAACAGCCAGTAAAATTCTGCATTATTACATACACATAGGAAAATTGCTCTAAGTCGAGTTCTGTTTCACCCACAGATATAATTCAAACGGTTTTAGAAACTAGAGAGTGTTTTCTATCCAATAGTAATAATAATATGCATATTGTACGAGCAAGAATTGAGTACGAGGCCTTTTTGAAATGGGCACCTTTTACCTGGCTACTCAATACTGCCCCTTGAGCCCAAAGAGGTCAATACAGTGCCTTCGGAAAGTATTCAGACTCATTTTGTTACGATACAGCCTGATTCTAAAATGGAGTAGATATTTTTTTACACACAATATCCCATAATGACAAAGTGAAAACAGGTTTTTAGACATTTTTGGCAATTTATAAAAAATAAAAAACAGAAATACATTTTTGAATAAGGCTGTAACGTAACAAAATGTGGGAAAAGTCAAGGAGTCTGAATACTTTCCGAAGGCACTGTATGTGGCTCCAGTGGCCTTATGCTCACCTTACATTGACCTGATGGAGTTCTACTGGCCAAAGAGCCTGTTATGGTTTTGCAGGTTGAATAAGAACAAGGTTGTGTGGCAAAGGTGAGGGCAGATCAGTGTGATGGATTCTTTCTCTTTGGATATGTGCCTTAGTCCTACAGAAGCATCCCTGACTGGCCTCCTCTTGGACAAGCTGTCACTGGCAACACAGATTATTATTACACGATTATAGATATGATTTTCAATGCACAAATTCTGTAGGCTTGTTCTTTCTGATAAACCTCAATAATAATTATGTTTACTAAAAAAGCATCCCAGTATTTTAGCTGAATTTGTTATCATCACTGTAGATGAACCAGTTAATGAGGTTTGATTAGTGTTTTGTATGTTCATGATATTAATGTACTAGTAAATATTTTGCATACTTAGTGATGTATACAGGGACTGTCATTTGGAGAAAATGGAGGTGCATTGCATCCTGGGATTGTTCAGCAGTTGGTTGTTTTGCTTAAGTGAACAGAGAGATCGGGGTGAGACAGGGTTGAGGTGGGGTTGAGACGGGGGAGAGGTGACTGGCTGCCTACCCAGGTAAACCTGCAAACGGAGAACTCCCTGAGCCTGCCTCTCACTGGGCCCCTGGTTATTGGAAGGACCCTGCTATACACAATAAAACCACACTACATCATCATCATCTTAAACGCCTCCTGCAGTAACTCTGTGGTCAGTGTGTCATTTGGTGCTTCCACTAGCTATCTTAGTGGTCATTCTAATACATTAGGTTGCATGACCAAGGTTTATTAAGTATCTATTCATTTTTACTGAATGCCTTATCATAACCTGTTCAACCACCTTAGTCACATCATAGAGAAATATTTAGTACTCTGTAATGTGCTTATATTGACATGGTTAAGGAAGTGTGGTGTCAAACTGCAAGATGAATTCACTTGGAAGGAAAAATACAGTATCTAAGTGCTTCTCTTCCGACTCAGGATGTATTGCAGCCACTTTCCAGTTATAGTGATTGTTAAACTTATTTTCATCTGAGAACCAGTGGTGGCACAGCATTTAGGCTACCATTTAAGGATCACTATTGATTTAATTAAGAATGTATTTTCTATTCTAGTTAGTGAATGTTATACCATGTCCTCATTGGTCTGAAACTTGAGCTCTAAACCAAAGACATTTTGTGTAGGTAATTACAATTGTGAGGAAGGTTTCTTTCTCAAGAATTAGAATTTACCATCAATGATCAAGGAATGATGATGTTACAGCATAGATATTTGCAAATTGTAATCAAAATATGTAAAATACTACGTAGCTTGAACTGAATGTCAGTATGGCATATTGGCATTTACTTAGCACCTCAAACAAACCATATGACACAGAATACCTCATATGGAAATCTGTCATATCATTTGTGTGAAAGTGACAAGAAACTGAAAAAGCCATGCTGCAACCCTATTTGTGGAGATGGCTGCTCCCCAGATGGTTGTTTAATTCAGTCATTAAAGAGCCGTTTGGCCCACGGCCAAAGCTAATCCACAAGCAATCTGTGGAACATAAATATTAATGGCTGACCTCTCACTCCAAGGGGTAAACAGCATCATATAAATTAATTAACTTGTGAAAAGTACCATTCTCATCTCATGCCTAATTGATTTTCTTGTGTGAGATAGACTGTCACTGGCTTACAGTAGGTGTCAATGATAAATGTTTATCAAATATGATCAATCGTACCACTCTGTATAAGTACAAGTCAGTTTATCGCAGCCTCATTAGTCTCAAACCCATTGATAGTGTCTCATTGAAAGCCCTTACTGAATGAGTTTTAGGGTGGTCCCTGTTATTGTAGGATAGATGTTCAAACACACTGATACTTGGAGAGATTTGGGGAACGTTGTGTGGACTGTTTGACCCAGTGTTTGAAGCAGACAAGCCAGTCTGGATGATTTAAACGTAGTATATAAACTATACCTGGATCAGATCATTTCTCTGATGGACCAACTAAGTAATGGATTAAACTGTGAAACTAAGCTCTCGTTGCCAGATGTTTTGGATCAGACTGTAGCAAAGCAGAAGCTGGCTGATGGAGTCTGGCTGATTTTGGGTCCCAGATAGACTCCTTGACCCTCCATCTGTAGAGACCTGTACACTTGCCTCACTGCCTGTAGGAATGCTTCCCTCACTCTCCCTTACCAAACTATAGTTCAATGTTCTGTGGAAGTAATCCTGCTTCCATTTTTTATGGAAGCATAACTATATGAAATATTGAATAGCACATTCCTGATGCTGTTTAGCTGAATATGCCCTTCCCTTGTTTGATATACTGTACAATAGAGAGATCAATCCTGGTGTCTAAACCTCACTTCCTATTTTATCAATCACTAGCTGCTCCACAGAGTATGACTGAGTTCCAGACTGCTGGAACATTGTTATTTATTTATTTTATTTGTTGAACCTTTATTTAACTAGACAGTTAAGCACATATTCTTAAGTCAGCAATGACGGCCTACCCCGGCCAAACCCTACAACGCTGGGCCAATTGTGACCCACCCTATGGGAATCCCAATCACGGCCAGTTGTGATACAGCCTGGAATCAAACCAAGGTCTGATATGCAGTGCCTTAGACCTCTGAGCCTAAAGATGTAGGATCTTAATTTGACCAGTTTCTCACAGCAAAATACTCCCGCAGCAACAGGAAATGTGAATTATTCTGTGGATTATAATAAATGGACATTTTTAGTTAGGGCAAATCAAATCAGAAATGTAAAAGTGGAAATTACAAACTTTAGAAGCTTTTTTAAACCTTGAATACACTACAAGTTTGCATTTCCCACTGTGCAGGAAATGTCTTGCAACAACAGGGTGAAGAAATAAAGATCTGTAAGCTGACAGTCAGTCGCATTTATGCAGGTCTTCTCCCCTGCCTGTCCTCCTACTGTGTGATAATGGGAGATGTCACCTAGGTTGGGTTATTGATGACCAGCAGCCAAGCTGCAATTGGAGGAACTAATTAACATGTAAAACAGGGTATTAATTTCCCAGTGAACGGGAAAGAGCCCCAGATACCTTTGTTCCAACTACCCTATTTTGGTGACCCCAACGTGATACTTACCGTTTTTTACGATTGCTGACACACTACAATTTAACTTTTCCCACAATTAGCAAAACCTTACACTCAAGGAGCAAAACACAAGGCTAGATTTGCACAACTGTAAGCACATTGTCAGCTTCACACTATTTGCAAAACATTACACACAGTGATTTGCAAAACACTAAACACACTTGTATACATCAGACACAGAAGTATATCATAATGTCACTTCCTTGCAATTCAAAAGCACTGACTGTCAAATTACCACACCTATGAGCCAATCTGTTAAACACAGCCATCAGGTGCACAAACACATGATTGCTAAATTGTAGACACACCAATCAGGTTTAAGCACTATAAAAATGCAGGAGGTAGGTTCACCTGCCTTCAACCAAAATGGAAGGAGTCAGAAGAAGAGTGAGGGTGAGAGGAGGAGTACACAGAGAAGGAGGTAGAGGAAGAGGCAGAGGCCGAGTCAGAGTCAGAGGTCGAGGAAGACCTGAAGCAGGAGGAGAATGTGCACAAAGAAGAAGAGGACCAAACTTATCAAATGACATTCGTGCAACACTAGTGGACCATGTTGTGAACCACGGATTGACGCTGAGGGAGGCTGGACTGAGAGTTCAGCCAAATCTTAGCAGATATACAGTGGCATCTGTCATAATGTCACTTTTCGACAGGAAAACAGGTAAAAGAAGATCTGTCTACAGTTACAGTAATCAGCCGCTTATTGTATGCACCATATCCGCACTTGTGATACCCCTTCCTGTGACATTGTACAGTAAGTTACATGTATTATTCTCTACATAGGATTGAGGGTCGGGAACGACAAGGAGGAAGGGGGCCCATATTCACGCAAGAACAAGAGAGAGAGATAATAGACATGGTTTTGTCCAATAATGCTATCAGGCTCAGAGAACTACAAGCCAACATTATCAGTGACCATGCCATTTTCAATAATGTCCATCAGGTCTCTCAGTCAACACTGGCACGCATCCTGAAAAGACATCAGGTTCAAATGAAACAACTTTATCGAGTGCCTTTTGAGCGGAATTCAGAGAGGGTCAAACGGCTGCGACATGAGTATGTGGAGGTTTGTATTGTTCACTTTAGCACTGTGATGTTGCATACTGCACACAGGACTTCTTTACATTGACTGTATACTAGACCTATCCTGAACTACACAATCTTGTCTTTCACTGTATTTCAGGGAGTTTTGCAGATGGATGCTGAGGAAATCCTGCATGAATTCATATACTGTATACTGATGAGGTAGGGTTCAACCTCACAAAAGCAAGAAGGCGAGGCAGAAATATCATTGGCCACAGGGCTATAATCAATGTCCCAGGGCAACGTGGGGATAACATCACCCTTTGCGCTGCCATTTCACAGCATGGGGTTGTCCTCCATCATGCCAAAATGGGCCCTTACAACACACCTCACATTCTCGCATTTTTGGACCGATTGCACCACATCGTCACAGTAGGTAATGAAATGCACCAGATGCAATACACGGTCTTCTGGGACAATGTGTCATTCCACCGCTCTGCTTTGGTCCAGAACTGGTTTCAACACCATCCACAGTTGACAGTACTATACCTTCCACCATACTCTCCGTTTCTAAACCCTATCGAAGAGTTTTTCTCTGCATGGCGGTGGAAGGTTTACGATCTCCAGCCCCAGGCTCAGGTACCCCTCATTCAGGCCATGGAGGACGCCTGTGACCAAGTCGACAGCGCAGCTGTGTAAGGATGGATTCGACATTCAAGACGGTTCTTCCCGCGTTGTCTTGCTAATGACGATATTGCTTGTGATGTTGATGAAATTCTCTGGCCAGATCCAGCTAGGCGAAGAGATAATGTATAGTATGTTTACTGTAGTATTTTCTGTACAATATTGTCAGTTTTTTTCTGATTATTTTTTATGTTTGTTGTTGTTGTTATTTACTGTAATTGTAACCTGTACTGGATACAGTGTTTTAAGTTTGTCTGCTGTTTGCTGAGCTAACAGTGTTATGCACACTACTGTAGTAGCATGAAAACTGGGACATGTTTTGTTGTGATTCTCCATGTTGACTGATTTGGGTATATGGAGAGAAATAAATGATATTTTCCTCAGTCTGCAGCGTTGGTCTTGTGTAGTGTTTGTATAGTTGCACTTTCTCTGTGTACTTCATTTACACTACTCTAATCACTGACAATTAGACTTGCTAAAAGTGTTTTAGGTTAGCAACAGCAGTGTGTAACTGGTTCAAAAAGATTGAAGTCATATGAAATGTGTGTGTTTCGTATGGTAACAAAATATTCTTTTTATGAAGTCGTGTATAGTTTTGACAAAAGTGTTCCATTTTGCAAATGATCTGAAGTGTTGTGCTACTTTGGTGTAGGGTTGTGCTAATTGTGTGTAGTGTTTTGACAAACCGGGCCCTGTTTTCAAAATTGTGCTTAAACAATTGAAAAAAACTGTAAATGATCATTAGCCCTGTACATCCTTCATCCATGCATTCCTGTTACCTGTGCCTTGGTACTCTGTAACAGCATTATTGTAGTTACTCCAGACCACCATGTGTTGCTCAGCACAGCAGTAGCAGCTAGCTAGTAGCTACACATTTCTTCCCCCAAGACACATTTCTTCCCCCTGTAACTTTGAGGTGACCTGGATTACTGCTTTCAAGAGAGGGAAGCCTCACCCCAGAGCAGCAGGGATGTCTCGTTGACATCATCTCCTTATGAATATTGCAATAAGAATAGCAAACCCTGTCTTCACATCAGGTTGCTGTAATTCATTCTGGCTGGCTACTACTGCTCCACTGTGGAGGTCTGGAAGTCCCAGTGGAACGGCTGTGGCTTAGCTGGGCTGAGACTAGTGAGAGGAACCTCTTCAGGTGATTCACATTGTTCACACTTGCTACAGTGTAGGTCCTATGTGTTGCCTGTGTTCACCCTTCAGTACTCAGGTGACTGAGTTGCCCTGAAATTCTTTGTGGGTCTGTGTAATCTGAGGGAAATATGTGTCTCTCTATCTCTCTCTCTCGATTCTCTCTCTCGCCCCTATTGTAATGCAAATGTCTCTTTTCCTTTCTTCACTGCAAGAGATTAGCACAGAGGGTTGTGACCAACTAACCAGCTGTGTGTGTGTCTGTGCCTATGTCTGTCTGTCTGTCTGTGTGTGTGTGTGTGTGTGTGTGTGTGTGTGTGTGTGTGTGTGTGTGTGTGTTTGTTTGTTTAAATTTAGCCCTCCCCTCATTTGTTTTTTTGTTACTTTTTCAATAATTCTTCTATCGTATACATTTCATGACACTGTTGATGACGACAATGTAGGTCCTTCCTTGTTGCCGTACATTGTATGCTATTCTGAACGTGTGGATAATGCATTAAGAAAGGCTTGCACCTAGTTTGCCCATTAACATTAATGATGGTGTAGAATTGTAATCATACGCCTGATTCTGTGTATGCAGAATTTCCATAATGTACCTCCATAAAATCAATGCTAATGGTTGAAGTGCTCTACAGTTCTATTGAAGGCACAGCCTAAGGCTGAACTATTTCCACCAGTGGAGGCTGCTGAGGGGAGGACGGCTCATAATAATGGCTGGAACGGAATGAATGGAATGGCGTCCAACACATGAAAACCATGCTTGCTGACTCTGAGCAGGCGGAGAGTTAAGTTAACCCCTCGTGCTCACTGCCTAAAGCAGAGTGGATTTCACTAATGTTACAGCCTTGTACTAGGCTACTGGTTCCCCTCAGGAGATAGATGGAAATACATGTATCATATTTGAAATACTTACACTCAATTAATTATCTTCCACTCATTGGTAAAATATAAATTGCAGTGGCTAAATTCCTTTATGGTTTTAAGGCTGCACACCATACGTTCATGACCTATGGTGCTGATATGAGAGGAAAGGAAGGAGCCAGACAGACACCCACATTAGCATCTCAGACCCTGAGTGTCAGGAGACAGTGGATTACAGCTGTAATCTGCTAGATTGGCTCATGTATTGCCAGTAATCTGCCATGTTGCCTCTGACCTGGCATTGAGAACTGCCTGTCAGGGAGCTTAGCACCCAGGCAACCCAACCAGCTGCAGTCAGGGGAGGACAGCTTTGGGTTACCGTCCACGAAACCTAACCTAGGAGAATCCTGACCTGGTCTCGGACCTGTTTATCTTGCCATGCGTGATGTAATGGCCATAGGAGTTGGCGAGACAGAACGAACAGATCTGGGTCCAGGCTAGGAGAATCCAGCCTCTGGTACACTGGACTAGGTCTGTGTTCTAATGGCAGATGGAGGGGATGTTGAAGTCTGGTCTTCGGTGTAGCATGACCTTTCTTGTGCCCTGAGGTAGATGTTTGCTGAGTGAAACAACACATTTTTATTACCGACCAGGTGTTACATTTTGATGGACAGGATCATGATCGCAATAATGGTTGTACATTGTTTTCATTCCCTCATTGGACACATGGTTCAACTTCATTCACTCCCTCTCTCTCTCTTGCTCTTTCTCTCTCTGTCAGTCAGTCTGTCTCTCTCTCTTTCACTCTCTCTGTCTCTCTATCTCTCTGTCAGTCTGTCGCTCTCTCTCGCTCTGTCCCTCAAGGTAAGGACATGTCTAGTGCAACAGTGCAGAGGGTTGTTCTGTTCTCCTCCTCATTGCTTTTTCTCTCTTTTACTCCCTTTCCTTTCCTCTGTGTTCCTGCCGGGGCTGGGATCTCTGTGAGCTCTGGGATCTCTGTGAGCTCTGTGAGCTCTGGGATCTCTGTGAGCTCTGGGATCTCTGTGAGCTCTGTGAGCTCTGGGATCTCTGTGAGCTCTGTGAGCTCTGTGAGCTCTGGGATCTCTGTGAGCTCTGGGATCTCTGTGAGCTCTGTAGTAGAAGGCTGTAGTGCTGATGTGATCAGAGCAGACTGCATGGTGTTGTGTGAGGCAGGCAGGCCATGCCAGAGCTGTGCCCCTTAACAGCTCAGCCTCTGTGCAGCCACTTGTTTCGGGTCACACCTTGCACTGTCACTTCAGCTTTATGGACATTTTTGACTAGTCAAGTGTAGTCTAATTCAGTACACTGGATGGAATGGGTGTCAGCCCTGAGCGTGACTACCAAACCACACAACTGGCCTCTCATCCTCTTAGAAAAGGAGCACATTCAAGTATTGAGTAAACTGGGAGAAGTGGTATGTAAGTAGGGAATGTTTGGCGAGAGTTTGGTAAGAGCTGTTATTTGCTGTTTCTTCCTCAACTGAGGGGATGTGTGGAGTGTGAGCTGCACATTTAGAAAACAAATACAAATGAAGAAGTCCTGCTAACAAGTTGATTAGATATTCCTATTTGCCAAATGAATGAGGAGTGATGGCTTGGGCTGGCCACTTAATACTGAGTTGCTCTCTTGGCTGACTGCATATCAAGCACATCTTTCTACCAAATCAGATTGGTAAAAGATAGCTAGCTATTTTTAATAGGTTCATTCATCCAAGTCAATCAATGATAGCTGTGGCACTATGGCAGTTCTGGGTTACTAATTAGTTACCAATGACTTACCAATGACTTACCAATGACTTACCAATGACTTACCAATGACTTACCAAACCGAAATAACCAAATAAAGGGAAACTGCTCAATTCTCGGTTCATTAACTTCACAGGCTGAGGCACTAATGCAGGACCCGTCAAGATTTTTATTACAAATTACTTTTGTTGTGCTGTAATCTCATCAACTCTGGTAAGGTCTGTCCATGTAATCCTGTATCACAGGGCTGTGACAGAACCTTGGTAGGGAACGACTGGTTAGACAGGGAGAGAAGAAAGGACGATAAAGGAGGAACAGAGTGGTGAATTTAATTATACCCTGAGCGGGCATGGTCCTTCTCTATGAGGCTGTAGTCTGGGGTGTATGGAAACAGGGAATGTTTTTTACCCCTCTCCTCTCCCTCTCTATCCTTCTCCCTCTCTATCCCTCTATATATCTCTCCCTCCTCTCGCTCTATTTCTCTGTCTCTATCAATTCAATTTCAATTCAAGGGCTTTATTGGCATGGGAAACATATGTTAACATTGCCAAAGCAAGTGAAGTAGATAATAAACGAAGTTAAATAAACAACAAAAATTAACAGTAAACATTACAGACACAAGTTCCAAAATAATAAAGATATTTCAGATGTCATATTATGGCTATACACAGTGTTGTAACGATGTGCAAATAGTTAATGTACAAGAGGGAAAATAAATAAACATAAATATGGGTTGTATTTACAATGGTGTGTGTTCTTCACTGGTTGCCCTTTTCTTGTGGCAACAGGTCACAAATATTGCTGCTGTGATGGCACACATGGTATTTTACCCAGTAGATATGGGAGTTTATCAAAATTGGGTTTGTTTTCAAATTCTTTGTGGATCTGTGTAATCTGAGGGAAATATGTGTCTCTAATATGGTCATACATTTGGCAGGAGGTTAGGAAGTGCAGCTCAGTTACCACCTCATTTTGTGGGCAGTGTGCACATAGCCTGTCTTCTCTTGAGAGCCAGGTCTGCCTATGGCGGCCTTTCTCTATAGCAAGGCTATGCTCACTGAGTCTGTACATAGTCAAAGCTTTCCTTAAGTTTGGGTCAGTCACGGTGGTCAGGTATTCTGCCACTGTGTACTCTCTGTTAGGGCCAAATAGCATTCTAGTTTGCTCTGTTTTTTTGTTAATTCTTTCCAATGTGTCAAGTAATTATCTTTTTGTTTTCTCATGATTTGGTTGGGTCTAATTGTGTTGCTGTCCTGGGGCTCTGTGGGGTGTGTTTGTGAACAGAGTCCCAGGACCAGTTTGCTTAGGGCAGACTTCTCCAGGTTCATCTCTCTGTAGGTGATGGCTTTGTTATGGAAGGTTTGGGAATCACTTCCTTTTAGGTGGTTGTAGAATTGAATGGCTCTTTTCTGGATTTGGATAATTATCGGGTATTGGCCTAATTCTGCTCTGCATGCATTATTTAGTGTTTTACGTTGTACTCAGAGGATATTTTTTGCAGAATTCTGCATGCAGAGTCTCAATGTGGTGTTTGTCCCATTTTGTGAATTCTTGGTTGGTGAGCGGACCCCAAACCACACAGCCATAAATGGCAATGGATTCTATAACTGATTCAAGTATTTTTGGCCAGATCCTAATTGGTATGTCAAATTGAATGTTCCTTTTGATGGCATAGAAGGCCCTTCTTGCCTTGTCTCTCAGCTCGTTCATAGCTTTGTGGAAGTTACCTGTGGCGCTGATGTTTAGGCTGAGGTATGTATCGTTTTTTGTGTGCTCTAGGGCGACAGTGTCTAGATGGAATTTGTATTTGTGGTCCTGGCAACTCGACCTATCTCTCCCTCTCTTACTCTCTCTATCTCTGTCTCTGTCTTTCTCTCTCTTTCTACCCCCCCTTCCTTCATTCCCTCCCTCTCTCTCTCTAGTTTGGGAGGTGGAATGAGACTAGGCCCTTTTATAAATAAATAAGTGTGTTTATGAGGAGATTGTCTGAGAACCTCCTCATGGTGATG
Source organism: Salvelinus namaycush (assembly GCF_016432855.1). Lineage (NCBI taxonomy): Eukaryota > Metazoa > Chordata > Actinopteri > Salmoniformes > Salmonidae > Salvelinus > Salvelinus namaycush. The sequence continues at coordinate 34,756,043 of NC_052327.1, forward strand.
TGTTTTCAAAGGGCAGCCTCCCCCCGGCTCCCCCCTCCCTGGATCCCTCCAAGGCTCCCCCTCCATGGCTCCCTCCATGTCTCCCTCTCTCCAAGGCTCCCCCCTCCATGCCGACCCCCTCCATGGCTCCCTCCATGTCTCCCTCTCTCCAAGGCTCCCCCTACTCCATGGCTCCCTCCCTCCATGGCTCCCTCCCTCCCTGCCCCCCCCCCCCCCCCCCCCCCCCCCTCCATGTCACCCTCCCTCCAAGGCTTTGCAGGGCTAAATAATAGATGAGGCCCCTGCAATGCTCCACAATCACACCAGGTGACTGGAGAGACTGTAGAAGGCCACAAGGTCTGGCCAGGTTTACAGACACTAACTAAATTGACAAAAATCAAATACCAGCTGAATGTGCATTCTTCTGTTTGTGTGTCTGATTTGTGTGCTCTGGGAGAGGTTATTTGAGCGTCTGTACTGTACATTTCTGTGAATGTTTGAGTGTGTTTTATTGCATTATTCAAGTAGTTGTTTTAGAGGGTTGTATTATTGCATTATTCAAGTAGTTATTTTAGAGGGTTGTATTATTGCATTATTCAAGTAGTTATTTTAGAGGGTTGTATTATTGCATTATTCAAGTAGTTGTTTTAGAGGGTTGTATTATTGCATTATTCAAGTAGTTGTTTTAGAGGGTTGTATTATTGCATTATTCAAGTAGTTGTTTTAGAGGGTTGTATTATTGCATTATTCAAGTAGTTGTGAAAGGAATGAAGGGTCATTGAGGATACCTGGTTAAGCTAATTGTACTTAAACAGTCATATTTTATCCCTTAAGTAAAGTGCAGTGAATCAAATCACATTTTATTTGTCACATGCGCCGAATACAACGAGTGTAGACTTATCCGTGAAATGCCTGCTTACAAGCCCTTCCCAACGATGCAGTGTTAAAAAATAATAATAAAAAATAAAATTGTAACACAAGAGGAATAAAATACACAAGAATGAGTTTAGTAATTTTTGGGGTCTTCCTCTACCACCGCCTAATATAGAGGTCCTGGATGGCAGGGAGCTTGGCCCCAATGATTTACTGGGCTGTCCGCACTGCCCTCTAGCGTTTTGCGGTCAAGGGTGGTGCATTTGCCATACCAATGATGCAGCCAGTCAAGGTGCTCTCGATGGTAGTTGTAGAACTTTTTGAGGATCCAAGGGTCCATGTAAGGCTGGGCAGTATACCGTATTTTACTATATACCGGTATTTATGCACGGACCGGTTTGGGTTTTTACTTTACCTTCTATAACAGTATTTGAATGTTTGGTTTGTTAAATGTGATACACCTTGTGTAACGTCCATTTTTATAATTTACTTGGGTCATCCCTCTCCGCTCTCTCTCTCTCCATGCCGCTTTCCACACAGACCTAGTCCCGCCCCCTGTCACTCAAGGAGCGCATTTGTTGTTGCTTGACCACGAGACACTTTTGTTCAGTCTGCGTGGTCAATGCAGCACATGCAACAATGTCGTTTCCACTTTGATCTTAATATAAATCCACTAGCGTTCTATAATTACAATATTAGTTTGTGTTTCTTACATCTGCAAACAGCTAGTTTGTATTTTCTTAGCAAGTTAAGCTAAATCGTGTTAGCCACCAATACTATTCTCTAGTTAGCTGGCTAGCTAATTAGCTAATAAAGAGCAAACGTAGCTAGCTAATACAGCCTGATACCAGTGCTGATGGAGGCTTAAATCAGCATGTTGTTTGTGCAACAGTATCTTCTAAAAACAAATGATGGAAATGCAGGAAATTATTTTTGGTTGAATTTGAATTGAACAGTATAAAACAATCCGAATTTAGAAAGGCCCATTGAAATAATTTGAATGTATGTAAGTGTTGCCACTCTAGGGTCACACACTACTCATAAAGCAAATTTAGAACTTTTATTAGTCAAAAACATTAAATACCGTCAAATACCGTCATATCGTAAAAAATTTGAAAAATACCATATTTTGGCCATATCGCCCAGCCCCTAACTTTATACCAAACAAGACATACATTTATTTCGCTACACCCCAAGATGGATTTTAATTGTAATAAAAGGAGTCTATCTTGTATTATTTCACTGAGGTAATTTTTATTCAAACATATCAACTTATCAAGCCATTCAAAACATACCGATAGAACATAGAGGTAGAACATCGAGATAGAACCTAGAGATAGAACATAGAGGTAGAACATGAGATAGAACATAGAGATAGAACATAGAGAAATAACAGAGGTAGAACATGAGATAGAACATAGAGATAGAACATAGAGGTAGAACATCGAGATAGAACATAGAGGTAGAACATCGAGATAGAACATAGAGAAATAACATAGAGATAGAACATAGAGGTAGAACATTGAGATAGAACATAGAGATAGAACATGAGATAGAACATAGAGGTAGAACCTGAGATAGAACATCAAGGTAGAACATGAGATAGAACATAGAGATAGAACATAGAGGTAGAACATGAGATAGAACAAAGAGGTAGAACATTGAGATAGAACATAGAGATAGAACACAGAGGTAGAACATGAGATAGAACATAGAGATAGAATATAGAGGTAGAACATGAGATAGAATATAGAGGTAGAACATGAGATAGAACCTAGAGGTAGAACATTGAGATATATCATAGAGGTAGAACATTGAGATAGAACATAGAGGTAGAACATTGAGATAGAACATAGAATTAGAACATAGAGATAGAACAGTGAGATAGAACATAGATGTAGAACATTGAGATAGAACATAGAATTAGAACATACAGATAGAACATTGAGATAGAACATAGAGATAGAAATAGCAGTTGACTCAAGGGAAGAGCTAATGTGGGAGAAGTACTCCTTCAATTCAAACAAATGTCTTTTTTGAGTTTACTGTCAATCCAACAAGGGGTTGTAACCTTGTTGCCAGCGTGATAAGGTAGCCCAGTTCTCTGAACAAGGGAAGGACCAGTGTATGCTGCCCTCACCTGGCTCAAATGGGTAGTAATACTGCCCGTTGTCAATAATGGAGAGCCACAGAGTGGAAAATTACCTGACTAACCTGTACCCCTGCACAAATTACCTCTACTAACCTGTACCCCCGCACAAATCACCTCGACTAACCTGTACCCCTGTACACTGACTTGGTACTGGTACCCCCTGTATATAGCCTCGTTATTGTTATGTAATTTTATTGTGTTACTTTTGGTTTTTATTATTATACTTTTTTTTCACTTTAGTTAATTTTGTAAATATTTTCTTAACTCTATTTCTTGAACTGCATTGTTAGTTAAAGGCTTGTAAGTAAGCATTTCACGGTAACCTGTTGCATTCGGTGCATGTGACAAATAACATTTTATTTGATTATAGTGATGTAGCTGAAGGAGTTGACAACTGGGGCCCTTTCATTAGATGAAGTATGATATTCTGTTTGTTCTGTGCCTCATAGTGCTAATGTTTTCTTAAGACCTCAAATATATCTTTTTACCATTGCCCATTTTAAACAGCCTGGTTTGTAACCACAGCTGTGGTCCAACTGATGACCAACAGAATCACTTAAAGAGCAGACTCAGCCTCAACGTGGTCACCATGTAGAAGAGGATCCCACGGTCAGAGGCTGACCGGTGTAGATGAGGCTGACCGGTGTAGATGAGGCTGACCGGTGTAGATGAGGCTGACCGGTGTAGAAGAGGCTGACCGGTGTAGGAGAGGCTGACCGGTGTAGATGAGGCTGACCGGTGTAGATGAGGCTGACCGGTGTAGATGAGGCTGACCGGTGTAGATGAGGCTGACTGGTATAGATGAGGCTGACCGGTGTAGATGATGCTGACCGGTGTAGATGATGCTGACCGGTGTAGATGAGGCTGACCGGTGTAGATGAGGCTGACCGGTGTAGATGAGGCTGACCGGTGTAGATTTTATTTTTTATTTTATTTTTTATTTCACCTATATTTAACCAGGTAGGCTAGTTGAGAACAAGTTCTCATTTGCAACTGCGACATGGCCAAGATAAAGCATAGCAATTCGACACATACAACAACACAGAGTTACACATGGAATAAACAAAACATACAGTCAATAATACAGTAGAAAAAAAGAAAACAAAAAGTCTACATACAGTGAGTGCAAATGAGGTAAGATAAGGGAGTTAAGGCAATAAATAGGCCATGGTGGCGAAGTAATTACAATATAGCAATTAAACACTGGAATGGTAGATGTGCAGAAGGTGAATGTGCAAGTAGAGATACTGGGGTGCAAAGGAGCAAGATAAATAAATAAATACAGTATGGGGATGAGGTAGATAGATGGTGTCATGCCCTGACCTTAGAGAGCCTTTTTATTTCTCTATTTGGTTAGGTCAGGGTGTGATTTGGGTGGGCATTCTAGATTGTCTATTTCTTTGTTGGCCGGGTATGGTTCCCAATCAGAGGCAGCTGTCTATGGTTGTCTCTAATTGGGGATCATACTTAGGCAGCCCTTTTTCCCACCTTCAGTTGTGGGATCTTGTTTGTGTGTAGTTGCTTTCTGCATATAGCTTTACGTTCGTTTTTGTATTTTGTTGTTTTTTTGGTGTCATTTAAAATAAAAGGAAAAATGTACGCCTACCACGCTGCACCTTGGTCTCATTCTATCAACGAACGTAACAGATGGGCTGTTTACAGATGGGCTATGTACAGGTGCAGTGATCTGTGAGCTGCTCTGACAGCTGGTGCTTTAAGCTAGTGAGGGAGATATGAGTCTCCAATTTCAGTGATTTTTGGAGTTCGTTCCAGTCATTGGCAGCAGAGAACTGTAAGGAAAGGCGACCAAAGGAGGAATTGGCTTTGGGGGTGACCAGTGAGATATACCTGCTGGAGCACGTGCTACGAGTGGGTGCTGCTATGGTGACCAGCGAGCTGAGATAAGGCGGGGCTTTACCTAGCAGAGACTTGTAGATAACCTGTAGCCAGTGGGTTTGGCGACGAGTATGAAGCGAAGGCCAACCAACGAGAGCGTACAGGTCGCAGTGGTGGGTAGTATATGGGGCTTTGGTGACAAAACGGATGGCACTGTGATAGACTGCATCCAATTTGTTGAGTAGAGTGTTGGAGGCTATTTTATAGATGACATCGCCGAAGTCAAGGATCGGTAGGATGGTCAGTTTTACGAGGGTATGTTTGGCAGCATGAGTGAAGTATGCTTTGTTGCGATATAGGAAGCCGATTCTAGATTTAATTTTGGATTGGAGATGCTTAATGTGAGTCTGGAAGGAGAGTTTACAGTCTAACCAGACACCTAGGTATTTGTAGTTGTCCACGTATTCTAAGTCAGAGCCGGCCAGAGTAGTGATGCGGGCAGGTGCGGGCAGTGATCGATTGAATAGCATGCATTTAGTTTTACTTGCATTTAAGAGCAGTTGGAGGCCACGGAAGGAGAGTTGTATGGCATTGAATCTCGTCTGGAGGTTAGTTAACACAGTGTCCAAAGAGGGGCCTGATGTATACAGAATGGTGTCGTCTGTGTAGAGGTGGATCAGAGAATCACCAGCAGCAAGAGCGACATCATTGATGTATACAGAGAAGAGAGTCAGCCCAAGAATTGAACCCTGTGGCACCCCCATAGAGACTGCCAGAGGTCCGGACAACAGGCCCTCCAATTTGACACACTGAACTCTATCAGTGAAGTAGCTGGTGAACCAGGCGAGGCAATCATTTGAGCAATCATTCAGTCGCGTCTGCCAATAAGACTGTGGTGATTGACAGAGTCGAAAGCCTTGGCCAGGTCGATGAATACGGCTGCACAGTAATGTCTCTTATCGATGGCGGTTATGATGTCGTTTAGGACCTTGAGCGTGGCTGAGGTGCACCCATGACCAGCTCTGAAACCAGATTGCATAGCGGAGAAGGTACAGTGGGATTCGAAATGGTTGGTAATCTGTTTGTTAACTTGGCTTTCGAAGACCTTAGAAAGACAGGGTAGGATAGACATAGGTCTGTAGCAGTTTGGGTCTACAGTATCACCCCCTTTGAAGAGGGGGATGACCACGGCAGATTTCCAATCTTGGGAATCTCAGACGATACGAAAGAGAGGTTGAACAGGCTAGTAATAGGGGTTGCAACAATTTCGGCAGATCATTTTAGAAAGAGAGGGTCCAGATTGTCTAGCCCAGCTGATTTGTAGGGGTCCAGTTTTTGCAGCTCTTTCAGAACATCAGCTATCTGGATTTGGGTGAAGGAGAAATAGTGGGGGCTTTGGCGGGTTGCTGTGGAGGGTGCCGGGCAGTTGACCGGGGTAGGGGTAGCCAGGTGGAAAGCATGGCCAGCCGTAGAGAAATGCTTATTGAAATTCTCAATTATAGTGGATTTATCGGTGGTAAAAGTGTTTCCTAGCCTCAGAGCAGTGGGCAGCTGGGAGGAGGTGCTCTTATTCTCCATGGACTTTACAGTGTCCCAGAACTTTTTTGTTTGTACTACAGGATGCAAATTTATTTTTGAAAAAGCTAGCCTTAGCTTTCCTAACTGCCTGTGTATATTTGTTCCTAACTTCCCTGAAAAGTTGCATATCACGGGGGCTATTCGATGCTAATGCAGAACGCCACAGGATGTTTTTGTGCTGGTCAAGGGCAGACAGGTCTGGAGTGAACCAAGGACTATATCTATTCCTAGTTCTACATTTTTTGAATGGGGCATGCTTATTTAAGATGGTGAGGAAGGCACTTTTAAAGAATAACCAGGCATCATCTACTGACGGGATGAGGTCAATGTCATTCCAGGATACCCCAGCCAGGTCGATTAGAAAGGCCTGCTCTCAGAAGTGTTTTAGGGAGCGTTTGACAGTGATGAGGGGTGGTCGTTTGGTCGCAGACCCATTACGGATGCAGACAATGAGGCAGTGATCGCTGAGATCTTGATTGAAAACAGCAGAGGTGTATTTGGAGGGCGAGTTAGTTAGGATGATATCTATGAGGGTGCCCGTGTTTACGGATTTGGGGTTGTACCTGGTAGGTTCATTGATAATTTGTGTGAGATTGAGGGCATCAAGCTTAGATTGTAGGATGGCTGGGGTGTTAAGCATGTCCCAGTTTAGGTCACCTAGTAGCACTAGCTCAGAAGATAGATGGGGGCAATCAATTCACATATGGTGTCGAGGGCACAGCTGGGGGCAGAGGGTGGTCTATAGCAAGCAGCAACAGTGAGAGACTTGTTTCTGGAAAGGTGCATTTTTAGAAGTAGAAGCTCGAATTGTTTGGGTTTCCTAAGCCAGGATTCAGACACGGCTAAGACATCCGGGTTGACAGAGTGTGCTAAAGCAGTGAGTAAAACAAACTTAGGGAGTAGGCTTCTAATGTTAACATGCATGAAACCAAGGCTTTTACGGATAAGATGAGGCTGACCGGTGTAGATGAGGCTGACCGGTGTAGATTGCCTCAGCAATGTTTTGAAGAGCTTACATATAACCATAGGATCAGGGTTGGTGTTGATCTTTTATTCTCTGATAATGACAGAAAAAACATCCATAAACAAATGCTGTGCTGCCCTTATACGCCAAACTCCTCGCTTCCTCATGGGTACAGTAGACAGGGAAGAGGTAAGGGGGGGCAGGGTATGTTTATGAGGGGGAAGACAGAAGGAGAAGGAAGTGCGCAACATTAAAAAGGGCACTTACAACAACAAAAGGAATGTACAGTAATATCAGGGATGATTTTGTGTAATTATATAACATGAAATTCAACACTTGTTACATTAAGCATATAAAGTTAGCTAAACATACTATATATTACTTAGTCATGACATAAGATGTCCTCAGATCTGTGTTGCATCAGTCTATCCATGATAATATTTTAGGGCTTTGTGTTTCCTCCACTCCAACATCCACCCACTACAGTCACTAGGTCTAGTATAGACACAATATTAAAGTCATGTCAGACCATACTGTGGTCCAGGGTACTGAATGACTTTAGTCAATAGTCCGTAATGGGCAAACATAGAAGTGCAAACATAGAAATCCCATAATTTGGCTGACTTGTTTAACCTTATGTGTTCATGGTGGCCTCTTTAACAATCAATTTAACATCTGAATTTCCCAATATACCCTTATTACCTCCTCCTTACTAATCCTAATTCCCTGCAGATACATCCACTGAAACAAATATGGGACAAAGCTTTTTGTACTTCAAATTATTTACATTTCAGACACACCAGAGACACCATAACAAGGTATCTGACACTGTCACAAACTCATAACAATATGACCAGTTAATACTGTGTTTGGAGGGATGCTATAGCTATCCTTATCATAGGGCTTATGTATGTCTAATGAGACTCTGTGAAATGTGATCAGGCTTCCTTTTGAGAATCCGTAGGCGAGCGAGTAAACTCCCATTGCCATCAATTCTACTTGCTAACACGCAATCATTGGAAAAAAGAATGGATGACCTACGATTACGATTATCCTACCAACGGGATATTAAGAACTGTAATATCCTATGTTTCACCGAGTCGTGGCTGAACAACTACACGGACAATATAGAGATGGAGGGATTTTCAATGCAACGGCAGAACAGAGAAGCTATGTCTGGTAAGACGAGGGGTGGGGGTGTGTGTCTTTTTGTCAATAACAGCTGGTGCGCGATGTCTAATATTTAAGAAGACTTGAGGTATTGCTCGCCTGAGGTAGAGTACCTTATCATAAGCTGTCGACCACCCTATCTACCAAGAGAGTTCTCATCTATATTATTCGTAGCCATCTATTTACCACCACAGACCGATGCTGGCACTAAGAGCACACTCATCCAACTCTATAAGGCCATAAGCAAACAAAAAAATGCTCACCCAGAAGCAGCGCTCCTAGTTTTACCACATTTTTACCAGCATGTCACATGTGCAACCAGAGGGAAAAAAAACTGTAGACCACCTTTTCTCCACACACAGAGATGCATAAAAAGCTCTCCCCCGCCCTCCATTTGGCAAATCCGACTATAATTCTATCCTCCTGATTCCTGCTTACAATTAAAAACTAAAGCAGGAAGTACCAGTGACTCGCTCAATACGGAAGTGGTCAGATGGCGTGGATGCTATGCTACAGTTTTGCTAGCACAGACTGGAATATGTTCCAGGATTTATACAATGGCATACCACCTCAGTCATCGGCTTCATCAATAAGTGCATTGACGACGTCGTCCCCACAGTGACTGCAAGTACATATCCCAACAAGAAGCCATGGATTACAGGCAAAATCCACATCGAGCTAAAGGCTAGATCTGCCGCTTTCAAGAAGCGGGACACTGAGCCGGACACCTATAAGTAACCCCGCTATGCCCTCAGACAAACCATCAAACAAGCAAAGCGTCAATACAGGATTAAGATTGAACTACACCGGCTCTGACGCTCGTCGGATGTGGCAGGGCTTGAAAACTATTACGGACTACAAAGGGAAACCTTTGCCCAGTGACGCAAGCCTACCAGATGAGCTAAATGCCTTTTATGCTCGCTTCGAGGCAAGCAACACTGAAGCATGCACAAGAGCACCAGCTGTTCTGGATGACTGTGTGATAATGCTCTCTGTAGCCGATGTGAGCAAGACCTTTAAACAGGTCAACATTCACAAAGCTGCGGAGCCAGATGGATTACCAGGACATGTACTCAAAGTGTGCTCGGACCAACTAAGGAAGGAAGCGAAGGTAACCTGCCTAAATGATTACCGCCCGTAGCACTCACGTAAGTAGCCATGAAGTACTTTGAAAGGCTGGTCATGGCACACATCAACAGCATCCTCCCAGATACCCCAGACCCACTCCAATTTGCATACCGCCCCAACAGATCCACAGATGACGCAATCTCAATCGCACTCCACACTGCCCTTTCCCATCTGGACAAAAGGAACACATATGTAAGAATGCTGTTCATTGACTACAGCTCAGCGTTCAACACCATAGTGCCCACTAAGCTCATCACTAAGCTAAGGACCCTGGGACTAAACACCTCCCTCTACAACTGGATCCTGGACATCCTGACGGTCGCCCCCAGGTGGTAAGGGTAGGCAACAACACGTCTGCCACGCTGATCCTCAACACTGGGGCCCCTCAGGGTTGTGTACTTAGTCCCCTCCTGTACTCCCTGTTTATTCACGACTGCGTGGCCAAACGACTCCAACACCATCATTAAGTTTACTGACGACACAACAGTGATAGGCCTGATCACCGACAATGATGAGATAGCCTATAGGGAGGAGGTCAGAGAACTGGCAGTGTTGTGCCAGGACAACAACCTCTCCCTCAATGTGAACAAGACAAAGGAGCTGATCGTGGACTACAGGAAAAGGGGGGCCGAACAGGTCCCCGTTAACATCGACTGGGGCTGTAGTGGAGTGGGTCGAGAGTTTCAAGTTCCTTGGTGTCAACATCACCAACGATCTATCGTGGTCCAAACACAGCAAGACAGTCGTGAAGAGAGCACGACAAAACCTTTTCCACCTCAGGAGACTGAAAAGATTTGGAATGGGTCCCCAGATCCTCAAAAAGTTCTACAGCCTCGAGAGCATCCTGACCGGTTGCATCACCGCCTGGTATGGCAACTGCTCGGCATCTGACCGTAAGATGGTACAAAGGGTAGTGCGTACGGCCAAGTACATCATTGGGGCCAAGCTTCCTGCAATCCAGGACCTACTGTATATAATAGGTGGTGTCAGAGGAATGCCCATAAAATTGTCAGAGACTTCAGTCACCCTAGTCAGACTGTTTTCTCTGCGACCGCATGGCAAGTAGTACCAGAGCACCAAGTCTAGGACCAAAATTCCCCTTAACAGCTTCTACCCCCAAGCCATAAGATTGCAGGACAAATTAATCAAATGGCCACCGTACTAAAATATTGACCCCCCCCCCCCATTTGTTTTGTACACTGCTGCCACTCGCTGTTTATTATCTATGCATTGTCACTTCACCCCTACCTACATGTACAAATGACCTCTAACCTGTACCCCCGCACACTGACTCAGTACCGGTACCCCCTGTATATAGCCTCGTTATTGTGTTACTTTTTATAATTTTTTACTTTAGTTTATTTGGTAAATATTTTCTTAACTCTTCTTCAACTGCACTGTTGGTTAAGGACTTGTAAGTAAGCATGTCACAGTAAGGTCTACACTTGTTGTATTCGGAGCATGTGACAAATAAAGTTTGATTTGATGTTCACCAGAAAAGATCCTTGATGAAAACCTGCTCCAGTGCGCTCAGGACCTCAGACTGGGGTGAAGGTTCACCTTCGAACAGGACAACGACCCTAAGCACACAGCCAAGACAACGCAGGAGTGGCTTCGGGACAAGTCTTTGAATGTCCTTGAGTGGCCCAGCCAGGCCTGGACTTGAAACCCATTCGAACATCTCTGAAGAGACCTGAAAATCGCTGTGCAGCGACGCTCCCCATCCAACCTGACAGAGCTTGAGAGAATCTGCAGAAAATAATGGGAGAAATGCCCCAAATACAGGTGTGCCAAGCTTGTAGCGTCATACCCATGAAGACTTGAGTCTGTAAATGCTGCCAAAGGTGCTTCAACAAAATACTGAATAAAGGGTCTGAATACTCTGATATTTTAGTTTTTATTTGTAATGAATTTGCAAACATTTCTAAAAACATGTTTTTCCTTTGTCATTAGGTGGTATTGTGTGCAGATTTATGAGAAAAAAATAACAATTTAATTCATTTTAGAATAAGGCTGTAACGTAACAAAATGTGGAAAAAGTCAAGGGGTCTGAATACCTTTCGAATGCACTGTAATTGGATGCTCACAATGTTTAATATTAGACATGTAAGCCACTTAATGTTGAAAACAGCTTGTGGAGGCTGTTTACAATTCAGGTCTGCTGCTGCCCTATCCCTGTAGTACATCACTCTGCTGTGGCAGTGATGTTGATATGTGAGGTCTGTAAGTGGATTGAGGTGTTGGAGGATACAGAACAGGTGGTGTACAATAAGGTGTGCTTTCCCTCCAGTGAACGTGCTCTGTGCTTATCGCCTACTGTACCTACTTGAAGCCTCCATTCAGACATTAATCTCTCTGTATATGACTAGAATGATGTGGTAGTGATGCTCTGTCTTCTGTATCAGGTATGACTTGAAGGCTCCTCCTCCTAAGCTCTTCAGCCCAATCAAAGCCCTGGACCTCTGCCAGAGAGGGACAGATGTGTGCTTGGCTTTATCTAGACCATTTAGTTATACATCTCCATCAGTCTGTAAGATGTCAGACATAATGGTGTTAAATACTGTGCTTTGTTTCAGCGGGAAGAGGAGTAGGGATGTCACTTTGCTCATAATTTACCAGGCTCTTACTCCATTAATTGAGTTTAATATGATGATTAAATACAGCCATATTAGCTCATCTCAATAAGTCTGATCTCTCTTCAACCACTGAGACTCATTTATGGATTTATGATGGGAAGTGCAGCAGACTGGCTCAATGAAAGGAGACCATTCTCTTGGCATGAAATTATGGCTCGTGGATCAATCAATTTAGCAACATATGTTATTGATAGAGTGATATATTTAAAGCTTCTCAGCTCAGCCCCTCAGAATCTTGGACTGGCTTTTCCTGTGGGGTAGAGAAGAGGGGATATCTGAGTGTCACCTTCTCTGACCCAGTCTGTCCTCTATGAGTAGCAAAGACCAAGGTCCAAGATCTGGAACATTCTTTCCTCCAAAAGATTTCACAGTTCTGTCCTTTCTCTCAGATTTTCTCTGGTCAGTCTCTCATCTGTGAAGATCATAGATGGTCTGGTGTTCACGTCATCTATCTCGTCTAGCATCTCTTGTTAAAGAGCTTCTGAAACTGAGCAGCAAATATCAGAATGGCTACGGATGCAATTTTTCTTTGCCTTTCTTCCCGACAGCTAAGGTCCAGATGTGCAGGATTCTCTACTTTACGGACAATCTATGTTAGCATGCAGATGCTGCATTGACGTTTCACCATTAAAACTTGAAGAATTATCATTCACAATTGACAGTAAGAAATGTGAAGGCAGGGTGGCCACAATGGTTTTGCATAAAGTAGAGGTAAAGAACGTGTGTTACGGATCTTTCCAGTGGTTCCAGTGGGCGGGACAGGAGGTTACCTACAGTTCCACAATCTCAGCCTATAAATCTTGGCATCTATTTCAATTCCCCAGGGCAGCGATTGGGAACATTGGCCTGTCTAAGGTGTCGTGTTTTGGATGGGACGTTAAATGGGTGTCCTGACTCTCTGTGATCACTAAAGATCCCATGGCACTTATTGTAAGAGTAAGGTTTTTAACCCCAGCTTCCAATTGGCTCCTTCATCCCCCCTCTTCTCCCCTGTAACTATTCTCAGTCAACTTACCTAGTAAAATAAAATATAGTCTGTAAAACTGCAATAATACAAAATTCTGGTTAATGGTAAAAGACTGGAGCCATTAACCCAAGATATTGCCAATGGATACCGACTTCCTCACATTCCCCCCTGCCAGTGGCAATGTGACTATGCGGTGGTGTGTAGATGCCCATCAGAGAGGAGATGAACTGTGGAGGCGACAGAGAGCCCTGGCTTACTGACGCAATAGTGGTAGCGCCATCCTGCCCTGCTGCCACCTAAGCCCTTAAGGGGATTGTTTGCTGACTGGGCACTCAGCTTGTAATCTAATCATGGGATTTTCATGAAAGTGGAATAAACAGTGTTGCCAGGGTGCCATCTGCTGCCTTTTTACAGCGTTTAAAACCCAAAATGCCATGGTGGAAGTGGGACTCACCAGGGCTGAGGGCTAAAGATCCCATGGCACTTATTGTAAGAGTAAGGTTGGCATAGGCCCTTTCATTTCTGATGTAGTCTGATTGATGTTGACCTTCCAACCATCCAGCAAAAAAAAAGTTATTTAAGTTCAGATGTGGAGTTGCAGCCAAATCAAGTGTGTAGGGGTTAATGTGCCACATTCACAGAGTCAATTTGATTTCCCCTCTATTTACATTTATACTGAATACAAATATAAATGCAACATGCAACAATTTCAAAGATTTTACTGAGTTACAGTTCTTATAAGGAATTCAGTAAATTTAAATTCATTAATTAGGCCCTAATCTATGGATTTCACATGACTGGGCAGGGGCGCAGCCATGGGTGAGCCTGGGAGGACATAGGCCCACCCACTTGGGAGCCAGGACCAGCCAATCAGAATACGTTTTTCCCCAAATGGCTTTATTACAGACAGAAATACTCCTCAGTTTCATCAGCTGTCCGAGTGGCTGGTCTAAAACAACTCCACAGGTGAAGAAGCCGGATGTGGGCTGGAGTGGTTACACGTGGTCTGCGGTTGTGAGGCCGGTTAAACGTACTGCCAAATTTTCTAAAACGACGTTGGAGGCGGCTTATGGTAGAAAAATGAACAATCAATTCTCTGGCAAACGTTCTGGTGGACATTCCTGCAGTCAGCATGCCAATTGCAAGCTCCCCCAAAGCTTGAGACATCGTGGCATTGTGTTGTGTGACAAAACTGCACATTTTAAAGTGACCTTTTATTGTCCCCAGCACAAGGTGCACCTGTGTAATGATCATTCTGTCATGGTGGATGGATTTTCTTGGCAAACGAGAAATACTCACTAACAGAGATATAAACACATTTGTGCTCAAAATCAGAGATAAATAAGCTTTTTGTGCTAATCGAACATTTCTGCCATCTTTTATTTCAGCTCATGAAACATGGGACCAACACTTTACATGTTGCATTTATATTTTTGTTCAGTATACATTTTAGTAATTTAACAGACGCTCTTATCCCGAGCGACTTATCTTAAGATAGCTAGGAAGGACAAACACATATCTCTCAGTCAAATGTGACCGACCGCCTTGATTCATTCTTATGTAGCAAAATTAGAAATTGTTACATGGATTAAAGCAGAGACACAGAGTTACAAAATGGTATATCATACACTGCATTTGAGGAACAATGGGAAAGTAATTCTGCTTTGAAAGTTGTTCAACTTGTAACCTCACTTTTGAAAAAATGGCCTTTGAATGTTGAATTGTTCACACCCTCTTAAGCTTTAGCCCGACCCATCTCTTTAAGGGTTGATCCGGGGGCTCTGTACTAACAACACCAGTCAAGCACCCAAGCTAACTGGCTAACTTGCTAGCTACAAATGAGAGAACAGCTCACTGAACATTACTCGCCCTAGCAGAGCTGGTTAGGCTGTTTTTATGTTATCCAGAGTGTTGGTGACTGTAACTGTGCTGTCAGATTGTCCGTTTGTAAATCCAGTGCGTTTCGCTCTCGGAGCGTTCAGAGCGCACACTGGACGCTCTGGCCGAGGAGTAGGGTTGATCCGAGTGTTCTGACCTCACAACGGCAGTCAAGCACACAAGCTAACTGGCTATACATTGGCTAGCTTGCTAGCTTCTTCCAGACACAAATGAGAGAACACCCCACTCTGACCATTTTACTCGCCCTAGCAGAGCTGGTTAGGCTGTTTTTATGTTATCCAGAGCGCTGGTGACTGTAACTTTGCTGCTTGCAACAATTTAATTATGCTTTTTTGCCAACGTTTACCGACACGGGTGTTGAATGTTTGAAAATTCCTCAGTTATTCTGCGCTCTGGCACACTCAGACAAGAGTGCTTTGAAATCGGAGTAGATGGCCAGACTTTACAGAATTTACGAACGCACCCGAAATGGTTACTTGCATAGTGGAGTTTTTTGTTAAAACATGTAGCTAGCTAGCTAGGTAAACAATGAACCATAATCCCAACTCATGACGTTACTACCCTGCATGAATCTGCAGGTAGCTAACCAACCAGATTCAATGTTAGCTAGCTAACATTACGCTATAACTAGCCAAGCAAATGGCTCTGAGATACGAATAATAAGATCATACACGTAACATTAGCTAGCAAGCCACTTTAACTTGAAATGAAAACGACTTTGTCAAAATTACAAACATGTAATATGTGAAAATGTAGCTAGCTAGACTATCTTACCCCTATACATCATGGTTAGACACTTATCCCTGTCACGGATGCCATGGTTGCCCTTAGTTTGAAGATGTACTCTGGAGACAGGTGTTTTCTCCATCTCCTTAACTATCATACTCTAATTCCACTGATTTCAAAACTCAGTCCTCCAGAAAGTGGAGAGAAACACTTATGCAGTTCTACTAAGCAATATATTTAATTTAAAAAAGCAGCGTTAGACAGGATTACCTACACATCCTGACCAGTTCAAATAGACAGAAGCGTGCTATATTGCAGACCAATCCAAACTCTTCTCTCGGCATGTCCAGCCAACTCATTATCTCATTATCTAGTGGGAAGGTTGCCCTCTTTTTCTGTGGCTAAACCAACTAGGCTAATAATTTAACAATTTGATTCATATTTACAGATGGCATACAAGTTCGTTATTAAGGCACATTAAAGTTTACATGTTCCAGAAGGCATTTCTGCCAA
The DNA here is from genome assembly GCF_016432855.1 of Salvelinus namaycush. Lineage (NCBI taxonomy): Eukaryota > Metazoa > Chordata > Actinopteri > Salmoniformes > Salmonidae > Salvelinus > Salvelinus namaycush. Next base: position 34,772,464 of record NC_052327.1, read on the forward strand.
AAATGCATTTTGATGAAAATTAAAAAATTAAGTTGAAATGGCTCTCGTGTGAAGTAGTGACCCGTGACATACGCCTAGTTTCCTGAAACGGGTCACAAATACAATAAAGTAGCTATCAGCAAAGTCAGTGCTAGTAGGGACGAAAAAAGGAGTGCCAAGAGACCAAATGTGGCAGAACTAAATACTAGGGTTGGGGTGTAGGGTTTGAGCATAGCCTGAAGGTAGGGAGGGGCAGTTCCTCTTGCTGTTCATTAGGCAAGTACCATGATTTGTAGTGGATGTGAGCTTCGACTGAAAGCCAGTAGAGTGTGCAGAGGAATGGGGTGACATTGGAGAACTTGGGAAGGTTGAACACCAGGTGGGCTGCGACGTTCTGGACAAGATGCAAGGGTTTAATGGCACAAGCAGGGAGCACAGCCAACAGCAAGTTGCAGTAGTCTAGATAGGAGATGACAAGTTCCTGGATTAAGACCTGCGCCTCTTGCTGTGTGAGGTATTGTCATACTCTATGGATGTTGAAGAGCATGAACCTGCAGGAGCGAGTCACTGCTTTGATGTTTTCAAAGAACGCCCGGGTGTTGTCCAGGGTCACGCCATGGTTCTTTGCACTCTGGGATGGGGACACCATGGAGTTGTCAACTGTGATGGAGAGGTCTTTGAGCAGGCAGACCTTTCCCGGGAGGAAGAGCAGCTCCGTCTTGTCGAGGTTGAGCTTGATGTGGTGGGCGGACATCCAAGCTGAGATGTTTGCCAGGCACACAGAGATGTGTGTCGCTACCTGGGTGTCAGAAGGAAAAAAGTAGCTGTCATCCAAATAGCAAGGATAGGAGAGACCATGTGAGGATATGACGGAGCCAAGTGACTTGGTGTATAGAGAGAAGAGGAGAGGACCCAGAACCGAGACCCTGGGGGACAGTAGTGAGAGTACGTGGTGCAGACCAGATCCTCTCCATGTCACCTAGTAGGAGCGACCTGCCAGATAGGATGCAATCCAGGAGTGTGCAGAGCCTGAGACGCCCAGCCCTGAGAGGGTGGAGAGGAAGATCTGATGGTTCATGGTGTCGAAGGCAGAGGATAGATCTAGGAGGATGAGTACAGAGGAGAGAGTCAGCTTTGGCAGTGCGGAGAGCAGTCTCAGTTGAGTGACCCGTCTTGAAGCCTGACTGGTAAGAATCAAGAAAATCGTTCTGAGAGAGATAGAAAGAGTGTTTTGGAAAGAAAAGAAAGAAGGGATGCTGGTCTGTAGTTTTTTACATCTGAGGGGTCGAGTGTTGGTTTCTTGGGGAAGGGAGCGGCTCTGGTCATTTTGAAGTCAGAGGGAACACAACCAGGGACGAGTTGATGAGGGAAGTGAGGAATGGGAAAATCACTACTTGCAGGATTTCATCTTGAAAGAGAGAGGAGAAAGAGGTAAAGACGTAGGTTAGTTCTGTGTGAGTGGGACCAGTAGACTCTGTTATTCATTTACTCTTTTACAAAGCTGCAGACACTATTGTGGCAGAAAGCTTGTGTGCTTAACAAAGAAATGCTCTGTAACCCTTTCTTGTCCTGTTGTACTCCTTATCTGGTCTTTGTCTGTTGCCACTGATCACTACGTTAATTTGGGCCTCTGTCTGCGTAATATCATCAGAGGATAATATGTGTCTGTTTTATCGCTGGCAGGTTGTGCTGTTGTGATATAGACAGCAGAAGGGGAGGAGGGTGGCCAGGGTGGCGTGGCGGAGTGCTGCCTGCTGGTTCACCACCCAGTAGGCATCCACCCTGTCTGCTGTACGGCCCACTCAGAACAGGATACAGCCAGAGTGATAGTACTGCTATCACTGCAGACCCTCCAACGCCAGAGAGGTCAATAGGGCTTCACAGATTAAACATATTCACAGACAGCCACAGACAGCCACACTTAGGCTACACACACATGCTTGTGAAGACATTCACACACATGCATTCACTCAGCTTTCCTTGAGCTAATTAATTCAGCTCTCAGCTGCATACAAAGGATTTTGGCTGTAGTGCTCACTCACATCGACGGACAGGTTGGTGGTTTTGTAGCATCCACCTGTCCGTTATTCTAAACTCATTGGCTGGCAGAATTGAGGTGACTGGATCTTCCTACCCCTGTGTTGTGGCACATAGAAGGATGAGAGGGTTCAGGATTTAAAACCTTCTGATGTCCTGCAGTCTTTAGCGCCCAATGTTATCACCAGGCCAACAACCCAATGGGTCTGGCCCAGTACAGCGCAGTATGTTGTTGGTTAGATTTGAGCAGGTGCCCAGAGACCATCTGGAAGCGGCTTATCTCGCCCCCCCCCCCCCATCTCTCTCTCTCTCTCAGGAATGGAATAAGTCACTCTGATGTGGTCAGAGGAGTGGTCCATAATTTCTAATCGGGTTGATTGTCATTCTGGGACATTCAATCTACTAGTCTTGGGCGATATCCCATGAATACCATATATACTGGCATGGCTGCTGGAAGTAGGGGTGCTGTGGGTGCTGCAGCACCCCCTGATAAATCAAAATAATAAAATATACTCCTCAATCTGTTTATCTCCTGTAATAGACTTTATAAAACTGGTTGTTTGGATCCTGGATGCTGAATGGATGAGCAGCGTTCCAACCTAAATGCCGCTGGTCTACTGTCATTCCAAGTTCAATATTTGACGTGACTTAGTTAGCTGAAGTTGGCTAGCTAGTTTGCAAGTGACAAGAGCGTTAACCAACCTGCATAGTAACCATTTTGTTTAGAACGGACGACCAGTCCTTTTGCATAGCAGCTATGCAAAAAATAATTAACAACTGGGTGGCGTCTGTAGAAACAGATTTTTGTCCGGACTATATCTTCTGGTGGAATTGTATGAATTTATTTACAGTATCAAAATAATGTTTTAATGAAAATATGTAATTCGTTGTTATTTTTAATATGTTGGTAACAGTTTTATAAGACCCTATCAGAGACGTCACAACACAGTGGGTCACTGTCACCCGGGTGATCAGGTGAAGGTGTCACACCCTGGCCTTAGTTATCTTTGTTTTCATTATTATTTATGTTAGGTCAGGGTGTGACATGGTGAAGTATGTGTTTTTGTATTGTCTAGGGTGTTGTATGCTTTAGGGGGTTAAGTAGAGTAGATGGTTTAGTGTTCAGTGTAGGTGTCTAGGAAAGTCTATGGTTGCCTGAATTGGTTCTCAATTAGAGACAGCTGGTTATTGTTGTCTCTGATTGGGAGCCATATTTAAGGCAGCCATAGGCTTTAGCTGGTTGTGGGTAATTGTCTATGTGTAGTGTTTGTGTCAGCACTATCTGTCTTTATAGCTTCACGGTCGTCAGTTTTGTTATTTTGTTAGTTCGTGATTAGTTGTTCGTTTCTTGTTTGTTTTTTTCTCTCTTCTTAAAATAAAGAAGATGTATTTTGCACACGCTGCGCCTTGGTCCAATCTCTCACAGCAAGACGATCGTGACAGAATTACCCACCAATCTAGGACCAAGCGGCGTGTCAAGCGGCAACAGGACCCACCTACACAGGATTCATGGACATGGGAGGAGATACTGGATGGTAAGGGACCTTGGGCACAACCGGGAGAATATCGCCTCCCTCGTGAAGAGCTGGAGGCAGCTAAAGCCGAGAGGAGGCGATATGAGGAGGCAGCACGGAAGCAAGGCTGGAAGCCCGTGAGTACAACCCAAAAATTTCTTGGGGGGGGCCTTAAAGGGAGTGTGGCGAAGTCAGGTAGGAGACCTGCGCCTACTCCCTGTACTTACCGTGGAGAGCGAGAGTACGGGCAGACACCGTGTTACGCAGTAGAGCGCATGGTGTCTCCTGTACGCGTGCATAGCCCGGTTCGGTACATTCCAGCTCCACGTATCGGCCGGGCTAGATTGAGCGTTGAGCCGGATGTCATGAAGCCGGCCCAACGCATCTGGCCACCAGTGCGTCTCCTCGGGCCGGCTTACATGGCACCAGCCTTACGCATGGTGTCCCCGGTTCGCCTACATAGCCCGGTGCGGGTTATTCCACCTCCCCGCACTGGTCGGGCGACGGGGAGCATACAACCAGGTAAGGTTGGACAGGCTCAGTGCTCAAGGGAGCCAGTACGCCTGCACGGTCCGGTATTTCCGGCGCCACCTCCCCGCTCCAGCCCAGTACCACCAGTGCCTACACCACGCACCACGCTTCCTGTGCGTCTTCAGAGCCCTGTGCCTCCTCCACGCACTAGCTCTATGGTGCGTGTCTCCAGCCCTTTACCACCAGTGCCTACACCACGCACCAAGCCTCCTGTGTGTCCCCAGAGTCCTGTGCGTCCTGTTGCTGCTCCCCGCACTAGCCCTGAGATGCGTGTCCTCAGCCCGGTACCACCAGTTCCGGCACCACGCACTAGGCCTAATGTGCGTCCCCAGGGTCCAGCATACCCTGTTCCTTCTCCCCGCACTAGCCCTGAGATGCGTGTCCTCAGCCCGGTACCTCCAGTTCCGGCACCACGCACCAGGCCTACAGTGCGTCTCAGCCGGCCAGAGTCTGCCGTCTGCCCAACGGCGCCTGAACTGCCCGTCTGCCCAACGGCGCCTGAACTGCCCGTCTGCCCAACGGCGCCTGAACTGCCCGTCTGCCCAACGGCGCCTGAACTGCCCGTCTGCCCAACGGCGCCTGAACTGCCCGTCTGCCCAACGGCGCCTGAACTGTCCGTCTGCCAAGCGCCGCATGAACTGCCCGTCTGTACTGAGTATTCAAAGCCGCCCGTCTGTACTGAGCCTGCAAAGCCGCCCGTCTGCCTTGAGCCTTCAGAGCCGTCCGCCAGACAGGAGCCGCTAGAGCCTTCCGCCAGACAGGAGCCGCTAGAGCCTTCCGCCAGACAGGATCAGCCAGAGCCTTCCGCCAGACAGGATCAGCCAGAGCCTTCCGCCAGACAGGATCAGCCAGATCCGTCAGCCAGCCATGAGCAGCCAGATCCGTCAGCCAGCCATGAGCAGCCAGATCCGTCAGCCAGCCATGAGCAGCCAGATCCGTCAGCCAGCCATGAGCAGCCAGATCCGTCAGCCAGCCATGAGCAGCCAGATCCGTCAGCCAGCCATGAGCCGTCCAGCCAGGATCCGCCAGAGCCGTCCAGCCAGGATCCGCCAGAGCCGTCCAGCCAGGATCCGCCAGAGCCGTCCAGCCAGGATCCGCCAGCCAGCCAGGATCCGCCAGAGCCAGCCAGCCAGGATCCGCCATTCAGTCCGGTGCTGCCCCTTAGTCCGGTGCTGCCCCTTAGTCCGGTGCTGCCCCTTAGTCCGGTGCTGCCCCTTAGTCCGGTGCTGCCCCTTAGTCCGGTGCTGCCCCTTATCCCGGTGCTGCCCCTTAGTCCGGTGCTGCCCCTTATCCCGGTGCTGCCCCTTATCCCGGTGCTGCCCCTTATCCCGGTGCTGCCCCTTAGTCCGGTGCTGCCACTTAGTCCGGTGCTGCCCCTTAATCCAGTGGGGTTAAGTTGGAGGGTGGTCATTTGGAGGAGGCTACGAAAGCGGGTAGTGACTATGGTGGGGTGGGGACCACGACCAGTACCAGAGCCGCCACCGTGGACAGACGCCCACCCAGACCCTCCCCTAGACTTTATGCTGGTGCGCCCGGAGTTCGCACCTTAAGGGGGGGGTTATGTCACACCCTGGCCTTAGTTATCTTTGTTTTCATTATTATTTATGTTAGGTCAGGGTGTGACATGGTGAAGTATGTGTTTTTGTATTGTCTAGGGTGTTGTATGCTTTAGGGGGTTAAGTAGAGTAGATGGTTTAGTGTTCAGTGTAGGTGTCTAGGAAAGTCTATGGTTGCCTGAATTGGTTCTCAATTAGAGACAGCTGGTTATTGTTGTCTCTGATTGGGAGCCATATTTAAGGCAGCCATAGGCTTTAGCTGGTTGTGGGTAATTGTCTATGTGTAGTGTTTGTGTCAGCACTATCTGTCTTTATAGCTTCACGGTCGTCAGTTTTGTTATTTTGTTAGTTCGTGATTAGTTGTTCGTTTCTTGTTTGTTTTTTTCTCTCTTCTTAAAATAAAGAAGATGTATTTTGCACACGCTGCGCCTTTGTCCAATCTCTCACAGCAAGACGATCGTGACAGAAGGTTTGAGTCGTCACGAACATAAACACACACAGTGGGGATGAGGCCTTCACCTCACCTGACGAGGCAGTCACATACGTCAACATTGTAGTAGCATGCACACATAGACCTCTAAAGCACATTCATTTATATTATGCACTGTACGATCAATACACATGCTTTTCAATCAATATGGAAGTTGTTTTTCAGCAAGGTGTGTCGGATAGAAACAAAGGCAACCTACAGTAGCTAGGTCTGTACAGAATACAGATGACAGTGAATGAGAGAACTGAGTGGAAGGTTGACTGCTGTACAGTACATAGTCACTGGTAAGCCTATGAGTGTCACTGACCATTAATACAGGGGTCTTTGGGTTACCAGATTGTCCAGTGGATTAGCGATTAGCCTGTGGTTTCTCCAGGTTATATGACCTTCGATTAGCGTGACCTTTGCTTTCACAGGCAGGGAGGATAGAGTGTCCTTTTAGAGGAGTATGAAAAGCTCATGGTTTGTGTTGACACACGGCAGTAGAGAAAGTTCTGTTGGACTTGCACCCACAGGGATTATAGGGTTCAATCCACCGGCTGGAGGAACTGCTGGCTGCAGCACTATTTGAAACCTCACAAAGCTTCTGTCAGGGCTGGCTCTGAATAATAACACATCTCCCAGGCTCAGTCTGCTGACTAAAGTTTACATGACACAGAATCAACTGTACAGACTTACAAAGAACATAGAAAAGCACTTGACAATGTCATATTCATCCTTATACACATCAATATTTAAGTTATTGGGTTACTGTTCTGGCACTGGGGTGTTAACAGTTGAGTTCAAAGCTGTGGGAAACATAATATAAAACCCAGGGAGGGGGGCACCAGTACTGGAGCCCCTCCCCTGCTGCAGAGATCAGCAGAACCAACCCAGCACGCCTCTCCTTTATACAACAGTCTTGGCACTGGGCTAGTTAGAACAACACACTGTAATAGTGTTAGATAGGGCTCCTCTCCCACTTCACATTATCAGTGTGCTCTCCTTACACACACACACACACACACACACAGAGAGAGAGAGAGAGAGAGAGAGAGACAGACTCAGAGACTGGTTTCTTCTTCTCTCTGCTATTGGACAGACTCTGAGACAAGGCTTTCCTTTTTCACGCATTGAGGGATTGATGTGGGAACAGCGCCTGATTAAACCAGGACCAGGGAACACTACAGTTACTGTTACGCTGTACTGTACCTCTGGAACAGAACAGGTGGAGGGAGGAACCCAGAAGAACGTGCTCATCGCTGTGGATGGTTCCAGAACCTCGTTCAAATCCAGAGAAGGATGTGACTTGGCAGCCTGTCAGAGGGAGTTGTTCTCATCGAAAGGTTTACTTTTGGACTGTGTGTGTGAGTGTGTGTGTGGGTGTGTGTGTTTTTGTGAGTGTGTGTGCCACGGAGAGCCTTCTGCTGTACATGTGTGTATACAGGCTGACCTACCCCAGCTGTGGAGCCTCTGTGTGAGCGTAAGCCTGCGTTTTGGCCAACCTTCTTAGAAAATAGCAAAGAGATAGAGAGAGAGTCTGAGTGCTTGCATGTATGTGTGTGAGTATGTGAGTGTTGAGTGGTTTCTGAGACGTGCTCTGTAAGCAAGAGCGGAAGATGCCGGCCATTCTGGTCGCCTCTAAGATGAAGTCGGGACTGCCCAAACCGGTGCACAGCGCCCTGCCCATTCCTCAGCGACAAAACAATTCCAGGTCCAGGACCTCAGACACAGCCCCCTGAAAGCCCCTCACCGGCAGGGAGAGCGCCGGGGAGAGGACGGGGGGGAGGAAATGACCACCCCCACCAAAAGGCTCTCAACCACAGGGAGTGACGACCGAGAGGACCCTCAGGTCAGAGCACAGTTCTTCTCAACCTTATCTGGTTACGTACTTAAACTAGGACTAAAGGACGAAACTTGGAGTAAATTAGTAAACTAGGACTAAAGGACGAAACTTGGAGTAAATTAGTAAACTAGGATAAAAGCTGGGATCTCTGCACCTGTTCTGTAGTTGGACAGCGAACACTACCGGCATTTGAGCAGTGTTACTGGCGTTGTGTGTATTTCTTAGTCGGCAGCAGCTGCTGTGTACTGGAGAGATGTAGGCTAATGGGGCTAAGGCACATAGTGATGAATGGTGTGTGTGTGGTCGGTGCTGTAAACATATGTCACAGGATAAAGCATTAGTCAAATGTTGTTTGAGGCTACGGTAGTAGAAAGGGGAGGGGTTAATACTTTAATCAGATGGTCATTCAGCGATGCAGATAGGGAACGACAACCCTTCCTTTATCGGCTGTCTTCACACTGTCACTACTACGTGGAGTTAAATGCAAAGAAGTGTTTCTTTGAAATCTGCTACAAGGCATTCATTTGAAATGATATCTAATTCATGTCATAGTCTTTGAAATGTCCCTGTGCGAAAGTAACTGACTGAAGTCTGCAGTGTAAATAGAACACTACAGCAGGCTTTAACCATACGGCAGTTGTTGTGGGCCTTTATGGTGGTCTGGTCCTCTGACAGACAAGCAGATAGGCAGACAGATAGGCAGAGAGATAGGCAGGCAGACAGACAGACAGACAGACAGACAGACAGACAGACAGACAGACAGACAGACAGACAGACAGACAGACAGACAGACAGACAGACAGACAGACAGACAGACAGACAGACAGACAGACAGACAGACAAGCAGACAAGCAGACAAGCAGACAGCAGCAGTAGATGATGGTGTGCTTCATGTGGTGGAGAGGATGAAAGACATGGCTGTATAGCCTATCATTACACAGAGTGAACAGCGGTCAGGGGGTTTTCTCTAGTGCTCTATTTGGAGTGACTGTACTGTGTAGTGCTGTAGTGTAGTGCTGTAGTGTAGGGTAGTGCTGTAGTGTAGTGCTGTAGTGTAGGGTAGTGCTGTAGTGTAGTGCTGTAGTGTAGTGCTGTAGTGTAGGGTAGTGCTGTAGTGTAGTGCTGTAGTGTAGTGCTGTAGTGTAGGGTAGTGCTGTAGTGTAGGGTAGTGCTGTAGTGTAGTGCTGTAGTGTAGGGTAGTGCTGTAGTGTAGTGCTGTAGTGTAGGGTAGTGCTGTAGGGTAGTGCTGTAGGGTAGTGCTGTAGGGTAGTGCTGTAGGGTAGTGCTGTAGGGTAGTGCTGTAGTGTAGTGCTGTAGTGTAGTGCTGTAGTGTAGTGCTGTAGTGTAGTGTAGTGCTGTACTGTGCTGCAGTGTTGTACTGTACTATACTGTAGTGTGCTGTGCTGTGCTGTGCTGTGCTGTGCTGTGCTGTGCTGTAGTGTAAAATCAAATCAAATCAAAATGTATTAGTCACATGCGCCGAATACAACAGGTGTAGACCTTACAGTGAAATGCTTAATTACAAGTCCCTAACCGACAGTGCAGTTACAAAAAATATGGATAAGAATAAGAGATAAAAGTAACAAGTAATTAAAGAGGAGCAGTAAAAAAATAACAATATATACAGGGGGGTGCCTGTACAGAGTCAATGTGCGGGGGCACCGGTTAGTTGAGGTAGTATGTACATGTAGGTTAATTAAAGTGACTATGCATAGATGACAACAGAGAGTGGCAGTGGTGTAGAGAGGGGATGGGGGGGGCAATGTGAATAGTCCGGGTAGCCATTTGACTAGATGTTCAGGAGTCTTATGGCTTGAGGGTAGAAGCTGTTTAGAAGCCTCTTGGACCTAGACTTGGTGCCCCGGTACCGCTTGCTGTGTGGTAGCAGAGCAAACAGTCTATGACTAGGGTGGCTGGAGTCTTTGACAATTTCTAGGGCTTTCCTCTGACACCGCCTGGTATAGAGGTTCTGGATGGCAGGAAGCTTGGCCCCAGTGATGTACTGGGCCGTTTGCACTACCCTCTGTAGTGCCTTGCGGTCGGAGGCCGAGCGGTTGCTATACCAGGCAGTGATGGAATCAGTCAGGATGCTCTCGATGGTACAACTGTAGAACCTGTTGAGGATCTTGGGACCCATGCCAAATCTTTTCAGTCTCCTGAGTGGGAATAGGTTTTGTCGTGCCCTCTTCACGACTGTCATGGTGTGCTTGGACCATGTTAGTTTGTTAGTAATGTGAACACCAAGGAACTTGAACCTCTCAACCTGCTCCACTGCAGCCCCGTCGATGAGAATGGTGGCGTGCTCAGAGCTCTTTTTCCTATAGTCCACAATCATCTCCTTTGTCTTGATCACGTTGAGGGAGAGGTTGTTGTCCTGGCACCACAGGTCCAGGTCTCTGACCTCCTCCCTATAGGCTGTCTTGTTGTTGTCGGTGATCAGGCCTACCACTGTTGTGTCATCAGCAAATTTAATGATGGTGTTGGAGTCGTGCCTGGCCGTGCAGTCATGAGTGAACAGGGAGTACAGGAAGGAGCTGAGCACGCACCACTGAGGGGCCCCTGTGTTGAGGATCAGCGTCGCGGATGTGTTGTTACCTACCCTTACCACCTGGGGGCGGCCCGTCAGGAAGTCCAGGATCCAGTTGCAGAGGGAGGTGTTTAGTCCCTGGGTCCTTAGCTTATTGTTGAGCTTTGAGGGCACTATGGTGTTGAACGCTGAGCTGTTGTCAATGAATAGCATTCTCACATATGTGTTCCTTTTGTCCAGATGGGAAAGGGCAGTGCGGAGTGCAATAGAGACTGCATAATCTGCGGATGCAAATTGGAGGGGGTCTAGGGTTTCTGGGATGATGGTGTTGATGTGAGCCACGGCCAGCCTTTCAATACATTTCATGGCTACAGACGTGAGTGCTATGGGTCCGTAGTCATTTAAGCAGGTTACCTTAGTGTTCTTGGGCACAGGCACTATGGTGGTCTGCTTAAAACATGCGGGTATTACAGACTTGGACAGGAAGAGGTTGAAAATGTCAGTGAAGACACTTGCTAGTTGGTCAGCGCATGCTCGCAGTACACGTCCTGGTAATCCGTCTGGCCCTGCGGCCTTGTGAATGTTGACCTGTCTAAAGGTCTTACTCACATCAGCTGCGGAGAGCGTGATCACACAGTCTTCCAGTACAGCTAGTGCTCTCATGCATGTTTCAGTGTTTTTTGCCTCGAAGCGAGCATAGAAGTAGTTTAGCTTGTCCGTTAGGCTCGTGTCACTGGGCAGCTCGCGGCTGTGCTTCCCTTTGTAGTCTGTCATGGTTTGTAGGCCCTGCCACATCAGATGAGCGTCAGAGCTGGTGTAGTACAACTCAATTATAGTCCTGTATTGGCGCTTTGCCTGTTTGATGGTTCGTCGGAGGGCATAGCGGGATTTCTTGTAAGCTTCCGGGTTCGAGTCCTGCTCCTTGAAAGCGGCAGCTCTAGCCTTTAGCTCAGTGCGGATGCTGCCTGTAATCCATGGTTTCTGGTTGGGGTATGTACTGTACGTGCGGTCACTGTGGGGTCGACGTCATCGATGCACTTATTGATGAAGCCAATGACAGATGTGGTGTACTCCTCAATGCCATTGGAGGAATCCCGGAACATATTCCAGTCTGTGCTAGCAAAACAGTCCTGTAGCTTAGCATCTGCTTCATCTGACCACTTTTTTATTGATCTAGTCACTGGTGCTTCCTGCTTTAATTTTTGCATGTAAGCAGGAATCAGGAGGATAGAATTATGGTAAGATTTGCAAATGGACAGGGGTGGCAGGTAGCCTAGTAGTTAGAGTTTTGAACACATAACTGAAAGGTTGCAAGATCGAATCCCAGAGCTGACAAGGTAAAAAGCTGTCGATCTGCCCCTGAACAAGGCAGTTAACCTGTTGTCATTGAAAATAAGAATTTGTTCTTAACTGACTTGCCTAGTTAAATAAAGTAATGGAGGGTGAGGGAGCTGTGTGTGGAGTATAGGTGGTCCAGAGTTCTTTTCCCTCTGGTTGCACATTTGACATGTTGATAGAAATGAGGTCAAACTGATTTAAGTTTCCCTGCATTTAAGTTCCCGGCTACTGGGAGCGCCGCCTCTGGGTGAGGGTTTTCTTGTTTGCTTATGGTGGAATACAGCTCATTCAATGCTATCTTAGTACCAGCCTCTGACTGTGGTGGTATGTAGTGTGCTGTACTGTGCTGTGCTGTAGTGTAGTGCTGTACTGTAGTGCTGTGCTGTACTGTGATGTGCTGTGCTGTGCTGTGCTGTGCAGTACTGTGATGTGCTGTAGTGTAGTGCTGCACTGTAGTGCTGTGCCAGACTGAAGGGCGCCTCTGGAAGCTCCGGACTGAATGGCGCCTCTGGAAGCTCCGGACTGAAGGGCGCCTCTGGAAGCTCCGGACTGAAGGGCGCCTCTGGAAGCTCCGGACTGAAGGGCGCCTCTGGAAGCTCCAGACTGAAGGGCGTCGCTGGAAGCTCCTGACTGAAGGGCGACGCTGGAGGCTCCGGGCTGGAGGCCGTCTCTGGAGGCTCCGGACTGGAGACTCCCGTTGGAGGCTTCGTGCCATGTCTCACCCCTGGAGGCTTCTTTCCATGGATCATCACTGGAGGCTTCTTGCCATGGATCATCACTGGAGGCTTCGTGCCATGGATCATCACTGGAGGCTTCTTGCCATGGATCATCACTGCAGGCTTCGTGCCATGGATCACCACTGGAGGCTTCTTGCCATGGATCATCACTGGAGGCTTCTTGCCATGGATCATCACTGGAGGCTTCGTGCCATGGATCATCACTGGAGGCTTCATGCCATGTATCATCACTGGAGGCTTCGTGCCATGGATCACCACTGGAGGCTTCCTGCCATGGATCATCACTGGAGTGGAGAGACACACAGGAGGCCTGGCTCTGGGAGCAGGCACAGGACTCACCAGGCTGGGGAGACATGCAGGAGGCCTTGGCTGAGGCACTGGATACACTGGGCCGTGGAGGCGCACTGGAGGTCTCGAGCTAAGAGCCTGCTCAACCCGTCCTGGCTGGATGGTGACTTTGGCCCTGCACGAGCGGGGCGCAGGCACAGGACGCACTGGGCTGTGCAGACGCACTGGAGACACAGTGCGCAGAGCCGGCGCAGGATATCCTGGGCTGTAGAGACGTACTGGAGGTCTGGAGAGCAGGGCTGGCACAATCCTTCCTGGCTGGATGCTCACCCTAGCCCGGCGGATGCGAGGAGCTGGAATATAGCGCACTGGGCTATGAGTGCACACCGGGGACACCGTGCGCATCACCCCATAGCACGGGGCCTGACCAGTCACATGCTCGCCACGGTAAGCACAGGGAGTTAGCTCAGGTCTCCAACCTGACTCTGCCACACTCCCCGTGTGTCCCCCCCAAAATAAATTCTGGGGCTGCCTCTCGTGCACGCCTCTTTGAGCCAACTCCTCGTAGCGTCGCCGCTCCGCCTTAGCTGCTTCCAGCTCCTCTTTAGGACGGCGATATTCTCCCGTCTGTGCCCAGGGTCCCTTGCCGTCCAGGATTTCCTCCCATGTCCATCTCTCCAAAAACCGCTGCTCCCTCTTACCACGCTGCTTGGTCCGTTTTTGGTGGGTAGTTCTGTCACGTTCGTCGTATTGAGGAGACCAAGGCGCAGCGTGATATGAATACATCTTCTTTTAATAACAGAAGAACACTGAACAAACTAACAAAGTAACAAAAACGAACGTGGATCTAAATAGAACGAGTGCTGACATGCAACTCCACATAGACAACTACCCACACAGACAGGTGGGAAAAGGCAACCTAAGTATAGTTCTCAATCAGAGACAACGATAGACAGCTGCCTCTGATTGAGAACCACACCCGGCCAAACACACAGAAATACAAATCATAGAAAAAAGAACATAGAATGCCCACCCAAATCACACCCTGACCAAACCAAAATAGAGACATAGAAAGCTCTCTACGGTCAAGGCGTGACAGAGGTGAAGTTAATGATACTGTTTACAAACGTTTTACATATTGTGAAACTTTAGACAAGCACCTGCCAGATCTGTCTTGAGATCCCAGATATGTTCTGACTGGAAGCACAAAATGCACATGGTCAATACTGTATGCACAGTGAACCAGACAAATGATAGATGAGTGATTCCTTGAAAGTCTCCACATTAGTCAAGAAGATTGCAGGGATCCTTGCTGCTGATTACCTTCACCCTCTCCACCAATTAGATTCTACACAGTCTAATTGCCATTTAAAAAGTGATTTATTATCAGAAGTGATAGAGTACCTGACATTCAGTATAGTGAAGATGTCTTAGTTATGTGCAACTCTAGCACACCTGCTGCGGATGGCATAAATCTAGTGAGATTAGCAGGCCTATTGTGTGTGGGGCATGCGACATCTTGTTTGGTCCTACCAGGAAGAGAAGATCCCTTTAAGGCATCACCACAGCCTTCTACTACAGTAAACACACATCCAGCTGGCCTACACTGACTTCCAGCCAAACCCCACCACATACAGGGTTCCATACCACCAGGCTGGTTAGGCTACGTGTTTATTTCTGTGATGATTGGTGTGTATTGGATTAGGCCTGCAGTGGTTGGGTGGACTGGTTAGTGCTCAATTGCTTTCTGCAATGCAGCAAAAATGCAGGATCAAATGTAGCCTAATTAGGGGGCAGTGTGTGTGTGTGTGTGTGTGTGTGTGTGTGTGTGTGTGTGTGTGTGTGTGTGTGTGTGTGTGTGTGTGTGTGTGTGTGTGTGTGTGTGTGTGTGTGTGTGTGTGTGTGTGTGTGTGTGTGTGTGTGTGCATGTGTGCGTGCGTGCATGTGTGCGTGTGTGCTTGCGTGCATGTGCGTGTATAGGACATGAATAATGTAATACAGTGGCCTTGAGGAAGGAAGAGGAGGGGGAGGCAGTAACATGATAAGTTAGATTACCTCTGGTCCACTGACACAAATGGGGTGGGCTGGCTACACACACACACACACACACACACACACACACACACACACACACACACACACACACACACACACAGAGAGAGAAACACTGCTCCCTAGTGTTGGTTTTGCCCATGGGCAGGACAGAACATAGATGAGGGAGCTGGAGGACCATTGGGTTAGACATGAATCATGACTAATGCTTATTAATGGACACCCCAGCTGGATAGGGGACAGCCATTTGATATATGACTCTATTTAACTGGCTTGCTGTTACACCTGCCAGCTGTAGTATACACTGAGTATACCAAACATTAAGAACACCTTTCTAATATTGACTTGCACCCCACCCCCTTTTGGCCCTCAGAACAGCCTCAATCCGTTGAGACATGGATTCTACAAGGTGTTGAAAAGCATTCTACATGGATTCTGGCCCATGTTGACTACAATGCTTCCCACAGGTGTGTCAAGTTGGCTGGATGTCCTTTGGGTGGTGGACCATTCTTGACACACACAGGAAACTGTTGAGTGTAAAAAACACAGCAATGTTGCAGTTTTTGACACAAACAGGTGCACCTGGCACCTACTACCATACCCTGTTCAAAGGCACTTAAATATTTTGTCTTGCCCATTCACCCTCTGAATGGCACACATACATAATCAATGTCTCAATTGTCTCAAGGCTTTAAAATCCTTTAACCTGTCTCCTCCCCTTCATCTACACTGATTGAAGTGGATTTAACATGTGACACCAATAAGGGATCATAGCTTTCACCTGGATTCACCTGGTCAGTCTATGTCCTGTTCTTAATGTTTTGTATACTCAGTATACAGTATGTCCAGGTCTGTCTTCAAAAACTGTCAATTTCTAGGCTATATCTTTAGCACAGTAACCGGAATTTTGATAAGCAAGTCAAAGTGCTGCTCATTCAATATAATATCAAGAATATTCCAATATTCTCACCGTCTGCTGCACTTTGTGGCAGGTGTTTCTTTGCTCACACAGCATCTGTATGTTGAGTTCTGAGATGTGGGAAAGTTTATTCGTGAAAGTCAGCGGAGAGCTTTATCTGTAGAAGACAGATTGAGGTGTTAGTGTCAAACTCTCAACACTCAGCATGTTTTCTATGCAAATCCCCGAGCAGAAGCTTACTGCTGATCAGAGAAACACTGTGCAGGGAAAGAAATAGCAACCTGTGCTGTGATCTCAATAAATACATTTGTTTTGTAATATCTTTAAAAGACCCTGAATGGTGTACATTTATTCAAACCATATTTCCCTGCCAGGATAAATTCACATTGAGCATTCCACCTAACCTGAGTCACCTGCATAGACGCAGGAAGTATTATTCAGATTTTTCAGGGGATGCTGCAGCACCCGTACTTCCCACGGCTATGGTCACCTATTCAGTTCAAATCAAATGTATTTATATAGCCCTTCTTACATCAGCTGATATATCAAAGTGCTGTACAGAAACCCAGCCTAAAACCCCAAACAGCAAGCAATGCAGGTGTAGAAGCACGGTGGCTAGGAAAAACTCCCTAGAAAGGCCAGAACCTAGGAAGAAACCAAGAGAAGAACCAGGCTTTGAGGGGTGGCCAGTCCTCTTCTGGCTGTGCCGGGTGGAGATTATAACAGAACATGGTCAAGATGTTCAAATGTTCATAGATGACCAGCAGGGTCAAATAATAATAATCACGGTGGTTGTCCAGTTTAGTCATTCAAAAGTATTTTCTTCCCGATTTAATCTGTATTGTAAGCATAATAATCGCATAATTGGGCCTAACAGTTCACTGTTTTCTGTCAGAACAGACAGATTTAAAGTGACTGAGATGCTAAAATGTAGGAGATGCAGCAGAAGTGAACATCAAATTATGAACAAAACCCCTCAGATTACAGACATCTCACTCCAGTGCTCTCAGCCAGTGAGTTTCTGTCTTAATAGGTGATGTCGTACTTCCTACTCTTTGAAAGACATGATTGCTCACTCTCAGAGCAGAATTTACATTGTGCTCAGTGGCCTGGTTTCTGGAGGAATGTGAGTACCACTCCTTGGAAAGCGAGTGTGTTCTGACTGTGCATTACATTTGGAAGGCGTTATCTACAGGTTATTGCTTTGCCTTTATTAACAAGTAATGTAGGGTCTGTGATTATTATACATTGATTGTATTTCTTTCTATGTATGTCAATTGTATGTCTGTGTTTTGTTGTTGGGCAGATTTACACGGACTGGGCCAACCATTATCTGGTGAAGTCGGGCCGTCAGCGACTGATCAAGGACTTGCAGCAGGATGTTACAGATGGAGTGCTACTGGCTGAGATCATACAGCTTGTGGGTAAGGACTTCCCTAGCATTTATACTCTATTGGTAACTTTTTATCAGCAAATCCATTGGAATTATTTCTCATTTAAGATTTCATGTAATCATTATGCATTTTGTATTGGCTTTCCAATGGCAGGCCCAAACTTGTGTTTTTTTGCATGGTTATCATATTATACTGCCTAATATAAGTATAATATGATTAGTCACAGTGTGTCTCTCATCTCTGGAATTCAACTCACGGCCTCTATGATCGTTATTGTGGAGAGGTTAGGAGGGATCTTTAGGTTAGGAGGGGACTTCAAAATCAGTCTTTCCTGCAGGGAAAGTAAAGCAACTTCAGACTGAAACTCTGTTTTTCCCAGGGTGGGTGAGAGGTTGGGCAGCGAAGCCTGTCATCATTGTGTCTACACTGTTCATTGTGCTTAAGTGGAGTGAATAGAGGGAGTGTGGTTAGTGAAAGCTACATGAGGACCGTAGTGGTGCTATTTGACTAAGACTGTATCAGGTGCAAAACCACGGCTGCTTCCCATGGTTAGGGCAAGTTGTTACTGATTTTGGATAGATATTGTATGGGTGTCTTCAATGTGACTTGTCATTGTGCAGGGAAAGTCCCAAAAAGGATGTGTTACTTCATCATGAAAATATCCTCTTTCATTTCTTTCTCTCTCTTTTGTTTCGTCTTTCTTTTCTAGCAAATGAGAAGATAGAAGACATCAATGGCTACCCTAAGAGCCGGACTCAGATGGTGGGTGTTGGTGCTGTGTTTAATCTGTCACATAAGGGGATCAATCCTCCACACCCTAAAACAGAGACACCAGGGAGGCTTGCACTACTAACGACATTATAGTATGGATCATAAGTTATCACGTGTGATTATTGAGCAAACACAACCGGATGATCCTTCCCAAATCTGAGATCCTGATGCTCAGAGAAAACCCCTGGTGGCATCTGCTTCTTTCTCCACTGTTTCCTGTGAGAGAATGGCCATGCCTTTTTTAGTGATGCCCTACTACAGTGGGAAGGCATTAAATAGACTGGTATCCTATTGAGGGCCATCTGCCACCCAAACAACCTCTCTTGCCTATTTGGGATTGAACCAATCTTCAAAAATGTGACAGATTTACAATTCCTATAAGGAAATCAGTAAATTTAAATAAAATCATTAATCTATGCATTTCACGTCACTGGCAACACATATACATTTAAAAAAAAGGTAGGGGCGTGGATCAGCTCGACACATCTCCTTCACGTAGAGTTGATCAAGCTGTTGATTGTGGCCTGTGGAATGTTGTCCCACTCACATTTACATTTACATTTAAGTCATTTAGCAGACGCTCTTATCCAGAGCGACTTACAAATTGGACTCCACTCCACTCCTCTTCAATGGCTGTGCAAAGTTGCTGGATATTGGTGGGAACTGGAACATGCTGTTGTACACGTCAATCCAGAGCATGCCAAACTTGCTCAATGGGTGACATGTCTGGTGAGTATTCAGGCCATGGAAGAACTGGGATATTTTCAGTATCCAGGAATAATGTACAGATCCTTGCAACATGGTTCCGTGCATTATCATGCTGAAACATGAGGTGGTGGCGGTGGATGAAAGGCACAACAATGGGCCTCAGGATCTCGTCACGGTATGTTTGTGCATTCAAATTGCCATCGATAAAATGCAATTGTGTTCGTTGTCCGTAGCTTATGGCTGCCCATACCATAACCCCACTGCCACCATGGGGCACTGTGTTCACAACATTGACATCAGCAAACCGCTCGCCCACACGACACCATACACGTTGTCTGCCATCTGCCAAGTACAGTTGAAACCGGGATTCATCCGTGAAGGGTACACTTCTCCAGCGTGCCAGTGGCCATCGAAGGTGAGCATTTGCCCTCTGAAGTCGGTTACGACTCCGAACTGCAGTCAGGTCAAGACCCTGGTGAGGATGACTAGCATGTAGGTGAGCTTCCCTGAGACGGTTTCTAACAGTTTGTGCAGAAATTCTTCGGTTGTGCAAACCCAAGGTTTTGTTAGCTGTCCGGGTGGCTAGTCTCAAACGATCCCGCAGGTGAAGAAGCCGGATGTGGAGGTCCTGGGCAGGCGTGGTTGCACGTGGTCCGCGGTTATGAGGCCGGTTGGACGTCCTGCCAAATTATGGTAGAGAAATTAACATTCAATTCTCCGGCAGCAGCTCTGGTGGACATTCCTGGAGTCAGCATGCTAATTGCACACAGCCTCAAAACTTGAGACAGCTTTGGCATTGTGTTGTGAGACAAAACGGCACATTTTAGAGTGGCCTTTTATTGTCCCCGTCACAAGGGGCACCTGTATAATGATCATGCTGTTTAATCAGCTTCTTGATATGCCACAGCTGTCAGGTGGATGGATTATATTGGCAACGGAGAAATGCTCACTGACAGGGATGTAAACACATTTTTGCACAACATTTGAGAGAAATAAGCTTTTTGTGCGTACTGAAGATTTCTGCTATGTTTTATTTCAGCTCATGAAACATGGGACCAACACTTTGCATGTTGTGTTTCTATTTTTGTTCAGTATAGTTTCATATTATTAGATATATCTGTCTTTCTTACAGTTACATTCTCTTTATCTGACCCTCTTTCACTTGGACTACCTCCCTCAGTGTAATAATATCTAGCTCTCACTCTAGCTGACCCTGCCTCCTCCACCCTGCACCAGGTCCCAACCACCCACGTTTAACAACAGACCCTGTATTTATACAATTGTTTTTCTCTTGTGGTGGACCAGAAATAGGGAAAATATGGTTGTTATTAAAATGATGAGTAGCTCTATGAATTGATGTCTTTCAGTAAGCCTCGCTACCTCAAAGTGAACTTCCTGGATTTTAGTGTAATGGACGGGAAGTAGTTTTGATTTAATCTGAAACACATTGCTTTAATTGTTGGGAAACTTTCCTGCAGTTACTAGTGGGTGTTCATGAATTGCATATAATGATCTGTGGTAAGGTCTGAATGAAAAGAGGTTAATGATTGAATTGTGGCCTATATGCTATTCTAGTTGTACTATATGTTTGAACCATCTGAAGGATGGTTTCAGTTGGTGCATTGTACAGTATTATTTCAGCTTTCATCATTAGTGGTTGGTTATAATCCAAGTGGGGCCAAATGGTTAATGATTTGACAAAGATTTTCCTACATCTCTGACATACATTAAGCCTAATGTTATATTATCATTGTATGGTGACACCATATACAGTTCAAGTCGGAAGTTTACTTACACCTTAGCCAAATACATTTTGTCACGGCCGTCAAAAGGAGGAGACCAAGGTGCAGCGTGGTATGCGTACATACTTATTTATTTTAACGAATGAACACTGAACAAACTAACAAAATAACAAAACAAACCGTGAAGCTATATGGATAGTGCAGACAGGCAACTAAACATAGAACAAGAATCCACAAACATCAAAGGGAAAATGGCTACCTAAATATGATCCCCAATCAGAGACAACGATAAACAGCTGCCTCTGATTGGGAACCATATCAGGCCACCATAGACATATAAATCACCTAGACCTACAACAACCCTTGACAATACAAAAACGAACGTACTGGGGACCTTCGCTGGAGACTCCGGACTGTGGATCGTCGTTGGAGGCTCCGGACTGTGGACCGTCGCTGGAGGCTCCGGACTGTGGACCGTCGCTGGAGGCTCCGGACTGTGGACCGTCGTTGGAGGTTCCGGACTGTGGCCCGTCGTAGGAGGTTCCGGACTGTGGCCCGTCGTAGGAGGTTCCGGACTGTGGCCCGTCGTTGGAGGTTCCGGACTGTGGCCCGTCTTAGGAGGTTCCGGACTGTGGCCCGTCGTTGGAGGTTCCGGACTGTGGCCCGTCGTTGGAGGTTCCGGACTGTGAAACGTCTCCGGAAGCTCTGGACTGGGAACTGTCGCCGGTAGCTCTGAACTGGGTACTGTCGCCGGAAGCTCTGGACTGGGTACTGTCGTTGGAAGCTCTGGACTGGGTACTGTCGCCGGAAGCTCTGGACTGGGTACTGTTGCCGGAAGCTCTGGACTGTGGAAGCGCACTGGAAGCCTGATGCGTGGTGCCGGAACTGGTGGTACCGGGCTGAGGACACGCACCTCAGGGCGAGTGCGGGGAAGAGACACAGGCCGTACTGGACTGTGGAAGCGCACTGGAGGCCTGATGCGTGGTGCCGGAACTGGTGGTACCGGGCTGGGGACACGCACCTCAGGGCGAGTGCGGAGAGGAGGCACAGGACGTACTGGACTGTGGAAGCGCACTGGAGGCCTGATGCGTGGTGCCGGAACTGGTGGTACCGGGCTGAGGACACGCACCTCAGGGCGAGTGCGGGGAAGAGGCACAGGCCGTACTGGACTGTGGAGGCACACTGGAGGTCTTATGCGTGGTGCCGGAACTGGTGGTACCGGGCTGGGGACACGCACCTCAGGGCGAGTGCGGAGAGGAGGCACAGGACGTACTAGACTGTGGAGGCACACTGGAGATCTAGAGCGTATAGCTGGCACAATGCGTCCTGGCTGGATGCTCACTTGAGCCCGGCAAGTGCGAAGAGCTGGAATAGAGCGCACCGGGCTATTAATGCGAACTGGAGACACCGTGCGCATCACACGCTCCCCAGCACGCCCGCTCTGCAGCCTAGCACCTCTCTCCGGAATCTTGCTTCGAACTCCTCATCCGACTCCCTGACTGGCTCTATGTGCCCCCCCAAAAAAACGTATTGGGGTTTCTGTGGCCTACCTCGTTGGTATTTCTCCTCGTAATATCGCCGTTCCGCTTTTGCTGCCTCTATTTCCTTCTTCGGAAGGCGATACTCCCCAGCCTGCGTCCAGGGTCCTGCTCCGTCCAAAATCTCCTCCCAGGTCCATTCCTCCTTAACTTCTCTGCGCTACGGATCCCTTTTACGGGATCACTTTCCTAAACCACCGCTAGAATTGCAGGGCGCCAAATGCTAAAATATTACTAAAAATATTTATAATCATGCAATCACAAGTGAAATATACCAAAACACAGCTTAGCTTGTTGTTAATCCACCTATCGTGTCAGATTTTGAAAATATATATATTTTTTAAACAGGGGGAGGCAACGGAACAGGGATTTTTCCAAATAAAAGGCACTTCCGGGTTGGATTTCCTCAGGTTTTCGCCTGCAAAATCAGTTCTGTTATACTCACAGACAATATTTTGACAGTTTTGGAAACTTTAGAGTGTTTTCTATCCTAATCTGTCAATTATATGCATATTCTAGCATCTGGACCTGAGAAATATTCCGTTTACCTTGTGAACGTTATTTTTCCAAACATAAAAATTCTGCCCCCAAGCTGAAAGAAGTTAAGAACAAATTCTTATTTACAATGATGGCCTACCCCGGCCAAAACCTAACCCGGACGACGCTGGGCCAATTGTGCACCACCCTTTGGGACTCCCAATCACGGCCGGTTGTGATACAGCCTGAAACCAAACCAGGGTCTGTAGTGATGCCTCTAGCATTGAGATGCTGTGCCTTAGACCGCTGCGCCACTCGGAAGCCCCAAGTGGCCTTTGCTAATGTATGACTGCCCTATCTGTACTAATGAAGTTCCATGCCCTGACTCCTCTCTCCTTTCCCCCAGATTGAGAACATTGATACCTGCCTTGGATTCCTGGCAGCCAGAGGGGTGAACATCCAGGGGCTCTGTGCAGAGGGTACTTCAAACTGCCACTATCTACCAGACACTCT
Source organism: Salvelinus namaycush (assembly GCF_016432855.1). Classification (NCBI taxonomy): domain Eukaryota; kingdom Metazoa; phylum Chordata; class Actinopteri; order Salmoniformes; family Salmonidae; genus Salvelinus; species Salvelinus namaycush. The sequence goes on from NC_052327.1 coordinate 34,795,400, forward strand.
CCCTCATATCTGCTGCTAATGTAGAGCTTCTAATGAATAACTCCACGTTACAACGGACTGTGGAGAAGAAAAGATACCAAAAGATACCAACCTCTCTGTCTCTCCTCCTATTGCAGAGATTCGTAATGGGAACCTGAAGACCATTCTGGGTCTGTTCTTCAGCTTGTCCTGCTACAAGCAACAGCAGCAGCAGCAGAAGGTGTTGAAACAGCAGGCCTCTCATCAGCCAAAGCACAGCACCCAGCCTGGACATACTCCCCATAGATCACCAGCCCTCTCTCACACCCACACCCATCATACCCACAGCTCCACTGCACCAGAACACAAAGCAGCATCAGATATGCTGTCCAGGTGAAGTACCTTGTAACAACCCAACCTCCCGTTTCAACACATGGCAAGATCTCCATGGTTTGGAGAAGCTCTGTGAGATTATTTATGAGTAACCGCAGTCCTCATAAAATGTGACATGAATTCCTCATGTTCAAATGATAGTGTTGTTTATATCATCCATACTAATTGTGTGAAGTCTCATCTACGTTGGTGTCCATGCCATTGGGTAGCAGGCCATCTTCTTTGAATCTCCTTGTTTTTACATAACTTGTTCAAGTTTCTATGATCCTCTTGATCTCATATAAGCTGCTTTCAGATCTCTGTCTGCTTTTATATTGTGTCTACCCATCCCTCTGTTTCTCCTCCATGCAGTCTATCAACCAAGGCTTCAACCACTCAGAGTAAAGGGCTAAAGCTCTCTGTGGCTCAGAGAAAGTCTTCTAGGTCAGCTTTCATCTATCTCTCTCTTTCCCCTCTCTCTCTCTCTCTTTTTCTCTCTTCCCCTCTTTCTCTCGCTCTCACTCTCTCTCCTCTCCCCTTTCTCTCTCCCATAGACACTGCATGCTGCAGTCCACTCACACTGTTGTAGATGCATCAGGTCTAGTGTTTGAAAAGATTCCCCATTCTCCCACCTCATTTCTGATAGTCTTGTAGTGTGTTAGACCTTTTTATTTGTGTATAAACACTTGCATCCTGGTGTGTTTGCTGTGTGCATGGTTTAGTATTATGGAAGTGCTTCTCAACCTGTCTGTTTCACCGTGTGTGAGTGTGTATGTCCAGTACCTTTTCATGGATTATAAAAAGCTCAGCATGAGGTAATTCAATACCACCACCTACTGGTGGTGAAACTGTGCAACCACATGTATCTCCCCTGAGGTGTTTTCCATAGATTTACATTTTAGTCATTTAGCAGACGTGACTTACTTGCATGTTTCATACTTGTCCCCTGTGGGAATCGAACCCACAACTCTGGCGTTACAAGTGCCATCCTCTACACACTGAGCCCCACGGGACCGCCCTGCCATTCAAGAACTCACAAATATGTTAATGATACACTCCTTAATAATGTTATTTGAGGAATATTATTTCATCCCCTTTAGCAGATGATTAATTCTGTTTAGAATTATGCCGGTTAAGAAGAGCATTTCTGCTGTTCAGTGTTTATTTAACTAGTCACTATTTCCGTGTGGCCCACAGACTGCCAGGCCCCACCACGCGAGTCTCAGCCCCAGGCAGCGAGGGGAAGCATCGCGGGGCCTCCAACAGCAACCGCCGCAGCCAGCGCTTCAACCACCATGACATGCCCAAGTCCTCCAGCAGTGACAGAGGTGAGTTACCGTACATGAGGAAGTAATCCTGTGCTTTTAGAGGCCAACCACTTGGGGTACACCCATTTTAACCCCTGTGCAACAACAAAGAAAAAGATGAAAACAAATCTCCTGGATTCAGAGCAATCTTGTCTAGACGGTTGTCCTAGAATGTACAAACAGACACATAAACAGATAACCTATGCATACATGGTTTCTATCTTATCATTTTCTATGCTGTTAGAGGAGCAGGTAATGATTTAACAACATGGGTGCCGCTAAGCTTAACTTGTTGTTGTAGTAGAGGCTAGTGTGTGGTTTATTTACATGAAGTAAAATGTAACACAAAATCTGAATGATGTCATTTTACATTAGGTCTTAGGTTTCAGGTTTTTGTGTAAGCATATGCTTTACAGACAAACTTTAATCCATGGACGTTTCTGTTTGTGAAGTAAACAACTATTTCCTCACTCCAGCACCTATCATTTCATCTGGCTTGCTAAATACCTCTCATTTTGATGACATCCGTTTTGTGAGTATTGCACAGTTCTACATTTGGCATAACAAATGTGTTACTTCCTCTGCTTTCTAGAGCCTATATTTACTGTGTATTCCTACCTGTGTGTTTGATTATAGTGTGGTGGACATCACGTTACACCATGGCTTTACAATCGTAGTGGTATAACTAAATCTGTCTGAAAAAATGGCCTTGTTTGATTTAAGATCTTATAATGTATCTTCACTGTAAGTCTTAGTCCTAGATTGGTAGATTGGGTCCTCAGTGGTATGAAGCCAGTCAGGCGGTACTTCCCTAGTGCTGTGATGTATGTTAGTGAGAGTAGAGTGGAGTAGAGCAGAACAGAGCAGAGCTGAGAAGAACAGAGCAGAATAGAACAGAGCAGTGCAGTACAGAGTCGACCAGAACAGTACAGAGTCGACCAGAACAGTACAGAGCCGAGAAGAACAGAGCAGAACAGAGCCGAGCAGAACTGAGCAGAACAGAGCCGAGCAGAACAGTACAGAGCCGAGCAGAACTGAGCAGAACAGAGCCGAGCAGAACTGAGCAGAACAGAGCCGAGAAGAACAGAGCAGAACAGAGCCGAGCAGAACCAAACAGGGCAGAACAGAGCAGAGTAGAACAGAGCAGAGTAGAACTGAGCAGAACAGAGCAGAGTAGAACAGAGCAGAGTAGAACAGAGCTGAGCAGAACTGAGCAGAACAGAGCAGAGTAGAACAGAGCAGAGTAGAACAGAGCAGAGTAGAACAGAGCAGAGTAGAACAGAGCAGAGTAGAACAGAGCAGAGCAGAACAGAGCAGAGTAGAACAGAGCCGAGCAGAACAGAGCTGAGCAGAACTGAGCAGAACAGAACAGAGCTGAGCAGAACTGAGCAGAGTAGAAAGAACAGAGCTGAGCAGAACTGAGCAGAACAGAGCAGAGTAGAACAGAGCCGAGCAGAGCCGAGCAGAACAGAGCAGAGTAGAACATAGCCGAGCAGAACTGAGCAGAACAGAGCCGAGCCAAACAGGGCAGTACAGAGCCGAGCAGAACTGAGCAGAACAGAACAGAGCCGAGCAGAACAGAGCAGAACAGTACAGAGCCGAGCAGAACTGAACAGAACAGAGCCGAGCAGAACAGAACAGAACAGTACAGAGCCGAGCAGAACTGAGCAGTGTGACGGTAGGGGTTAACTTTCTGGCTGGGTGGTTTACCTGGATAACCCAGTCTACAGTCTGCATTCTACAGTCTACAGTCAGCTAGTGGTAGGCTGCTGCTGCTGTGTGATGAGGAATTCACTGTGCATTGACTGAGCCCTAATTAGTGTACATGTGGAACAGAGATGGAGGGATAGAGGGAACAACAGAGAGAAGGATGGGGAGTGAGAGAGAGGGAGAGATGGAGGGAAGGAGGGAGAGAGGGAATGAGAGACAGAGAGGAAAGGCTAGAGGGAGAAAGATAGACAGTGAGGGAGAGAGCGGTACAGGGAGTCTCATTAGAACGAGAATCTTAAATGTTTGGTGTTCACTTCTTATTGACAAATCAAGCATGACTGGAACTATACTATGACCACTGTCATTCCTGACCTGTCAATCAAGGATCATCTGGGAGGGTGAGTGTCTCTGAGCGACTAACCCATGGCGGGGGGGCAATGTATGGATGTTTGTTGCCTAATTCAGACTGGGGGGATATAGAGATTGTGCTAGTGAAAAGTAAAAGCTAGAGCGTGGTTGTAGCAGGTTTACGTGTCTGTCTGTCCTCATGCTCTACAAAGATTAGATTGTATTGTATTCAGTAGGAGACTGAAGTAAAGTTACTGTGAAGTAAAGTTATTGTGGTTCCTCTCTGCTAGACCAGGACTGGATGATCAGCCCAGCTGGTGTTCTATTTGTGTCTATTCTTGTCGAGGAACGTTCACTTTTTACCAGTGACAAAAGAACCAGAGGAGACTGTCCAACTCACTTAAACATGCACAATGTAGATGTATTTACCAAGGAATGGAGACATGATGACTACAATGAATTCACCATATTTTGTATACAAAATATTGTTGATTTCAATTCTGTCACAGTAAATGATGCGAGAGGTGGTAAATACACAGTTATACACAGTTGGGGGGGAAAAAACGGTAACACTTTGACACCTGGCGTCATAACAAGTTATGACACGGTAATAACATGTCATAATATGTTCATAACACTGTCATGACACATATATTTAAACCTTATTGACATATATTGTATTATCTGGCTTATATGATTACGATGGTCACAACGCTTCTTGACTGTAACATAAAGTATGAAAGAAACCTGAAAGAAACTGCTAAAGAAACATGGAAACTAAAACGTCATACCAAATATATTATGGCAATAGCACATTCACACATTCTCTTATAATCTCCAGCTGGCACAGCCAGGAGGACTGGCCACCCCTCAGAGTTCCTCTCTAGGTTTCTTCTTCAGTTCCTGCCTTTCTCGGGAGTTTTTCCTAGCCACTGTGCTCCTGCATCTGCATTGATTGTTCTTTGGGATTTTGGGCTGGGTTTCTGTATAGCACTTTGTGACATCTGCTGATGTAAAAAGGGCTTTATAAAGACATTTGATTAATTGATTGACTCTCTAATACTGCCAAATAGTGGAGTGGGTCGAGAGCTTCAAGTTCCTTGGTGTCCACATCACCAACGAACTATCATGGTCCAAACACACCAAGACAGTCGTGAAGAGGGCACGACAACGCCTATTCCCCCTCAGGAGACTGAAAAGATTTGGCATAGGTCCCCAGATCCTCAAAAAGTTCTACAGCTGCACCATCAAGAGCATCCTGACCAGTTGCATCACTGTCTGGTATGGCAAATGCTAGGCATCCGACCATAAGGCACTACAGAGGGTAGTGCGTACGGCCCAGTACATCACTGGGGCTAAGCTTCCTGCCATCCAGGACCTCTATACTAGGCGGTGACAGAGGAAGGCCCCAAAAAATATGACTCCAGCCACCGAAGTCATAGACTGTTCTCTCTGCTACCGCATGGCAAGTGGTACCGGAGCGCCATGTCTAGGTCCAAAAGGCTCCTTAACAGCTTCTACCCCCAAGCCATAAGACTGCTGAATAATTAATCAAATGGCTACCTGGACTAGTTGCATTGACCCCCCCCCCCTTTTTGTTTTTAGACTGTTGCTGCTCGCTGTTTATTATCTATGCATAGTCACTTTACCCCTACCTACATGTACACTACCATTCAAAAGTTTGGGGTCACTTAGAAATGTCCTTGTTTTTGAAAAAACTTTTTTGTCCATTAAAATAACATCAAACTGATCAGAAATACAGTGTAGACATTGTTCATGTTGTAAATGACTATTGCAGTTGGAAATGTTTTTTTATGAGTGTCTAGTTTGAGAAAAAGATGCCTCACAAGTCCTCAACTGGCAGCTTCATTAAATAGTACCCGCAAAACACCAGTCTCAATGTCAACAGTGAAGAGGCAACTCTGGGATGCAGGCCTTCTAGGCAGAGTTGCAAAGAAAAAGGACTTGTGAGGCGTCTTTTTCTCAACCTAGACACTCTAATGTACTTGTCCTCTTGCTCAGTTGTCCCCGGGGCCTCCCACTCCTCTTTCTATTCTGGTTAGAGCCAGTTTGCGCTGTTCTGTGAAGGGTGCAGTACACAGCGTTGTACGAGATCTTCAGTTTCTTGGCAATATCTTGCATGGAATAGCCTTCATTTCTCAGAACAAGAATAGACTGACGAGTTTCAGAAGAAAGTTATTTGTTTCTGGCTATTTTGAGCCTGTAATCAAACCCACAAATGCTGATGCTCCAGATACTCAACTAGTCTAAAGGCCAGTTTTATTGCTTCTTCTAAATCAGAACAGTTTTCAGCTGTGCTAACATAATTGCAAAAGGGTTTTCTCATGATCAATTAGTCTTTTAAAATTATAAACTTGGATTAGCTAACACAACGTGCCATTGGAACACAGGAGTGATGGTTGCTGATAATGGGCCTCTGTACACCTATGTAGATATTCCATAACAAATCTGCTGTTTCGAGCTACAATACTCATTTACAACATTAACAATGTCTACACTGTATTTCTGATCAATTTGATGTTATTTTAATGGACAAAAAAATGCTTTTCTTTCAAAAACAATGACATTTCTGATTGACCCCAAACTTTTGAACGGTAGTGTACATATTACCTGGACTAACCTGTGACCCCGCACATTGACTCTGTACCGGTACCCCCTGTATATAGCCTTGCTATTGTTATTTTACTGTGTTACTTTTTTTACTTTAGTTTATTTAGTAAATATTTTCTTAACTCTTATTTTCTTAAAAATGCATTGTTGGTTAAGGGCTTGTAAGTAAGCATGTGACAAATACAATTTGATTAGATTTGATTTACAATCCCATTTTCTCAATGTTTTCATAACATAGCTAAAGCTGGCTATCAACTAACAGTTGGCTACCATCTAGTTAGTGTTTGTTTAGCCACAGATGGAGTTGTGCAAAACAACTAAATACACCCATGCGTTGTTGAGGCAACAACAGTACATCTGATTCACTCTACAGTATATACTGTGTGCAGAGCTAATTGTACAAACAAATTAGGGCTGGGCAATATGACGATATATATCGTGTGACGATAGAAAAACGTCTATCGTTTATTTCGTTGTGTTGCAAATCACTCTTTACGGCAATATTTTTGTCAATTGGACGACGCTTTGCATTCTTGTGTAATGAAACAGCAAGGAGCAGGTCTCGAACCCTCGACCTTCTAGCGCAAGGTACGGCGCGCTATCGACTGTGCCGCAAAAGCTTGCTCGTGCGGCAGAGTCGATTTCCGCGCTTATAAACACTTGGAAGGAAATATGCAACACAAACACACATGGAGGATTGAACGTGACACAGCACGGAGACACGGAGCTCGTACCTAAAAGAGAGGCTACCTCGATCGCATGGACGTGGTTTGTGTATGAAAAGTCTGACACGGACCAGAAAACCGACCTCTACAAAATATGCCGCAGGCCGGTCCCGAAAACAGGCTCAAACAACAACAACCTCTTTTACCACCTACGCAATAATCATGTGAAACAGTACGGAGAGAGTCTATGAATGAGACCGAAAAAAGTACAATCGTGCTAAAAACAAACCCCCGACTCAGACGCTGCAAGTGGCTTTTACCCGCTGCACACCATATGGTAAAGAATCACGAAGATGGAAGGAGATAACAGCTGCCGTTACAATTTACATCTGCAAAGACATGGCCCCAATTTACATGGTTGAGAAAGGAGGTTTCGTGAGTTGGTGTTAACACTCAACCCAAGGTACCAAATGCAAATTGATATGTGACACGTATTAATGCCAAAATAACATGCAAAACAGGCAAGCCCCCCCCAAAAAAATATATATTTTAGGCCTATATTTATTTTGTTTGCAATTATAGTTTAAGTGTTTTCTATTTACCTTTTTAGATTCTATACATTTATATTTTATATTTTGTTGCATGCTTAATTGAAAATGTGCACAAAGGTTCTAAATAATAGGAGAAATAATCAAATATGAGTAAGTACCTTTATTTACCTTTATTTGTTGAGTATAATTCAACATGTAATAAGAAATAGGCCTTTACATGTGGTAATTTTATAGAAACGATTTATTCATTGAATTTACAGAAAATGTGCTATATCGTGATATGTATCATTATCGGGATGTGAAATGACCTATATCGGGATATGAGATTTTGGCCATATCGCACAGCCCTAAAACAAATTATAGAAGAAGCCTGTGTATTAAATGTAACAAAAACCCTTAACTACTATCTACCTATGGTAGGCTGGCTAGCGCTGAGTTAGCAAATGTTGACGTTAGCGGTTGACATGCGAACATCAGATACAGATTTGATAAAAAAGTAACTTTCTAAAATACTTATCATTAGCGTGGTTCATGTACTCATGTAAATACACTTACTACAAGCCATTGTTTGTAAAAAAAAATGTATATATATTTATTAAGAGACAAAAAGTTTATAACGAAAATACATTTAATCCGAGGCGCCATATTGTCTCATTGATTTACATACAAAGTTAGCTAGCTTAGTTTGGCAACCCTACAAGACCATGGCACTTGCCTATAGAGCAGCAAGAGGAACTACCCGGCTCTGGTAAAACCCTACACCCCAACCCGAGTACTCCATTCTGCCTCCTCTGGTGTAAACTGTAAATGTACACTGATATGAAGGGGAAAATCTCACTAGTTATCACTCGGTCAAAACAGTTAAATTATACATCAAAATTAGATAAACTTGTTATCTCTAGATTGCAAAAACATAACCATGCTCATAAATGTTAAACGTGAAAACAGGATGAATAAGGAGACACAGACTATTTAAATTGTTCTACTGGGTGTCTCTTCCTGCTTATATTCTTCCAACGAATGAGGTGCACACCTGCTATAAGGGCACAAGACGAGACCCAAATGCAGACACAGGAGGCAGATGGTAGAGCTCCGATTTTTATTATAACAAAGGGCAGGTCGGGGACAGGCGAGAGTTCATAAACCAGGTCAGATTCCAAACAGTACCAGACAATAGGCGAGGTCAGAAACCAGATCCGAGTCCAAAACAGTACAAGGGGATAGGCAGGCTGGTAGTCAGAACAGGCAGAGTGGTCAGGCAGGCGTGTTCGGTGTCAGGACAGGCAACGGTCGAAACCAGGAGGACTATAATCAAACAGAGCCTGGGAAAAATAGTAGCAAGGAAAAACACTGGTTGACTTGGCAAACAAGACGAACTGGCACAGAGAGACAGGAAACACAGGGATATATACATCTGGGTTAATAAGCGACACCTGGAGGGGGTGGAGACAATCACAAGGACAGGTGAAACAGATCAGGGTGTCACACCTGCAGCTAACAGGTTGAATGTCTCCCCCTAGTGGTAGCGCTAAGTATATTAAAGCAAAACCATGGAGGACTACAATAATAATGTTGTGAACAAACAAAATTTGATTCCAAAATATGGAAATGTATAGAATGTATACACAGAACATACTATTTACAGTTACAATGGAATGGAATGGTTTGCTTTGTGTGGTAGGATTTGTGGGCTTTGACACTCTTATGTAGGGGTCATAACCAGACATCAAATAGTGCAATATATGTCACAACACTTCTAAATGTATGTGTCATGACAGCTTTTATGACATATTATGACATATTATAACATGTTAGGATGCAATGTGTCAAATAAAGTGTTAGCATTTTTCTAGTTACACCAGGTAGAACAGAACACTTGTATGTAGCTGTGAGTGACTGAGGTGAAATTACATTCTCATGACCGTTAAAGTGTTTCTACATAAACACTGTGAGCCTGTCTAGTAAATGTTTGGTGTTAACAGTTTATCACTGCACTTGACTGTTAGACCCTGGAGCAGCTGCCTGGGCTGCTGTAAGCAAACCATTACACAGCACAGAGAGGAGTGTTGAGCTGTCTGAAGATACAGACTATATGGTTGAACTAACTGGGTGTTAAGTGCTTTTGGCAAAGTTTCTGGAGAAATGTCCTGTAAACCAGAGCCTAGTGGTGGACAAAGAGAGGCCAGGATACCTACTGGGTATGCCAGCCATATGCCAGTGATATGCCAGCGATATGCCAGCGTAATGCCAGGGATATGACAGTAATATGCCAGTGATATGCCAGCGTAATGCCAGGGATATGACAGTAATATCCCAGTGATATGCCAGCGTAATGCCAGGGATATGACAGTGATATCCCAGTGATATGCCAGCGATATGCCAGCGTAATGCCAGGGATATGACAGTAATATGCCAGGGATATGCCAGTGATATGCCAGTGATATGCCAGCGATATGCCAGCGATATGCCAGTGATATGCCAGGATTCAGAGTAGGTGTCAGTGCACCTGTTGAATGAGACATAAACGTTTGGAGGTGTTGCGTGCATTTTTTTGCATAAGGATTTGTCGGAGACTGTTACCATATAGTAGTAACTGGTACGTAACACTGCTGATAAATGTTGCACTTAAAACCTCCTACTTTCTAGCCAAGGTTATTAATACATACAGTAGATATGTTGTAAATGATTAAAGAGCTTAACAGGTGAGCCTGATAACAAATCAAGTCGATGCTGCTTCTCAGGTCCACAAAAGATAAGCCAAGAGAATTGTATGTGTGTGATTACCCTATGGATGTGTTACAAAACCCAACATTGTTAGAGCGTTATTTGTGAACTGAGGTGTGTGTGTGACATTTGTATGTGGTCACTGGTGAGTGTTGAGTTGGCAAGAACAGACAGGCTTTCATGATTGACTCTCCCTCCCAGGCAATCTACATAGCAGGCTCTCTAAACTATGCACAACCCGCCGCTGAAGTTTGGATTTGAAATGTAAATGTCTCCTAGCTATGTCACTTTACTTTATACATGGTAAAATGACAGGTTGGAGATTGGGATCACACTGGGATAACACTGCCTAGTTAGGAAGGTGTATCGTCTGAAACAGGTTTCCCTGCTTTTTGTTGCCCATGCAGACTACTGGACTTAGAGGTAGGTTATTATTTAACCTTTATACAACAGGTGGATCTAATCCTGAATGCTGATTGGTCAAAACCGCATTCCAGCCGGTGTCTAATCTATGACGTTAAAATGCCTATTTACTCTGTTCCACCTGACTGTGCAAGCCACTGTCTCATCAGCCCAGCCAGGCAATTTATAATCTTGATCTCCACTCTGCCTAACAATACCGTGCCAACATATTCTCCAAACACTGTCTTTTCGGGCATTATCACTTAACTATTTTAACCAGTCCAGTCCATTAAGAACACATTCATATGTACACAACATGCTTCCTGACACAAAGCAACGCAAACTAGTGACAACTAGAAACAACTACATGTCTCAACCTGTCACGTTCCTGACCTTATTTCCTTTGTTTAGCCTTGTTTAGTTGGTCAGGACGTGAGCTGGGTGGGCATTCTATGTTATGTGTTTCTATGTTGGGTTCATTGTATTAGCCTGATATGGTTCTCAATCAGGGGCAGGTGTTTTACGTTTCCTCTGATTGAGAACCATATTAAGGTAGGCTGTTCTCACTGTTTGTTTGTCGGTGATTGTTGCTGTGTCTGTGTTTGTTCGCCACACGGTACTGTTTCGTTCGTTTGTTCCTGTTCGTGCGTTCATGTTTTATGTTCTCAAGTTCAGGTCTGTTCACGTCGTTTTGTTATTTTGTATTTTGTCAGTGTTCTGTTTAGTTGGAATAATCATTAAAATTCAACATCATGAACATTCACCACGCTGCGCCTTGGTCCTCCTCTCTTCCACATAAAGACGAGCGTTACACAACCTGTTCATCTATTTGTCCTTTGAACTCGTCCAGATACATCAGGTCCTGGAGTTTTAGGTTGGCTTGGAGGGAATTCAAGATCAGGCCGCTTAGCATTAAACAAGATTCAGATCTGAGCTTGTATGTGTTTTCATTTTGAGCTAGAAGAGAGGATAGATAAAATGGCAGTTTTCCTAAAATAGTCTTCTAAATAAGAATATACCAGTGTCCCGACAGCACTGTAGAGATCACAATGGTGAGTTAGATGTCTCTGATTGGTGACAGTACGAAGGGCTGCATGATACACGGAGTCAAGAGCTTTCAGTGTAGAGCTTGAGGCACATAAATAGTATCACCATAGTCCAACACAGAGAGAAAAGTAGAACAAATCAACTCCTTTCTGGTGGCTAAAGGAAAAAACAGCTTTGTGCAGGTAATAAAACCCAATAGGTAGCTTGAGTTTCCTGACAAGGTTATCTACATGGGCGGTGAAGCTCAACTTCTCATACACCCAAACTCCCAGATATTTTAAAGTTTTGTTAACTTAAAACAAATCGATTACCAATTGACTTTGCTGTTAATTGATCATTGAATATCAATGTTGTTAATAATTGCTGGGGTACTCTGAATTATACTGAGAAATATGCATTCTTTTCCCAGAACTGTTTGCAATTAATATTTCTATCATTTTGTGCTGCTGTTTTGGAATGATTTCATTACTGCTTTTTACCAAATTGTATTTACAGTATTTGTTTACTCGGGCATGTAATCCAGTGTCATAAGCTTTTATTGTGTTAGATCAGTATTGCGTGAAGCCCAGAGTAGCCATGAAGGCCAGTGTGACTGAGTAACTGACTTAGCAGAGAGTTCATCCCTTATCCCAACTACAGCTATTCAATGAGAGATCTCTATCTACAGCAGACACTCTGTCCTCCCTCATCTAAACTGGGATATGCTTAACACCCCGGCAGTCCTACAAGCTAAGCTAGATGCCCTCAATCTCACACAAATCATCAAGGAACCCACCAGGTACAACCCTAAATCCGTAAACATGGGCACCCTCATAGATATTATCCTGACCAACTTGCAAATACACCTCTGCTGTTTTCAATCAGGATCTCAGCGATCACTGCCTCATTGCCTGCATCCGCTATGGGTCCGCGGTCAAACGACCACCCCTCATCACTGTCAAACGCTCCCTAAAACACTTCTGCGAGCAGGCCTTTCTAATCGACCTGGCCCGGGTATCCTGGAAGGATATTGACCTCATCCCGTCAGTCGAGGATGCCTGGTCGTTCTGCCCGCACCCGCCTGCCCGATTAGTTAGCATCCCTACCCTGGACGGTTCTGACCTAGAATATGTGGACAACTACAAATACCTAGGTGTCTGGCTAGACTGTAAACTCTCCTTTCAGACTCATATTAAACATCTCCAATCCAAAATCAAATCTAGAATCGGCTTTCTATTTCGCAACAAAGCCTCCTTCATTCACGCCGCAAAACTTACCCTAGTAAAACTGACTATCCTACCGATCCTTGACTTCGGCGATGTCATCTACAAAATAGCTTCCAACACTCTACTCAGCAAACTGGATGCAGTCTATCACAGTGCCATCCGTTTTGTTGCCAAAGCCCCTTATATCACCCACCACTGTGACCTGTATGCTCTAGTCGGCTGGCCCTCGCTACATATTCGTCGCCTGGCCCACTGGCTCCAGGTCATCTATAAGTCTATGCTAGGTAAAGCTCCGCCTTATCTCAGCTCACTGGTCATGATAACAACACCCACCCGTAGCATGCGCTCCAGCAGGTATATCTCACTGGTCATCCCCAAAGCCAACACCTCCTTTGGCCACCTTTCCTTCCAGTTCTCTGCTGCCCGTGACTGGAACGAATTGCAAAAATCACTGAAGCTGGAGACTTATATTTCCCTCACTAACTTTAAACATCAGCTATCTGAGCAGCTAACCGATCACTGCAGCTGTACATAGTTCATCTGTAAATAGCCCACCCAATCTACCTACCTCATCCCCATATTGTTTTTATTTACTTTTCTGCTCTTTTGCACACCAGTATCTCTACTTGCACGTCATCATCTGCTCATTTATCACTCCAGTGTTAATCTGCTAAATTGTAATTATTTCGCTACTGTGGCCTATTCATTGCCTATCTCCTCAAGCTATTTTCACACACTGTATATAGACTTTCTTTTTTTCTATTGTGTTATTGACTGTACACTTGTTTATTCCATGTGCAACTCTGTGTTGTTGTTTGTGTTGCACTGCTTTGCTTTATCTTGGCCAGGTCGCAGTTGTAAATGAGAACTTGTTCTCAACTGGCCTACCTGGTTAAATAAAGGTGAAGAAAAAAAAATCTCTCCCTTGGGTTTGGGTTTCTACACAGAGAGAAGCATCACGGCCTCTCCCATCATGACTGAGCACAGTCTGTCTCCAGGGCCCATCAATGGCTGCTCTTCCTCCTCCAACCCCCAGCCCAATGCAGGCAACAGCAGCAAGCCCTGGAGGAGTAAGTCCCAGAACACCAAGCACAGCACCACCTCCTCCATGCTGTCCGTCAAGCAGGACCCTCTCACCAGGCAGCCCGTGGCCACACCCCTAGAGGTCCTCCCTAAAGTCATCGCCCAGAAGTCCATGCTGGAAAAACTCAAGCTTTTCAACAGCAAAGGAGGCTCCAAGGCAGCTGGAGTCCTGACTGACAGGCCGACAGGGCAGGAGACGGAGTCGATGGAGTCGCTTCCCACCAGCAGTGACCACCTAGAGGAGGCAGAGGGGAACTCCCGGCCCCCCAGTGTCATGGCGACCAGCCCCAAGCTTGCCCTGAAGGGCATTGCCCAGCGCACCTTCGGCAGGGCCCTCACCCCCCGGAAGAGCTCTCTGAAGACTGGGGAGAAGGAGAAGGACAAGGCCAGACCCAAGGAGAGGGACAAGGCCCGGGAGGGAGGCTCCAAGCGGGGGTTCGTCACAGAGCAGGAGGAGCCCAGGGATGACACCAGGCAGGAGGGAGTAGGTTCAGACTCAGCAGAGCCCAAGAGGAACACTAAGAGTACCAGCCTCATCCCAAAAGGAGGCAAGGCTGGCAGTGGCAAAAAGGAGGTCTCAGCCCCAGCAGCACACAGCGGAATACAAAAGCCAGGGTTCAAGGCAGGGAAGACCTCAGGGGTGCCCTCTTCTGGTCGAGATGGAGACAGGCCCAGCAGTTTGAGGGCCGGTGGGGGTTGTGGTCACTCGGTGCACAAGTGCCAGCTGGACAGCAGAAGCTCCAGCTCCTGCTCCAGCCTGGCCTCCTCTGAAGGGAGGTCTCACCATCAACACCACCACACCAACGGAGCGCCCCCAGTGGCCACCACAGCCAGCAACACCATCAGTGTCCAGCTACCTCATCCTCAGCAGCAATACAACCACCCCAACACTGCCACTGTCGCACCATTCATGTACAGGTACTATGCCTGCTTTGATGGACAGAATTTGAGCTTTCATAGTTTAATAGTAGGAATATACCACAAAGTCAAACATTTTATACATACCACGTCTCAAACCTTTTAACTGACTGTCGGGATCTGTGTAAGCCTAAATTATAGTCAATGACTAATTGGAGAGGACTGAACTACATATACTTAGTGGGAACTCTTTACTCCTGACGGAGCGCAGAGAGAGGCAGACTGACTCTGTGGTATCGCTCCTCATTGTCTTGTTGTTCCTGCCCTGTCCTGTAGGTCTCAGCCTGATGTGACTGGAGCAGACATGATGATGGAGGCAGCGGGGTCACTGGAGGGTCACAGAGAGACTGCAGCCATCAGCAAGTCAGCAGACAACTCCCAGGAGGACCTCACAGGTAACACTGGGTCACTGTGATTTACATGCAGAGTATGTGTGTAGCTGTACCTCACAATGTCTGTCTCACTGGTTAAATCCTATATCCTTCCAAGCATACTGGACATAATGTGATTGCTGAGTGGTTATTCAATTGATTGAAACAGGGCATTTTCATTCTGTGCTTTGTGACTTCAATTTCCACATCAGTTTTTCTTTGGTATTTTTTCCACTGTTACGTTAAATGACGGTAGTTAAGAAGATGAGACTATTGTGAACTGTAATATGTTTCACAAACAGGCAAATATCTCATTAGCAACAAAGGATCCTGTCCCAGGGAAAAACAAATGCAGCCTCTTGTTGTTCCCAGGCACAAATGAGGGTCTCTAATCCCAGCTAAACATGTTAATACTCAACAGTGAAGAGTGCATCAAAATGCCACCATGGAGAACAAAAGGCCCAGTTTCCTGTGGATTATTTTTAGCCTCTTCGTGATGGATCAGAGATATTGCCTTAAAGTTCACAATGATTTGGCAGGCCCACACAAAGCCTGTCTGAATGCAATTAACAGCACTGTTAATGCTGCATACAGAGTGAATGGAAAAACTCACTTGGAAACTCTGAGTATCTCAGCCAGGAAGTAAGTGAGTTGGTACCGTTCATTTGGAGCGCTGCTCTGCTGCCACACTGGAAAAATTAAGAAAAGTGAAACACTGGATTCTTATTGAGCTTTGTATGAATTGCATGATTCGTTGAGAGAGTGGAGAGAGAGGCTTGATTTGACCTTGGAGTTGACTGGTGAAGTGATGGAATGTTGTCCTGAGGCAGCCCCAGCCAGGGCTCTGTGTCTATGTGTCTACCATGGCAGCCAGGAGGGAGAGAAAGGCCAGGTCCTGACTGAATGAAACAGAAAGAGCTCATCTGCATGTTAAAGGCTGTGGATGTCATGGAGATGCCAAGGCTCCTCACCAAACGCACTGTGTGTATGTGTGTGTGTGGTGGATGACTGGAGAGGCCTTTCTCCCTTCTTCCATCACTCTGAGGAAATATAAAGCAGTTGCCACAGGAGGAGTGGTCAGCGCTGGGGTAGGTGTGTCTGCGCTGGGGTAGGTGTGTCTGCGCTGGGGTAGGTGTGTCTGCGCTGGGGTAGGTGTGTCAGCGCTGGGGTAGGTGTGGCAGCGCTGGGGTAGGTGTGTCTGCGCTGGGGTAGGTGTGGCAGCGCTGGGGTAGGTGTGTCTGCGCTGGGGTAGGTGTGGCAGCGCTGGGGTAGGTGTGTCTGCGCTGGGGTAGGTGTGGCAACGCTGGGGTAGGTGTGGCAGCGCTGGGGTAGGTGTGTCTGCGCTGGGGTAGGTGTGTCTGCGCTGGGGTAGGTGTGTCTGCGCTGGGGTAGGTGTGTCTGCGCTGGGGTAGGTGTGGCAGCGCTGGGGTAGGTGTGTCTGCGCTGGGGTAGGTGTGTCAGCTACATCATTCTCTTTCTGTCATTTCTGGGCTGAAGGACATTCAAGAAAACAAGCATCTACTTACACTCTGTTCCGATCAGAATCATAATGTGTCTTGGAGAGGTTGTGGCAATCCCGGACAGGACTTATCCCGGACAGGACTTATCCCGGACAGGACTTATCCCGGACAGGACCTATCCCGGACAGGACTTATCCCGGACAGGACTTATCCCGGACAGGACTTATCCCGGACAGAACCTATCCCGGACAGGACTTATCCCAGACGGGACCTATCCCGGACAGGACTTATCCCGGACAGGTCTTATCCCGACAGGACTTATCCCAGACTGGACATATCCCGGGCAGGACTTATCAAAGTGTCAAGGAGTTGGAGCAACTAGTAAGGACTACATGGAGAGAGAAGACGTGCTTCCTCACAGAAGTGGTGAGGGTGTTGGTAAGAGTGGCAGCAGCAATGACTCCTCACCCAGCCAAGACAGGAGCAGAACCAGGCTCTCTCTGGGCAGCATTACCCTGGGAGGCTCCAGCCAGCACAACCAGCCACCCTGTCCCATCCCCAACAGACCAATCCCAGACGACACTAGACGGCATGCCAGTGAGCCAAACACCCCTGTGGTGGAGAGACCAGGAAGTGGGCATACAGAGTGCTGTGACCCTGTGACCCTGAGACAGACTGCCAGGAGGTCAGAGGTCAGAGCTGGGAGGAGAACTATGTGGAGGTGTCCAGTAAGAGGCGGAGCCGGCTGTACCAGGTGCACCTGCAGAGCAGACTTGTGTCTGGGATCGCTCAACTCAACGAGGAGATCCTCCTCACTATGCTGGACATATATGAGAAACATGACAGTAAGTGTGTGTGTGTGGGGGGGGGGGGGGGGGGCACCATTGCCCTCTGTCTGTGGTCTTCAGCTTACCTTTTAACTTCCCAGACCTCTTGGACTAGACGCGGCTTCATTCAATAGCAGAACAATATGTTTGTTAATGCTCTCAGAGCATTCAGAGCATGCTCCCTTTTTTCTGCTTGCTAAACATTTTGTCAGCTCTCTTCGTTACATTCGCAAAAGTTATACAAACCCTCCATCAAAGGGCTGCTCTTAAAGCAGAGCTGCCTGTAAGGATTTAGTGGCGTTATAAAGCGTTGGTCTAGCCCTGTGAATGGGCTCGTTTGGGCTCCCTCCAAGCCCCCCTGGAATGCCTTGACTGGGAGTGCCTTGATGGGGGGGGGGGGCAGATACATTCGAATTTGCCCTGTAAAAACCTCCACTCACCTACGGCTCATTTTAATTTGGAAAAAGGCTTTGGGTGAATTAGTGGGCTGAGCTTTTCTCCTTCCCGACACTGTCCTGTACAGCACCAGGATGGAAAACCCTGCTCTGATTGATGTGAAGGACTTTTTCAATGTTTCCTTTCCTCAAAAGCATCCAGAATTCCTATGGAGTTTTTTGTACACATGTTTTTTCTGGTTTGGGCTTTGATTGGCTACAGTACGTTATGTAACGTTAAGGACCCTTTTGTTGTGAATGGTCTGTTTCAAGTGTTAATGGCTATCTTTGCAGGAAATATGCATATTTATGAGGATGTACTTACTCACAAGCCTGTGCCATGTGTGTTGTTTGACGTGGCAGCTGTTTCAGGTGGACTGTCTCTAACAGACCCCGTCCCCTACTCCTAGGTGAAGACCCTGAGGCCAGGCGGTTGCGGACGGTGAAGGACATTGCAGATCTGAGGCAGAACCTGGAGGAGACCATGTCCAGCCTGAGGGGAACACAGATTAGCCACAGGTATGTCCTTGACCTTGCTTCTGCACCATCTCTGTGTGTGTGTGTTAGTGTGTGTGTTAGTGTGTGTGTGTGTGTGTGTGTGTGTGTGTGTGTGTGTGTGTGTGTGTGTGTGTGTGTGTGTGTGTGTGTGTGTGTGTGTGTGTGTGTGTGTGTGTGTGTGTGTGTGTGTGTGTGTGTGTGTGTGTGTGTTAATTTGTATTGCTCTGATGGAAGGAGATGTTAATTTCAGTGGTTTGGCTCAGCAATTCCCAAACATGATTATATACTTACTTTGCAAAGTGCCCTCCGCAGAGGATTCAATGTTATGGCTGTTCCTGACTTCACTATCTCAGTAATGCATCAGTGATCTAGTAACAAGGGCAAAAGAACACCAAGGTGAAATTTAAACATGACAGTCATTTTGATCGATGTGAGAAAGAAGCATTCAAAATGAGGACCATTATTTTCTGGCATGTGAACCATTTGGATTCCAGCTTGTCTACATGACAGAGTCTGCCTTGGTGTCTAAAGCCTTTAGCCTGATTGACAGTTGGACTGGTAGATCAGATGTTGATGTGGAGACATCCCTCTTTTATCTCTGGCCTGATGAATCAGATGTGTTGCCCGGTTGCCTCGTCCTGAGCCCAGCCATGAAATCAGCTTGGAGGGGTTGAGTGGACCCCTGTGGTCAGCCAGCACGAGGTTAAAAGTTGCTTTTGTCTCCGAAGTCGATAAAAGGGGAGAAAAAACATGAAGAGCACTCCTGGTGGGCTATTCTACAATGCCCAACAGATTTCTACTCTCTTTAGCGTCATATGGGAGTGAAAATTAAATTTTTATTTATTTATTTTTTAAATTTTATCCCCTTTTCTCCCCAATTTTCGTGGTATCCAATCGCTAGTAATTTCAGTCAGAACAACATTTTTAATTGTAAATAAGTTTCCCTCTAAAGTGCATGTAAATGAGTTAGCTTTTCATGCTGGACTGGCTCATCTCTTAGACTATTTATCTTGCATGATAAGTACTCTCCATCCCTTACATCTATTGTTTAGCACGTTGAATGTGGTGCTATGTAGTTCAGTGTTCTGATCTGTAGTTTGTTGTCTCAGTGAGAGGGAGTGTAGTTCAGTGTTCTGATCTGTAGTTTGTTGTCTCAGTGAGAGGGAGTGTAGTTCAGCGTTCTGATCTGGAGTTTGTTGTCTCAGTGAGAGTTCAGTGTTCTGATCTGTAGTTTGTTGTCTCAGTGAGAGGGAGTGTAGTTCAGTGTTCTGATCTGGAGTTTGTTGTCTCAGTGAGAGGGAGTGTAGTTCAGTGTTCTGATCTGTAGTTTGTTGTCTCAGTGAGAGGGAGTGTAGTTCAGTGTTCTGATCTGGAGTTTGTTGTCTCAGTGAGAGGGAGTGTAGTTCAGTATTCTGATCTGTAGTTTGTTGTCTCAGTGAGAGGGAGTGTAGTTCAGCGTTCTGATCTGTAGTTTGTTGTCTCAGTGAGAGGGAGTGTAGTTCAGTGTTCTGATCTGTAGTTTGTTGTCTCAGTGAGAGGGAGTGTAGTTCAGTATTCTGATCTGTAGTTTGTTGTCTCAGTGAGAGGGAGTGTAGTTCAGTATTCTGATCTGTAGTTTGTTGTCTCAGTGAGAGGGAGTGTAGTTCAGTGTTCTGATCTGTAGTTTGTTGTCTCAGTGAGAGGGAGTGTAGTTCAGTGTTCTGATCTGTAGTTTGTTGTCTCAGTGAGAGGGAGTGTAGTTCAGTGTTCTGATCTGTAGTTTGTTGTCTCAGTGAGAGGGAGTGTAGTTCAGCGTTCTGATCTGGAGTTTGTTGTCTCAGTGAGAGTTCAGTGTTCTGATCTGTAGTTTGTTGTCTCAGTGAGAGGGAGTGTAGTTCAGTGTTCTGATCTGTAGTTTGTTGTCTCAGTGAGAGGGAGTGTAGTTCAGTGTTCTGATCTGTAGTTTGTTGTCTCAGTGAGAGGGAGTGTAGTTCAGTGTTCTGATCTGTAGTTTGTTGTCTCAGTGAGAGGGAGTGTAGTTCAGTATTCTGATCTGTAGTTTGTTGTCTCAGTGAGAGGGAGTGTAGTTCAGCGTTCTGATCTGTAGTTTGTTGTCTCAGTGAGAGGGAGTGTAGTTCAGTGTTCTGATCTGTAGTTTGTTGTCTCAGTGAGAGGGAGTGTAGTTCAGTATTCTGATCTGTAGTTTGTTGTCTCAGTGAGAGGGAGTGTAGTTCAGTATTCTGATCTGTAGTTTGTTGTCTCAGTGAGAGGGAGTGTAGTTCAGTGTTCTGATCTGTAGTTTGTTGTCTCAGTGAGAGGGAGTGTAGTTCAGTGTTCTGATCTGTAGTTTGTTGTCTCAGTGAGAGGGAGTGTAGTTCAGTGTTCTGATCTGTAGTTTGTTGTCTCAGTGAGAGGGAGTGTAGTTCAGTGTTCTGATCTGGAGTTTGTTGTCTCAGTGAGAGTTCAGTGTTCTGATCTGTAGTTTGTTGTCTCAGTGAGAGTTCAGTGTTCTGATCTGTAGTTTGTTGTCTCAGTGAGAGGGAGTGTAGTTCAGTGTTCTGATCTGTAGTTTGTTGTCTCAGTGAGAGGGAGTGTAGTTCAGTGTTCTGATCTGTAGTTTGTTGTCTCAGTGAGAGGGAGTGTAGTTCAGTGTTCTGATCTGTAGTTTGTTGTCTCAGTGAGAGGGAGTGTAGTTCAGTGTTCTGATCTGTAGTTTGTTGTCTCAGTGAGAGGGAGTGTAGTTCAGTGTTCTGATCTGTAGTTTGTTGTCTCAGTGAGAGGGAGTGTAGTTCAGTGTTCTGATCTGTAGTTTGTTGTCTCAGTGAGAGGGAGTGTAGTTCAGTATTCTGATCTGTAGTTTGTTGTCTCAGTGAGAGGGAGTGTAGTTCAGCGTTCTGATCTGTAGTTTGTTGTCTCAGTGAGAGGGAGTGTAGTTCAGTGTTCTGATCTGTAGTTTGTTGTCTCAGTGAGAGGGAGTGTAGTTCAGTGTTCTGATCTGTAGTTTGTTGTCTCAGTGAGAGTTCAGTGTTCTGATCTGTAGTTTGTTGTCTCAGTGAGAGGGAGTGTAGTTCAGCATTCTGATCTGTAGTTTGTTGTCTCAGTGAGAGTTCAGTGTTCTGATCTGTTATTTGTTGTCTCAGTGAGAGGGAGTGTAGTTCAGTGTTCTGATCTGTAGTTTGTTGTCTCAGTGAGAGTTCAGTGTTCTGATCTGTAGTTTGTTGTCTCAGTGAGAGTTCAGTGTTCTGATCTGTAGTTTGTTGTCTCAGTGAGAGTTCAGTGTTCTGATCTGTAGTTTGTTGTCTCAGTGAGAGGGAGTGTAGTTCAGTGTTCTGATCTGTAGTTTGTTGTCTCAGTGAGAGGGAGTGTAGTTCAGTGTTCTGATCTGTAGTTTGTTATCTCAGTGAGAGGGAGTGTAGTTCAGTATTCTGATCTGTAGTTTGTTGTCGCAGTGAGAGTTCAGTGTTCTGATCTGTAGTTTGTTGTCTCAGTGAGAGGGAGTGTAGTTCAGCATTCTGATCTGTAGTTTGTTGTCTCAGTGAGAGTTCAGTGTTCTGATCTGTAGTTTGTTGTCTCAGTGAGAGTTCAGTGTTCTGATCTGTAGTTTGTTGTCTCAGTGAGAGGGAGTGTAGTTCAGTGTTCTGATCTGTAGTTTGTTGTCTCAGTGAGAGGGAGTGTAGTTCAGTGTTCTGATCTGTAGTTTGTTGTCTCAGTGAGAGGGAGTGTAGTTCAGTGTTCTGATCTGTAGTTTGTTGTCTCAGTGAGAGGGAGTGTAGTTCAGCGTTCTGATCTGGAGTTTGTTGTCTCAGTGAGAGTTCAGTGTTCTGATCTGTAGTTTGTTGTCTCAGTGAGAGGGAGTGTAGTTCAGTGTTCTGATCTGTAGTTTGTTGTCTCAGTGAGAGGGAGTGTAGTTCAGTGTTCTGATCTGTAGTTTGTTGTCTCAGTGAGAGGGAGTGTAGTTCAGTGTTCTGATCTGTAGTTTGTTGTCTCAGTGAGAGGGAGTGTAGTTCAGTATTCTGATCTGTAGTTTGTTGTCTCAGTGAGAGGGAGTGTAGTTCAGCGTTCTGATCTGTAGTTTGTTGTCTCAGTGAGAGGGAGTGTAGTTCAGTGTTCTGATCTGTAGTTTGTTGTCTCAGTGAGAGGGAGTGTAGTTCAGTATTCTGATCTGTAGTTTGTTGTCTCAGTGAGAGGGAGTGTAGTTCAGTATTCTGATCTGTAGTTTGTTGTCTCAGTGAGAGGGAGTGTAGTTCAGTGTTCTGATCTGTAGTTTGTTGTCTCAGTGAGAGGGAGTGTAGTTCAGTGTTCTGATCTGTAGTTTGTTGTCTCAGTGAGAGGGAGTGTAGTTCAGTGTTCTGATCTGTAGTTTGTTGTCTCAGTGAGAGGGAGTGTAGTTCAGTGTTCTGATCTGGAGTTTGTTGTCTCAGTGAGAGTTCAGTGTTCTGATCTGTAGTTTGTTGTCTCAGTGAGAGTTCAGTGTTCTGATCTGTAGTTTGTTGTCTCAGTGAGAGGGAGTGTAGTTCAGTGTTCTGATCTGTAGTTTGTTGTCTCAGTGAGAGGGAGTGTAGTTCAGTGTTCTGATCTGTAGTTTGTTGTCTCAGTGAGAGGGAGTGTAGTTCAGTGTTCTGATCTGTAGTTTGTTGTCTCAGTGAGAGGGAGTGTAGTTCAGTGTTCTGATCTGTAGTTTGTTGTCTCAGTGAGAGGGAGTGTAGTTCAGTGTTCTGATCTGTAGTTTGTTGTCTCAGTGAGAGGGAGTGTAGTTCAGTGTTCTGATCTGTAGTTTGTTGTCTCAGTGAGAGGGAGTGTAGTTCAGTATTCTGATCTGTAGTTTGTTGTCTCAGTGAGAGGGAGTGTAGTTCAGCGTTCTGATCTGTAGTTTGTTGTCTCAGTGAGAGGGAGTGTAGTTCAGTGTTCTGATCTGTAGTTTGTTGTCTCAGTGAGAGGGAGTGTAGTTCAGTGTTCTGATCTGTAGTTTGTTGTCTCAGTGAGAGTTCAGTGTTCTGATCTGTAGTTTGTTGTCTCAGTGAGAGGGAGTGTAGTTCAGCATTCTGATCTGTAGTTTGTTGTCTCAGTGAGAGTTCAGTGTTCTGATCTGTTATTTGTTGTCTCAGTGAGAGGGAGTGTAGTTCAGTGTTCTGATCTGTAGTTTGTTGTCTCAGTGAGAGTTCAGTGTTCTGATCTGTAGTTTGTTGTCTCAGTGAGAGTTCAGTGTTCTGATCTGTAGTTTGTTGTCTCAGTGAGAGTTCAGTGTTCTGATCTGTAGTTTGTTGTCTCAGTGAGAGGGAGTGTAGTTCAGTGTTCTGATCTGTAGTTTGTTGTCTCAGTGAGAGGGAGTGTAGTTCAGTGTTCTGATCTGTAGTTTGTTATCTCAGTGAGAGGGAGTGTAGTTCAGTATTCTGATCTGTAGTTTGTTGTCGCAGTGAGAGTTCAGTGTTCTGATCTGTAGTTTGTTGTCTCAGTGAGAGGGAGTGTAGTTCAGCATTCTGATCTGTAGTTTGTTGTCTCAGTGAGAGTTCAGTGTTCTGATCTGTAGTTTGTTGTCTCAGTGAGAGTTCAGTGTTCTGATCTGTAGTTTGTTGTCTCAGTGAGAGTTCAGTGTTCCGATCTGTTGTTTGTTGTCTCAGTGAGAGGGAGTGTAGTTCAGTGTTCTGATCTGTAGTTTGTTGTCTCAGTGAGAGTTCAGTGTTCTGATCTGTAGTTTGTTGTCTCAGTGAGAGTTCAGTGTTCTGATCTGTAGTTTGTTGTCTCAGTGAGAGTTCAGTGTTCTGATCTGTAGTTTGTTGTCTCAGTGAGAGGGAGTGTAGTTCAGTGTTCTGATCTGTAGTTTGTTGTCTCAGTGAGAGGGAGTGTAGTTCAGTGTTCTGATCTGTAGTTTGTTGTCTCAGTGAGAGGGAGTGTAGTTCAGTGTTCTGATCTGTAGTTTGTTGTCTCAGTGAGAGGGAGTGTAGTTCAGTATTCTGATCTGTAGTTTGTTGTCTCAGTGAGAGGGAGTGTAGTTCAGTATTCTGATCTGTAGTTTGTTGTCTCAGTGAGAGGGAGTGTAGTTCAGTGTTCTGATCTGTAGTTTGTTGTCTCAGTGAGAGGGAGTGTAGTTCAGTGTTCTGATCTGTAGTTTGTTGTCTCAGTGAGAGGGAGTGTAGTTCAGTGTTCTGATCTGTAGTTTGTTGTCTCAGTGAGAGGGAGTGTAGTTCAGTGTTCTGATCTGGAGTTTGTTGTCTCAGTGAGAGGGAGTGTAGTTCAGTATTCTGATCTGGAGTTTGTTGTCTCAGTGAGAGGGAGTGTAGTTCAGCGTTCTGATCTGTAGTTTGTTGTCTCAGTGAGAGGGAGTGTAGTTCAGTGTTCTGATCTGTAGTTTGTTGTCTCAGTGAGAGGGAGTGTAGTTCAGTATTCTGATCTGTAGTTTGTTGTCTCAGTGAGAGGGAGTGTAGTTCAGTATTCTGATCTGTAGTTTGTTGTCTCAGTGAGAGGGAGTGTAGTTCAGTGTTCTGATCTGTAGTTTGTTGTCTCCGTGAGAGGGAGTGTAGTTCAGTGTTCTGATCTGTAGTTTGTTGTCTCAGTGAGAGGGAGTGTAGTTCAGTGTTCTGATCTGTAGTTTGTTGTCTCAGTGAGAGGGAGTGTAGTTCAGTGTTCTGATCTGTAGTTTGTTGTCTCAGTGAGAGTTCAGTGTTCTGATCTGTAGTTTGTTGTCTCAGTGAGAGTTCAGTGTTCTGATCTGTAGTTTGTTGTCTCAGTGAGAGGGAGTGTAGTTCAGTGTTCTGATCTGTAGTTTGTTGTCTCAGTGAGAGGGAGTGTAGTTCAGTGTTCTGATCTGTAGTTTGTTGTCTCAGTGAGAGGGAGTGTAGTTCAGTGTTCTGATCTGTAGTTTGTTGTCTCAGTGAGAGGGAGTGTAGTTCAGTGTTCTGATCTGTAGTTTGTTGTCTCAGTGAGAGGGAGTGTAGTTCAGTGTTCTGATCTGGAGTTTGTTGTCTCAGTGAGAGGGAGTGTAGTTCAGTGTTCTGATCTGTAGTTTGTTGTCTCAGTGAGAGGGAGTGTAGTTCAGTGTTCTGATCTGTAGTTTGTTGTCTCAGTGAGAGGGAGTGTAGTTCAGTGTTCTGATCTGTAGTTTGTTGTCTCAGTGAGAGTTCAGTGTTCTGATCTGTAGTTTGTTGTCTCAGTGAGAGGGAGTGTAGTTCAGTGTTCTGATCTGTAGTTTGTTGTCTCAGTGAGAGGGAGTGTAGTTCAGTATTCTGATCTGTAGTTTGTTGTCTCAGTGAGAGTTCAGTGTTCTGATCTGTAGTTTGTTGTCTCAGTGAGAGGGAGTGTAGTTCAGCATTCTGATCTGTAGTTTGTTGTCTCAGTGAGAGTTCAGTGTTCTGATCTGTAGTTTGTTGTCTCAGTGAGAGTTCAGTGTTCTGATCTGTAGTTTGTTGTCTCAGTGAGAGTTCAGTGTTCTGATCTGTTGTTTGTTGTCTCAGTGAGAGTTCAGTGTTCTGATCTGTAGTTTGTTGTCTCAGTGAGAGTTCAGTGTTCTGATCTGTAGTTTGTTGTCTCAGTGAGAGTTCAGTGTTCTGATCTGTAGTTTGTTGTCTCAGTGAGAGGGAGTGTAGTTCAGTGTTCTGATCTGTAGTTTGTTGTCTCAGTGAGAGGGAGTGTAGTTCAGTGTTCTGATCTGTAGTTTGTTGTCTCAGTGAGAGGGAGTGTAGTTCAGTGTTCTGATCTGTAGTTTGTTGTCTCAGTGAGAGTTCAGTGTTCTGATCTGTAGTTTGTTGTCTCAGTGAGAGTTCAGTGTTCTGATCTGTAGTTTGTTGTCTCAGTGAGAGTTCAGTGTTCTGATCTGTAGTTTGTTGTCTCAGTGAGAGGGAGTGTAGTTCAGTGTTCTGATCTGTAGTTTGTTGTCTCAGTGAGAGGGAGTGTAGTTCAGTGTTCTGATCTGTAGTTTGTTATCTCAGTGAGAGGGAGTGTAGTTCAGTATTCTGATCTGTAGTTTGTTGTCTCAGTGAGAGTTCAGTGTTCTGATCTGTAGTTTGTTGTCTCAGTGAGAGGGAGTGTAGTTCAGCATTCTGATCTGTAGTTTGTTGTCCCAGTGAGAGTTCAGTGTTCTGATCTGTAGTTTGTTGTCTCAGTGAGAGTTCAGTGTTCTGATCTGTAGTTTGTTGTCTCAGTGAGAGTTCAGTGTTCTGATCTGTTGTTTGTTGTCTCAGTGAGAGGGAGTGTAGTTCAGTGTTCTGATCTGTAGTTTGTTGTCTCAGTGAGAGTTCAGTGTTCTGATCTGTAGTTTGTTGTCTCAGTGAGAGTTCAGTGTTCTGATCTGTAGTTTGTTGTCTCAGTGAGAGTTCAGTGTTCTGATCTGTAGTTTGTTGTCTCAGTGAGAGGGAGTGTAGTTCAGTGTTCTGATCTGTAGTTTGTTGTCTCAGTGAGAGGGAGTGTAGTTCAGTGTTCTGATCTGTAGTTTGTTGTCTCAGTGAGAGGGAGTGTAGTTCAGTGTTCTGATCTGTTGTTTGTTGTCTCAGTGAGAGTTCAGTGTTCTGATCTGTAGTTTGTTGTCTCAGTGAGAGGGAGTGTAGTTCAGTGTTCTGATCTGTAGTTTGTTGTCTCAGTGAGAGGGAGTGTAGTTCAGTGTTCTGATCTGTAGTTTGTTGTCTCAGTGAGAGTTCAGTGTTCTGATCTGTAGTTTGTTGTCTCAGTGAGATGGAGTGGTGACTCCTGACGCACCCCACCCTTCCTCGCCCCCCTCTCTCTCACCGTCTCTCTCCCTCTCTCTCTCTCCCCAACACCCTAGAGACCACCTTTGACAGCAGTGTCACCACTGAGATCAGCGGGAGAGGCATGCTCAACCTGTCCCCCCGCCCCAACCCAGCGCTGCCCTGGCGACTGTGCCCCTCCAGCCCACGTCTGCAGGCAGGCGACGCCCCCTCTGTGGGGAATGGGTACGCAGTGGTGATGCGGGGCAGCTCCAGTGGCATGGTGAGCCCAGAGGATGGGCGCTACCTCCGCAGCAGGCAGACACCAGGACAGGAGAGTAACACTGTGTGTGACCTGTCAGACAAGATGGAAGAGCTGGAGGGCGTTGCCATAGAGACCACAGGGTACATGAGCGATGGGGACGTGCTAGGGAAGAACATCCACATGGACAAAGTCACCAGTGGGTGAGTGCACACAGCATGGCCTATATTACCGTTAAGACAGGAGCTGCATCTAACCCAGAGCGCACAAAATTAAAAAACATCTTCACTGATTTGTTAGTCAAGGGAGACTACTTATGATATGATAGACATATAAGTGAACTCTTCATCCTTTAGCATTTGTACTTTTGTCTATTCAACTGTCAAAGGGAACCAGGAGAAAGCAGTAGGCCTAACCCTGCTTTGAATGGACTACTACACCACAGGGATGTGAATGTCTCACTTTTCACTTTTCTTGCCAATAGATGGCAATGTTTCAGTGTCTGGCAGTGCTCTCTGCTAATGTCTCTCATTTGTCAGTAGTAGCTTAGAGAAAACTCCTGAATCTGTGACAGACAGCAACAGATGGGAGATCACTCGAGATATCAGACATCATCTTTCATTTGGAACATAGCTTGATAACATGCTGTCTTATTTGGAAAGCTGTAAAAGAAATGAGTGGAAGTTAGCAGGGTTCTTATAGACTGAAATCTATTTTTAAATGTGCTTTCACATGCATCATTATTCTGATCATATATCTCTCTTGACACATCCAACCAGACACCCTTATAATATAATCATAAATGCCTACTAACAAAGCAGACAATATTTATTTGCTATCCTGCTTTTTCTGTACATTGCTACCTTGTGAAAAGTAGTAACTGTTTCAGGCAGTATACATACAATGTGTACATGAACCACTAGCCTAGGCTATACTGTCAGGCGTCATTGTCTTGGCTGTGGGTACAACCTTGACATTGAAGCAAAGATACATGGGAATAAGGCAACACAGTACTATTTTCCAGTCATAAATCCTTACGCCTCGATCACACCGACAGCGTCAATGGTACGCAGCATCATCTGGATATGTGTGCAACAAAAGTTTAACATTCCTTCTGCTACCATTTCTGTCAAGCAGGCTACACATACAGTTTGACGCATACGTTCGATAAATCCAACGTATATACCACACAGAACGCACTGCAACTGCCTCTGCAACACAATGCTGCAGGGCAAACGCAGCGTTCCATTGGAAATGAATGTTCTTCTGGTGTACTAAAATACAATGACGCTGTCAGTGTGCTTATGGAGTTTCACAGAGAGCCTACTTGTTTGTTTACCAAAGAGGGACATCCCAGATTCCCAGTATGAGGTTGGATAGACATGGATTCTTCACAGTTTCTTTCTCGTGGGATTCTGATTGGACTGTGTGTCGATGGGCATGCTTGTTCAGATCAGGCTGAAGTTGAAGAGAGTTTGATTTAAAAATAACCTGGCCTTTGTGCCCTAGAGAGAAAGCAGGTCATGGGAAATATTCTCCTCAGCATTGAGATGACACGAGACAGTGAAAGCTCTCATCATTTACAAAAGTCTCTTCTATTCATATACAACATGCACTCCTAGAGAAAGAAGTCTGGTCCAAGGCTGATTGTAGTCTTCTCCTTTACTGGGCCTCAGAGATTCTGTGGTAACACACCCGTGAACACTCACACAGTCAACCAGAGGTTAAGGCGAGACTTATTCCAACATTTCTCCACAGAGGTGAATCATGTGACACAGAGCCAACTGCAGGTCAGGATACGTCTGTTGATGATGTGATCACATATGATGTGTGTTTCATCTCACTAGAATTGGAGCAAATAAGATGTTTATTTTGCCATCATATCAACTGAAATCAAATTGTATTTGTCACTTGCGCCAAATACAACAGCCTTACAGTGAAATGCTTACTTACAAACTTACTTACTTACTTAACCAAGGGCTTTTTTTTTTTAAGAAAAAAATAAAAGTTTTGAAAATATTTACTAAATAAACAAAAGTAAAAAATAAAAGAGCAACTATAAAATAACAATAACGAGGCTATATCCAGGGGGTACCGGTACTGAGTCAATGTGTGGGGTACAGGTTAGTCAAGGTGTAACGAGTGCGCTGAGAGTCAGGAAGACAGTTCAGAGAGTGAATACATTTAATGAATAAATGAACAAAACACAAACAGCGCACCGACATGAAACAGAAACAGAAACAATGACGACTCGGGAAGAAAACAAAGGGAGTGACATACAGGGCAGGTAATCAAGGAGGTGATGGAGTCCAGGTGAGTGTCATTATGCGCCTAACGCTGGTGACAGGTGTGCGCCCTAACGAGCAGCCTGGTGACCTAGAGGCTGGAGAGGGAGCACACGTGACACAAGGTAATTGAGGTAATATGTCATTGTAGGTAGGGGTAAAATGACTATGCATAGATAATAAACAGCGAGTAGCAGCAGTGTAAAAAAAGAATAGTCCAGGTAGTCATTTCATTAATTGTTCAGCAGTCGTATGGCTTGGAAGTAGAAGTTGTTAAGAAGCCTTTTGGACCTAGACTTGGCACTCCTGTACTGCTTGCCGTGCGGTAGCAGAGAGAACAGTCTATGACTAGTGTGGCTGGAGTCTTTGACAATTTTTAGGGCCTTCCTCTGACACCGGTATAGAGGTCCTGGATGGCAGGAAGCTTGGCCCCAGTGGTGTACTGGGCCGTACGCACCGCCCTCTGTAGTGCCTTGCTGTCGGAGGTCGAGCAGTTGCCATACCAGGCAGTGATGCAACCAGTCAGGATGCTCTCGATGGTGCAGCTGTAGAACTTTTTGAGGATCTGGGGACCCATGCCAAATCTTTTCAGTCTCCTGAGGGGGGATAGGTGTTGTCGTGCCCTCTTCACGACCGTCTTGGTGTGTTTATACCATGTTAGTTCGTTGGTGATGTGGACCTCAAGGAACTTGAAGCTCTCAACCTGCTCCACTACAGCCCCGTCGATGAGAATGGGGGCGTGCTCGGCCCTCCTTTTCATGTAGTCCAAGATCATCTCCTTTGTCTTGATCACGTTGAGGGAGAGGTTCTTGTCCTGGCACCATACTGCCAGGTCTCTGACCTCCCCCCAATAGGCTGTCCCATCATTGTCGGTGATCAGGCAGACCACTGTTGTGTTGTCAGCAAACTTAATGATGGTGTTGAAGTCGTGCTTGGCCATGCAGTCATGGGTGAACAGAGAGTACAGGAGGGGACTATGCATGCACCCTTGTTGAGGATCAGAGAGGCAGATGTGTTGTTGCCTACCCTTACCACCTGGGGGCGGCCCATCAGAAAGTCCAGGATCCAGTTGCAGAGGGAGGTGTTTAGTCCCAGGGTCCTTAGCTTAGTGATGAGCTTTGAGGGCACTACGGCACTACGGCACAGGTTGAAACAGGGACTGGATGCTGGAGAACTTGTATGTTGCTCACCACAATCATCCGTATTATCCGATTTTCCTCTAGGAACCGGAAGCAATTGAGAATGACAGTGGAAACATGGTCCTTGTCCTGCTCTGGAAAGTTTTTATACAAGTTCATTCTGAATGTCTTGGTGATATGATAGCACTTTGTTGAAGTTTAGGTCAACCACACTAATCAAAGGGTGTGCGTGAACACATAGACATAATAGTAAGTTCACCTGTCAACTCTATTGTGTTTCACTCTGTTTTGAACCCAACACCTCACGTGATCGAGAGTTCAGTAAACTTATAGGGGCTTGTGTTG
The DNA here is from genome assembly GCF_016432855.1 of Salvelinus namaycush. Taxonomy (NCBI): domain Eukaryota; kingdom Metazoa; phylum Chordata; class Actinopteri; order Salmoniformes; family Salmonidae; genus Salvelinus; species Salvelinus namaycush. Next base: position 34,826,575 of record NC_052327.1, read on the forward strand.
TTAGTGCAAATATATAGTCAGCTGAGGACCTGCAGACTAACTGGCTCTGCTGTTGTTCAGTAACCAGAGTTAATGGATGGCCCACTGCAGGCACACAGCTCTGAACCCAAACATTGGCAGAGATTTAAACTGGACCTTCAATTTATTGATTTGATGCCCTAGGAAGAGCGAGAGTGACCAACATTAGACCACTTCTATAGCCTTGTGCTATAGTCAGGTGGGTTGTGGTTGCTACTGGGGTATAGTACCATAGACCTGTTTGGAAATGTATTGTTATGTACTTGATTTGGTTACATTAGATTTAAAAAAATGTCTTGCTTAATAACTCTGAGCCAGTCAATGAGTCATCTCTTGTGGTGATTCTCATTGCGAAAGGCAATTAATCATAACTCATCTTTTGTTTCCCAATTGGGTGCTGTAGTTGGTTCACAGGAAAGCAATAGGCTAGACTCACTCCTCTGACAAATGTTAGGGCTTCTTACCTGTCTGGCTGGTTAGTCAGCAACTGGTCTGTCCAACTCAGCTTCAATAGCTGCCTATAGATCCAATCAGTCGGCCTCGAAACACTCAAAAGAGTTATCCTTACTAGGAAATGTGGCTGCTATTTAGGGCTTGTGCTTATCAGAGTAAATTCCGGCTGTTTGTTAAGGTTAGTGCTGCCAGGCTTTGCATGTAGTTGGTACTTCCTGATCTCTCAGATGAAAGGTGCTTTGATTAACTTCTTATGGCTGCATCCCGCTACCGGGATCGATATGACGACAGCCAGTGAAAGTGCAGGGCGCCAAATTCAAACAACAGAAATCTCATAATTAAAATTCCTCAAACATACATGTGTCTTATATCATTTTAAAGGTAATCTTGTTGTTAATCCCACCAAAGTGTCCGATTTCAAATATGCTTTTCAGCGAAAGCACTACAAACGATTATGTTAGGTCACCACCAAACCACAATAAGCACAGCCATTTTTCCAGCGAAATATAGCAGTCCAAAAAGCAGAAATAGAGAAAAGATTAATCACTAACCTTTGATTATCTTCATCAGATGACACTCATAGGACTTCATGTTACACAATACATGCATGTTTTGTTTGATAAAGTTCATATTTATATAAAAAAATCTGAGTTTACATTGGCGCGTTACATTCACTAGTTCCAAAAACATCAAGTGATTTTGCATAGCCACATTGTTTCAACAGAAATACTCATCATAAATGTAGATGATAATACAAGTTATACACATGGAATTATAGATATACCTCTCCTTAATGCAACCGCTGTGTCAGATTTAAAAAAAACTTTACGGAAAAAGCAACCCATGCAATAATCTGAGACGCGCTCAGAAATATAATAAAATTAGCCGCCATTTTGGAGTCAACAGAAACCAGAAAATACATGATAAATGTTTCCTTACCTTTGATGAACTTCATCAGAATGCAGTCCTAGGAATCGCAGGTCCACAATAAATGCTTGATTTGTTCGATAATGTCCGTTATTTATGTCCAATTAGCTTCTTTGGTTAGCGCGTTTGGTAAACAATTCCAAAGTCACAAAGCACATCCACTATAACGTGACGAAATGTCCAAAAGTTCCGTAACAGTCAGTAGAAACATCTTCAATCTTTAGAATGTTGTTAACATACATCTTGAATAACGTTCCAACCGGAGAATAAGATTGACTTCAGATGAGCGGTGGAACGGAGGTCCTCCTCATGTGAACGCGCATGGTGAAAGCATGGTCAGCTCGTGGCGGTGGTGACTAATTCCTGTCTCCTTCGGCCCCCCTTCACATTAGCGTCATCAGACAAAGTTCTATTGACTGTTGACATCTAGTGGAAGCCGTAGGAAGTGAAAACTCATCAATATCTCGCTGTAATTTCAATGAGAGCTTGGTTGAAAATCTGCCACCTCAGAAAAAAATCCAAACAGGAAGTGGAACTTCTCAGGTTTTTGCCTGCCATATGAGTTATGTTATACTCACAGACATAATTCAAACAGTTTTAGAAACGTCAGAGTGTTTTCTATCCAATACGAATAATAATATGCATATATTAGCAACTGGGACTGAGGAGCAGGCAGTTTACTATGGGCACCTCTGTGCACCTTTCATCCAAGCTACTCAATACTGCCCCTGCAGCCATAAGAAGTTAAGGTTGGTGAGTGTCTTCCACACATCACTCACGATCAAGTAATACTGGGTCGTTCCACGAAATTAGTGCCTTTTGCATTCCTTTGATATTTTAAGGAGAAATTGTACACAAATATTGAAATGTAAAAGCCTATTATATTAAATGATGTACCATTTAATATAGACCATATCCTGTTGGAAGGTGAACCGTCGGCCCAGTCAGAGGTCCTGAGCAGGTTTGGAGCAGGTTTTCATCAAGGATCTCTCTGTACTTTGCTCCGTTCATCTTTCCCTCAATCCTGACTAGTCTCCCAGTCCCTGCCTCTGAAAACATCCCCACAGCATGATGCTGCCACCACCATGCTTCACCGTAGGGATGGCGCAAGGTTTCCTCCAGACGTGACTCTAGGCATTCAGGCCGAAGAGTTCAATCTTGGTTTCATCAGACCAGAGAATCTTGTTTCCCATGGTCTGAGAGTCCTTTGGTTGCCTTTTGGCAAACTCCAAGCGAGCTGTCATGTGACTTTTACTGAGGAGTGGCTTCCGTCTGGCCACTCTACCATAAAGGCCTGATTGGTGGAGTGCTGCAGAGATGGTTGTCCTTTTGGAAGGTTCTCCCATCTCCACAAAGGAACTCTGGAACTCTTTCAGAGTGACCATAGGGTTGCACAGTTTGGCCGGGCGGCCAGCTCTAGGAAGAGTCAAGGAGGTTCCAAACTTCTTCAGTTTAAGAATGATGGGGGCCACTGTGTTCTTTGGGACCTTCAATGCTGCAGAAATGTTTTGGTACCCTTCCCCAGATCTTTGCCTTAACACAGTCCTGTCTCGGAGCTCTACAGACAATTCCTTCAACCTGGCTTGGTTTATGCTCTGACATGCACTGTGGGACCTTATATAGACCTTATATAGACAGGTGTGTGCCTCTCCAAATCATGTTCAATCAATTTAATTTACCAAAGGTGGACTCCAATCAAGTTGTAGAAACATCTCAAGGATGATCAATGGAAACAGGATGCACCTGAGCTCAATTTAGAGTCTCATATCAAAGAGTCTGAATACATATGTAAATAAGGTATTTTATTTTTAATACATTTGCAAACATTTCTAAAAACTTGTTTTCGCTTTGTCGTTATGGGGTATTGTGTGTAGATTGATGAGGAAAATGTTATCAATTTTAGAATAAGGCTGTAATGTAACAAAATGTGGAAAAAGTCAAGGGGTCTGAATACTTTCCAAATGCACGGTATGGCACTTTTGTGTGTCACTGATTGTCATATCAAATCAAATTTTATTTGTCACATGCGCCGAACACAACAGGTGTAGACATTACAGTGAAATGCTTACTGACAAGCCCTTAACCAACAAGCAGTTTTAAGAAAAATAAGTGTTAATGTAACGATCGTCCTCCTCCTCTTCATCCGAAGAGGAGGAGTAGGGATTTGACCAAAACGCAGCGTTGTGATACGACATCATGAATTTATTTAAAGACGAAGACGAACACGAAAAACACTTGGAAAATTACAAAACAAAAAACCGACGTAGACAGACCTGAACATGGAACTTACATAAATGCACGAAGAACTCACGAACAGGAACTGACTACATCAAACGAACGAACAAACGAAACAGTCCCGTGTGGTGCACAGACACAGACACGGAAGACAATCACCCACAAACAAACAGTGTGAACAGCCAACCTTTATATGGTTCTCAATCAGAGGAAACGTCAAACACCTGTCCCTGATTGAGAACCATATAAGGCTAATTACAAGTGACCTAAACATAGAAACACAAAACATAGAATGCCCACCCCAACTCACGCCCTGACCAACTAAACACATACAAAAATAACAGAAAACAGGTCAGGAACGTGACAGTTAAGTAAAAAATAGATAAGTAAAAAAAATAAAAGTTACAAATTGGCAGAAACATTATGTACAAAATAAGTTACAAATAACACGAAAAAAACACGCACAATAGCACAATTGGTGTTACATCTACTCCCTCTCCTCCACTCCGGCGTTCAACGTCGCCGGCATACTAACCACCAGTCCTGGGATCCATCATTACGCACATCTGGCATCAATCATTATGCGCACCTTCACGTCATCATGAGGCACACCTGGACTCCATTATCTCACTTATTACCTTCTCTATATCTGGCACTCCCTTAGGTTCATTCCCCAGTCAGTATTGATCCTGTGTTTATGCTATAACACTACTTTTATGTTGTCTTGTTCCATGTTTGTTGTTTTATTAAACATTTCACCTGCACCTGCTTCTCGACTCACAGCATCTTCGTTACAATTGGTTAGGGGAGCGTAAAACGGCAGCCATCTCCTCCGGCGACATTATGTTTTTCTTGGGGCTTTTAGTGCCTTCAGTTTAGGGTCTGCACCTTTTGACGAAGTTAGTGTGCCAAACAAAAAGTAATGAATCAAACCAGGATAGGTTAATCAGTGGTCACATTAACCTTTTGCTTTCCTTAAGCCTGAAATTCCTCTTTTCAACAATGATGTGTGAGCTGTCATCATATATACACACCAAAGCCATTAATATACATGGTTATAAAATGCTCTGGTACACACAACACTACAACAATGGTAACATCATCTTTTACACGTTTGGTTTAGGAAACCCCAGGTTAGCTCTCCTAACAGTTAAAGATATAAAATACTTTGCTGTAACAATACCATAAATATCTTAGGAAAGTAGTATTACAGGCTTGGGAAGCAGTTTTACATGTTTTATGACTGGCATTTTAAACAGTGAGACAGTTGCCCTTGATTTCCTGTCACACTTTAAGACAAACTGACACTCCCTGTGTCACCTGGATTAGCATGAAACCGTGCTGGGGATTATGTAAAGTCAAAGGGATGATGGTAAAGCTATGCTTTCATTGGGGCTCCTCAATGCATTTATCTCACCCTAAACTGGTAAGCCTGTGGCGTTGCTCTGGGCTAAAGGTATGACAATAGCCCCCTAAATGGTTAACTGAAAATGGGTAAGTATGGCGAGTTACTTGGTGTTGACTGAGAGCAAATGAGAATGTTTATTTAGCTGCGGAGGCGTGAGTGTCTCGTATGCCCTCCGCATACAATGCTGAGATGATTTTGGCACGTTTTTGTTTTATATGTTGTAATTTCTTCAGTCTACAAGCCAGCTTCAGTCATGTCAAACCCCAACCTCTCCAACTGCAGGGATGGTGTGACCATTCTGAACACCTGTGCCATATTATTTTATTAGGTTGACAGTTTTTTCTTTTTGAACTGTCTTATTTGCTCTGACATCACACTCATACTATGTGGAATAACAACATTAGTGTTAACAGATGTTTAGGTGGAGACACTAACAAACCCTGACCACTTGTTGGTTATGATATGAACCAAATAAATGTCTGTGACTCTCACAGTGCATGTTCATGATGACATACCTCATGGTTCTTCTATATAGGGGTCAGGAAGTCAGACACATTATAAAAGTAGGTAACAGGATTGTAATGTGTTTGAGGTTGTCAGTGAAGTGGATTAGTACAGCCTGCCATGGTGACGCACAGCAGAGACAGGGACAGGGACTGAGACAGGGTCTGAGACGGGGACTGAGACAGGGTCTGAGACAGGGACTTAGACAGGGACTGAGACAGGGACAGAAACAGAGACAGGGACAGAAACAGACAGAGACAGGGACTGAGACAGGGACTGAAACAGAGACAGGGACTGAAACAGAGACAGGAACTGAGACGGGGACAGAGATAGGGACTGAAACAGAGACAGGGACTGAGACAGGGACTGAAACAGAGACAGGGACTGAAACAGAGACAGGGACTGAGACAGAGACAGGGACTGAGACAGGGACTGAAACAGAGACAGGGACTGTGACAGAGACAGAGGCTGAGACAGGGACAGAGAACAGAGAAGAGAGAAGAGGGCAGACAGAGATTGAGACAGGTACTGAGACTGTGACTGACAGGCCTGTTGTGTTGTGTGTCTGCAGCTACATGACGGACGGCGGGGTGGGCATGTACACACGCCGCCTCAACCGCCTGCCGGATGGCATGGCTGTGGTCCGAGAGACACTCCATCGTAACAGTTCCAAGGGCCAAGGGGACGCCACCGACAGGTATGTCACCACCACCACACCTTCCCCTGTCCCCTAACCTCTTGCCTAGTTAAATAAAGGTTAAATAAAACTATTAAAAATAAATAAAACCTCACTCCACCTGCAGTGTCTGGGTCAGGTGAGGCGTCTATACAGACATCCAATAGGATTAGTCTGGAAGCAACAAAGCTGCCATTGTTGGGAGGCTGACTGAGTCTGAGGGAAAACAGAGTGATTGTTTTCCTCAGTGCCACAGGCTATGGACACACACACACATGATAACATAGACACTCTACACACATGATAACATAGACACTCTACACACATGATAACATGGACACTCTACACACATGATAACATAGACACTACACACATGATAACATAGACACTCTACACACATGATAACATAGACACTCTACACACATGATAACATGGACACTCTACACACATGATAACATGGACACTCACACATGATAACATAGACACTCTACACACATGATAACATAGACACTCTACACACATGATAACATAGACACTCTAAACACATGATAACATAGACACTCTACACACATGATAACATAGACACTCTACACACATGATAACATAGACACTCTACACACATGATAACATAGACACTCTACACACATGATAACATAGACACTCTACACACATGATAACATAGACACTCTAAACACATGATAACATAGACACTCTAAACACATGATAACATAGACACTCTACACACATGATAACATAGACACTCTACACACATGATAACATAGACACTCTACACACATGATAACATAGACACTCTACACACATGATAACATAGACACTCTACACACATGATAACATAGACACTCTAAACACATGATAACATAGACACTCTACACACATGATAACATAGACACTCTACACACATGATAACATAGACACTCTACACACATGATAACATAGACACTCTACACACATGATAACATAGACACTCTACACACATGATAACATAGACACTCTACACACATGATAACATAGACACTCTAAACACATGATAACATAGACACTCTACACACATGATAACATAGACACTCTACACACATGTACACATAGACACTCTACACACATGATAACATAGACACTCTAAACACATGATAACATAGACACTCTAAACACATGATAACATAGACACTCTACACACATGATAACATAGACACTCTAAACACATGATAACATAGACACTCTACACACATGTACACATAGACACTCTACACACATGATAAAATAGACACTCTACACACACGTACACATAGACACTCTACACACATGATAAAATAGACACTCTAAACACATGATAACATAGACACTCTACACACATGTACACATAGACACTCTACACACATGATAACATAGACACTCTACACACATGATAACATAGACACTCTACACACATGTACACATAGACACTCTACACACATGTACACATAGACACTCTAAACACATGATAACATAGACACTCTACACACATGATAACATAGACACTCTAAACACATGATAACATAGACACTCTACACACATGTACACATAGACACTCTACACACATGATAAAATAGACACTCTACACACACGTACACATAGACACTCTACACACATGATAAAATAGACACTCTAAACACATGATAACATAGACACTCTACACACATGTACACATAGACACTCTACACACATGTACACATAGACACTCTACACACATGATAAAGTAGACACTCTAAACACATGATAAAATAGACACTCTACACACACGTACACATAGACACTCTACACACATGTACACATAGACACTCTACACACATGATAAAATAGACACTCTACACACATGTACACATAGACACTCTACACACATGTACACATAGACACTATACACACATGATAATATAGACACTACACACATGTACACATAGACACTCTACACACATGATAAAATAGACACTCTACACACATGTACACATAGACACTCTACACACATGATAAAATAGACACTCTACACACATGATAACATAGACACTCTACACACATGATAACATAGACACTCTAAACACATGATAACATAGACACTCTACACACATGATAACATAGACACTCTACACACATGATAACATAGACACTCTACACACATGATAACATAGACACTCTACACACATGATAACATAGACACTCTACACACATGATAACATAGACACACACACACATGATAACATAGACACTCTACACACATGATAACATAGACACTCTACACACATGATAACATAGATACTCTACACACATGATAACATAGACACTCTACACACATGATAACATAGACACACACACACACATGATAACATAGACACTCTACACACATGATAACATAGACACTCTACACACATGATAACATAGATACTCTACACACATGATAACATAGACACTCTACACACATGATAACATAGACACTCTACACACATGATAACATAGATACTCTACACACATGATAACATAGACACTCTACACACATGATAACATAGATACTCTACACACATGATAACATAGACACTCTACACACATGATAACATAGACACTCTACACACATGATAACATAGACACTCTACACACATGATAACATAGACACTCTAAACACATGATAACATAGACACTCTAAACACATGATAACATAGACACTCTACACACATGATAACATAGACACTCTACACACATGATAACATAGACACTCTACACACATGATAACATAGACACTCTACACACATGATAACATAGACACTCTACACACATGATAACATAGACACTACACACATGATAACATAGACACTCTACACACATGTACACATAGACACTCTACACACATGATAAAATAGACACTACACACATGTACAAATAGACACTCTACACACATGTACAAATAGACACTCTAAACACATGATAACATAGACACTCTACACACATGTACACATAGACACTCTACACACATGATAAAATAGACACTACACACATGTACAAATAGACACTCTACACACATGTACAAATAGACACTCTAAACACATGATAACATAGACACTCTACACACATGTACACATAGACACTCTACACACATGTACACATAGACACTCTACACACATGATAAAATAGACACTCTAAACACATGATAACATAGACACTCTACACACATGTACACATAGACACTCTACACACATGTACACATAGACACTCTACACACATGATAAAGTAGACACTCTAAACACATGATAAAATAGACACTCTACACACACGTACACATAGAAACTCTACACACATGTACACATAGACACTCTACACACATGATAAAATAGACACTCTACACACATGTACACATAGACACTCTACACACATGTACACATAGACACTCTACACACATGATAATATAGACACTACACACACGTACACATAGACACTCTACACACATGATAAAATAGACACTCTACACACATGTACACATAGACACTCTACACACATGATAAAATAGACACTCTACACACATGATAACATAGACACTCTACACACATGATAACATAGACACTCTAAACACATGATAACATAGACACTCTACACACATGATAACATAGACACTCTACACACATGATAACATAGACACTCTACACACATGATAACATAGACACTCTACACACATGATAACATAGACACTCTACACACATGATAACATAGACACACACACACATGATAACATAGACACTCTACACACATGATAACATAGACACTCTACACACATGATAACATAGATACTCTACACACATGATAACATAGACACTCTACACACATGATAACATAGACACACACACACATGATAACATAGACACTCTACACACATGATAACATAGACACTCTACACACATGATAACATAGATACTCTACACACATGATAACATAGACACTCTACACACATGATAACATAGACACTCTACACACATGATAACATAGATACTCTACACACATGATAACATAGACACTCTACACACATGATAACATAGACACTCTACACACATGATAACATAGACACTCTACACACATGATAACATAGACACTCTAAACACATGATAACATAGACACTCTAAACACATGATAACATAGACACTCTACACACATGATAACATAGACACTCTACACACATGATAACATAGACACTCTACACACATGATAACATAGACACTCTACACACATGATAACATAGACACTCTACACACATGATAACATAGACACTACACACATGATAACATAGACACTCTACACACATGTACACATAGACACTCTACACACATGATAAAATAGACACTACACACATGTACAAATAGACACTCTACACACATGTACAAATAGACACTCTAAACACATGATAACATAGACACTCTACACACATGTACACATAGACACTCTACACACATGTACACATAGACACTCTACACACATGATAAAATAGACACTCTAAACACATGATAACATAGACACTCTACACACATGTACACATAGACACTCTACACACATGTACACATAGACACTCTACACACATGATAAAATAGACACTCTACACACATGTACACATAGACACTCTAAACACATGATAACATAGACACTCTACACACATGATAACATAGACACTCTACACACATGTACACATAGACACTCTACACACATGTACACATAGACACTCTACACACATGTACACATAGACACTCTACACACATGATAACATAGACACTCTACACACATGATAACATAGACACTCTACACACATGATAACATAGACACTCTACACACATGATAACATAGACACTCTACACACATGATAACATAGACACTCTACACACATGATAACATAGACACTCTACACACATGATAACATAGACACTCTACACACATGATAACATAGATACTCTACACACATGATAACATAGATACTCTACACACATGATAACATAGACACTCTACACACATGATAACATAGACACTCTACACACATGATAACATAGACACTCTACACACATGATGACATAGACACTCTACACACATGATAACATAGACACTCTACACACATGTACACATAGACACTCTACACACATGTACACATAGACACTCTACACACATGATAACATAGACACTCTACACACATGATAACATAGACACTCTACACACATGTACACATAGACACTCTACACACATGATGACATAGACACTCTACACACATGATAACATAGACACTCTACACACATGATGACATAGACACTCTACACACATGATGACATAGACACTCTACACACATGATAACATAGACACTCTACACACATGATAACATAGACACTCTACACACATGATGACATAGACACTCTACACACATGATGACATAGACACTCTACACACATGATAACATAGACACTCTACACACATGATAACATAGACACTCTACACACATGATGACATAGACACTCTACACACATGATGACATAGACACTCTACACACATGATGACATAGACACTCTACACACATGATGACATAGACACTCTACACACATGATGACATAGACACTCTACACACATGATGACATAGACACTCTACACACATGTACACATAGACACTCTACACACATGATAACATAGACACTCTAAACACATGATAACATAGACACTCTACACACATAATAACATAGACACTCTACACACATGTACACATAGACACTCTAAACACATGATAACATAGACACTCTACACACATGTTAACATAGACACTCTACACACATGTACACATAGACACTCTACACACATGATAACATAGACACTCTACACACATGTACACATAGACACTCTACACACATGATGACATAGACACTCTACACACATGATAACATAGACACTCTACACACATGTACACATAGACACTCTACACACATGATGACATAGACACTCTACACACATGTACACATAGACACTCTACACACATGTTAACATAGACACTCTACACACATGATAACATAGACACTACACACATGATAACATAGACACTCTACACACATGTACACATAGACACTCTACACACATGATAACATAGACACTCTAAACACATGATAACATAGACACTCTACACACATGATAACATAGACACTCTACACACATGATAACATAGACACTCTAAACACATGATAACATAGACACTCTACACACATGATAACATAGACACTCTACACACATGTACACATAGACACTCTAAACACATGATAACATAGACACTCTACACACATGATGACATAGACACTCTAAACACATGATAACATAGACACTCTACACACATGTACACATAGACACTCTACACACATGTACACATAGACACTCTACACACATGTACACATAGACACTCTACACACATGATAAAATAGACACTCTACACACATGTACACATAGACACTCTACACACATGTACACATAGACACTCTACACACATGATAATATAGACACTACACACATGATAACATAGACACTCTACACACATGTACACATAGACACTCTACACACATGTACACATAGACACTCTACACACATGATAAAATAGACACTCTACACACATGATAACATAGACACTCTAAACACATGATAACATAGACACTCTACACACATGATAACATAGACACTCTAAACACATGATAACATAGACACTCTACACACATGATAACATAGACACTCTACACACATGATAACATAGACACTCTACACACATGATAACATAGACACTCTACACACATGATAACATAGACACTCTACACACATGATAACATAGACACACACACACATGATAACATAGACACTCTACACACATGATAACATAGACACTCTACACACATGATAACATAGATACTCTACACACATGATAACATAGACACTCTACACACATGATAACATAGATACTCTACACACATGATAACATAGACACTCTACACACATGATAACATAGACACTCTACACACATGATAACATAGACACTCTACACACATGATAACATAGACACTCTAAACACATGATAACATAGACACTCTAAACACATGATAACATAGACACTCTAAACACATGATAACATAGACACTCTACACACATGATAACATAGACACTCTACACACATGATAACATAGACACTCTACACACATGATAACATAGACACTCTACACACATGATAACATAGACACTCTACACACATGATAACATAGACACTCTACACACATGATAACATAGACACTCTAAACACATGATAACATAGACACTCTAAACACATGATAACATAGACACTCTAAACACATGATAACATAGACACTCTACACACATGATAACATAGACACTCTACACACATGATAACATAGACACTCTACACACATGATAACATAGACACTCTACACACATGATAACATAGACACTCTACACACATGATAACATAGACACTACACACATGATAACATAGACACTCTACACACATGTACACATAGACACTCTACACACATGATAAAATAGACACTACACACATGTACAAATAGACACTCTACACACATGTACAAATAGACACTCTAAACACATGATAACATAGACACTCTACACACATGTACACATAGACACTCTACACACATGTACACATAGACACTCTACACACATGATAAAATAGACACTCTAAACACATGATAACATAGACACTCTACACACATGTACACATAGACACTCTACACACATGTACACATAGACACTCTACACACATGATAAAATAGACACTCTACACACATGTACACATAGACACTCTAAACACATGATAACATAGACACTCTACACACATGATAACATAGACACTCTACACACATGTACACATAGACACTCTACACACATGTACACATAGACACTCTACACACATGTACACATAGACACTCTACACACATGATAACATAGACACTCTACACACATGATAACATAGACACTCTACACACATGATAACATAGACACTCTACACACATGATAACATAGACACTCTACACACATGATAACATAGACACTCTACACACATGATAACATAGACACTCTACACACATGATAACATAGACACTCTACACACATGATAACATAGATACTCTACACACATGATAACATAGATACTCTACACACATGATAACATAGACACTCTACACACATGATAACATAGACACTCTACACACATGATAACATAGACACTCTACACACATGATGACATAGACACTCTACACACATGATAACATAGACACTCTACACACATGTACACATAGACACTCTACACACATGTACACATAGACACTCTACACACATGATAACATAGACACTCTACACACATGATAACATAGACACTCTACACACATGTACACATAGACACTCTACACACATGATGACATAGACACTCTACACACATGATAACATAGACACTCTACACACATGATGACATAGACACTCTACACACATGATGACATAGACACTCTACACACATGATAACATAGACACTCTACACACATGATAACATAGACACTCTACACACATGATGACATAGACACTCTACACACATGATGACATAGACACTCTACACACATGATAACATAGACACTCTACACACATGATAACATAGACACTCTACACACATGATGACATAGACACTCTACACACATGATGACATAGACACTCTACACACATGATAACATAGACACTCTACACACATGATGACATAGACACTCTACACACATGATGACATAGACACTCTACACACATGATAACATAGACACTCTACACACATGTACACATAGACACTCTACACACATGATAACATAGACACTCTACACACATGATGACATAGACACTCTACACACATGATGACATAGACACTCTACACACATGATGACATAGACACTCTACACACATGATAACATAGACACTCTACACACATGATAACATAGACACTCTAAACACATGATAACATAGACACTCTACACACATGATAACATAGACACTCTACACACATGTACACATAGACACTCTAAACACATGATAACATAGACACTCTACACACATGTTAACATAGACACTCTACACACA
The DNA here is from genome assembly GCF_016432855.1 of Salvelinus namaycush. Classification (NCBI taxonomy): domain Eukaryota; kingdom Metazoa; phylum Chordata; class Actinopteri; order Salmoniformes; family Salmonidae; genus Salvelinus; species Salvelinus namaycush. The sequence continues at coordinate 34,841,967 of NC_052327.1, forward strand.
TGATAACATAGACACTCTACACACATGTACACATAGACACTCTACACACATGATAACATAGACACTCTACACACATGTACACATAGACACTCTACACACATGATGACATAGACACTCTACACACATGATAACATAGACACTCTACACACATGTACACATAGACACTCTACACACATGATGACATAGACACTCTACACACATGTACACATAGACACTCTACACACATGTTAACATAGACACTCTACACACATGATAACATAGACACTACACACATGATAACATAGACACTCTACACACATGTACACATAGACACTCTACACACATGATAACATAGACACTCTAAACACATGATAACATAGACACTCTACACACATGATAACATAGACACTCTACACACATGTACACATAGACACTCTAAACACATGATAACATAGACACTCTACACACATGATGACATAGACACTCTACACACATGATAACATAGACACTCTACACACATGTACACATAGACACTCTACACACATGATGACATAGACACTCTACACACATGTACACATAGACACTCTACACACATGTTAACATAGACACTCTACACACATGATAACATAGACACTACACACATGATAACATAGACACTCTACACACATGATAACATAGACACTCTACACACATGATAACATAGACACTCTAAACACATAACATAGACACTACACACATGATAACATAGATACTACACACATGATAACATAGACACTCTACACACATGTTAACATAGACACTCTACACACATGATAACATAGACACTACACACATGATAACATAGACACTCTACACACATGATAACATAGACACTCTACACACATGATAACATAGACACTCTAAACACATAACATAGACACTACACACATGATAACATAGATACTACACACATGATAACATAGACACTCTACACACATGATAACATAGACACTATACACACATGATAACATAGACACTCTACACACATGATAACATAGACACTCTACACACATGATAACATAGACACTCTACACACATGATAACATAGATACTCTACACACATGATAACATAGACACTCTACACACATGATAACATAGACACTCTACACACATGATAACATAGACACTCTACACACATGATAACATAGACACTCTAAACACATGATAACATAGACACTCTAAACACATGATAACATAGACACTCTAAACACATGATAACATAGACACTCTACACACATGATAACATAGACACTCTACACACATGATAACATAGACACTCTACACACATGATAACATAGACACTCTACACACATGATAACATAGACACTCTACACACATGATAACATAGACACTCTACACACATGATAACATAGACACTCTAAACACATGATAACATAGACACTCTAAACACATGATAACATAGACACTCTAAACACATGATAACATAGACACTCTACACACATGATAACATAGACACTCTACACACATGATAACATAGACACTCTACACACATGATAACATAGACACTCTACACACATGATAACATAGACACTCTACACACATGATAACATAGACACTACACACATGATAACATAGACACTCTACACACATGTACACATAGACACTCTACACACATGATAAAATAGACACTACACACATGTACAAATAGACACTCTACACACATGTACAAATAGACACTCTAAACACATGATAACATAGACACTCTACACACATGTACACATAGACACTCTACACACATGTACACATAGACACTCTACACACATGATAAAATAGACACTCTAAACACATGATAACATAGACACTCTACACACATGTACACATAGACACTCTACACACATGTACACATAGACACTCTACACACATGATAAAATAGACACTCTACACACATGTACACATAGACACTCTAAACACATGATAACATAGACACTCTACACACATGATAACATAGACACTCTACACACATGTACACATAGACACTCTACACACATGTACACATAGACACTCTACACACATGTACACATAGACACTCTACACACATGATAACATAGACACTCTACACACATGATAACATAGACACTCTACACACATGATAACATAGACACTCTACACACATGATAACATAGACACTCTACACACATGATAACATAGACACTCTACACACATGATAACATAGACACTCTACACACATGATAACATAGACACTCTACACACATGATAACATAGATACTCTACACACATGATAACATAGATACTCTACACACATGATAACATAGACACTCTACACACATGATAACATAGACACTCTACACACATGATAACATAGACACTCTACACACATGATGACATAGACACTCTACACACATGATAACATAGACACTCTACACACATGTACACATAGACACTCTACACACATGTACACATAGACACTCTACACACATGATAACATAGACACTCTACACACATGATAACATAGACACTCTACACACATGTACACATAGACACTCTACACACATGATGACATAGACACTCTACACACATGATAACATAGACACTCTACACACATGATGACATAGACACTCTACACACATGATGACATAGACACTCTACACACATGATAACATAGACACTCTACACACATGATAACATAGACACTCTACACACATGATGACATAGACACTCTACACACATGATGACATAGACACTCTACACACATGATAACATAGACACTCTACACACATGATAACATAGACACTCTACACACATGATGACATAGACACTCTACACACATGATGACATAGACACTCTACACACATGATGGCATAGACACTCTACACACATGATGACATAGACACTCTACACACATGATGACATAGACACTCTACACACATGATGACATAGACACTCTACACACATGTACACATAGACACTCTACACACATGATAACATAGACACTCTACACACATGATGACATAGACACTCTACACACATGATGACATAGACACTCTACACACATGATGACATAGACACTCTACACACATGATAACATAGACACTCTACACACATGATAACATAGACACTCTAAACACATGATAACATAGACACTCTACACACATGATAACATAGACACTCTACACACATGTACACATAGACACTCTAAACACATGATAACATAGACACTCTACACACATGTTAACATAGACACTCTACACACATGATAACATAGACACTCTACACACATGTACACATAGACACTCTACACACATGATAACATAGACACTCTACACACATGTACACATAGACACTCTACACACATGATGACATAGACACTCTACACACATGATAACATAGACACTCTACACACATGTACACATAGACACTCTACACACATGATGACATAGACACTCTACACACATGTACACATAGACACTCTACACACATGTTAACATAGACACTCTACACACATGATAACATAGACACTACACACATGATAACATAGACACTCTACACACATGTACACATAGACACTCTACACACATGATAACATAGACACTCTAAACACATGATAACATAGACACTCTACACACATGATAACATAGACACTCTACACACATGATAACATAGACACTCTAAACACATGATAACATAGACACTCTACACACATGATAACATAGACACTCTACACACATGTACACATAGACACTCTAAACACATGATAACATAGACACTCTACACACATGATGACATAGACACTCTACACACATGATAACATAGACACTCTACACACATGTACACATAGACACTCTACACACATGATGACATAGACACTCTACACACATGTACACATAGACACTCTACACACATGTTAACATAGACACTCTACACACATGATAACATAGACACTACACACATGATAACATAGACACTCTACACACATGATAACATAGACACTCTACACACATGATAACATAGACACTCTAAACACATAACATAGACACTACACACATGATAACATAGATACTACACACATGATAACATAGACACTCTACACACATGTTAACATAGACACTCTACACACATGATAACATAGACACTACACACATGATAACATAGACACTCTACACACATGATAACATAGACACTCTACACACATGATAACATAGACACTCTAAACACATAACATAGACACTACACACATGATAACATAGATACTACACACATGATAACATAGACACTCTACACACATGATAACATAGACACTATACACACATGATAACATAGACACTCTACACACATGATAACATAGACACTCTACACACATGATAACATAGACACTCTACACACATGATAACATAGACACTACACACATGATAACATAGACACTCTAAACACATGATAACATAGACACTCTACACACATGTTAACATAGACACTCTACACACATGATAACATAGACACTCTACACACATGATAACATAGACACTCTACACACATGATAACATAGACACTCTACACACATGATAACATAGACACTCTACACACATGATAACATAGACACTCTACACACATGATAACATAGACACTCTACACACATGATAACATAGACACTCTACACACATGATAACATAGACACTCTACACACAAGATAACATAGACACTCTACACACATGTACACATAGACACTCTACACACATGTACACATAGACACTCTACACACATGTACACATAGACACTCTACACACATGTACACATAGACACTCTACACACATGTACACATAGACACTCTACACACATGTACACATGGATTTTGTATTTCAGATATGTGGTAGTGGCCTGAGGGAACACACCTAATGTGTTGTGAAATCTTTTATCAAATCAAATTTTATTTGTCACATGCGCCAAATACAACAGGTGTAGACCTTACGGTGAAATGCTTACTTACAAGCCCTTAACAATGCAGTTCAAGAAATAGAGTTAAGAAATTTTAAAAAAGCAACAGAATAAAATAGCAATACCGAGGCTACATACAGGGGGTACCGGTGCCGAGTCAATGTGCGGAGGTACAGGTTAGTCGAGGTAATTTGTAAACGTAGGTAGGGGTGAAATGACTATGCATAGACAATAAACAGCGAGTAGCAGCAAGGGGGGGGGGGGGTCAATGTAAATAGTCCGGGTGGCCATTTGATTAATTGTTCAAATACGACTGGTGGAGTTATGTCATACATGCAGCTAACAAAAACATATGGAAATGTCTGCTCTACCCGAAATAACAACCAACTAATTGCAGCATTACTGCAAAAATGGAAGAGGCAAGTAGAAGGGGAAAAGTAAGAACTTGTCTGTCGGCCCTACATTAAAGACCAACAATGGTTAAAGAGAACTGTAATAAATTTAAAAGTATACCAGTTTAATTTAAGGACCAAAAAAATGACGGCCTTGCCATATAGATTGCGAAATAGTTGGGAAGAGATTTTTGACTTACCGATTCCATGGCATATGGTTTATGGAACTGATATGCAAAACGATGCCGTATTCAAAACTTTTAATTTTTTAATTGAAATGATTATACAAAATTCTTGCAACCAATAGAATATTATTTATATGGGGGATACAACCTTCCCAGCTCTGCAGATTTTGATGCGAAGAGACAGAATCGTTAGATAATTTGTTTTGGTACTGACCATATGTAGCTTGTTTTTGGTCACAGGTCCAGGAATGGCTGAAGAATTGCAATATTTGCCTGGAGCTAACCCTGCAGATACCACTACTGGGCGATCTGAAAAGTCATAGTCAATCGATCAATAATATAATAATACTTCTGGCAAAAAAAAAATATTTTCAATATACAATCTGTAGTAACAATGAGAATAGAAAGGTTCAGAACATTTGTGAAAGATCACAGCACAGTTGAAAATATATGGTGTTAAGAGATAGATGGGAGGGGTTGGATGGAGCTGAAGGTTGGGACTAATAACAAAAAGATAACTAATGTAAAACATACTGTGCCCGTAAAACGTATATAGGTCAAGAACCTTTTTGAAAGAGCACAGTTTGAAAGATATGGCAAATAGAAATCAAACCGGGTGGACATCAGAAATAGATGGGAGAAGTTGAGGGTAGAGGAAGGACAGGAGTAAAAACAAACAAAATAGAACTGCTGTAAAATAGACTGTATCCATAAAATGTATACAGTATGTATTAGCTGGAAATACAGGCCTAAGTGTTGTTGTTCACTAGTTTGCTCCAATTGGGGGAGGGATGGTAGGGTTGGAGGGTAATAAAGGAAATATATTTGTTTTTAAGATATGTATGTATATGTATTTGTAAAGTATGTATGTGTATTTGAATGTATTTATATGTGTATGTATGTGTGTATATATATATACATACATACATATTTATATATTTACGAAAAAATATATGGGGGATTGGAGGTAATGCAGGCAATTACATTGATGGAAGCTACAATCTATCTGCAATATTAAAGCTGATCTACCCGCTATAAAACATAAAACATATACATTTAAATTATTCAGCAGTCTTATAAAAGCTGTTAGAAGGGGTAGAAGCTGTTAAGGAGCCTTTTGGACCTAGACTTGGCGCTCCGGTATCGCTTGCCGTGCAGTAACAGAGAGAACAGTCTATTACTTGGGTTAGAGTCTTTGACAATTTTTTGGGCCTTCCTCTGACACCGCCTTGTATATAGGTCCAGGATAGCAGGAAGCTAAGCCCCAGTGATGTACTGGGGCGTACGCACTACCCTCTGTAGCGCCTTATGGTCGGATGCCGAGCAGTTTCCATACCAGGTAGTGATGCAACCTGTCAGGAAGTCCAGAATCCAGTTGCAGAGGGAGGTGTTTAGTCCCAGGGTCCTTAGCTTAGTGAATAGCTTTGTGGGCACTATGGTGTTGAATACTGAGCTGTAGTCAATGAACAGTATTCTCACATAGGTGCTCCTTTTGTACAGGTAGGAAAGGGCAGTGTGGAGTGCTATTGAGATTGTGTCATCTGTGGATCTGTTGATGCGGTATGCAAATTGGAGTGGGTCTAGGGTTTCCGGGATGAGGGTTTTAATGTGAGCCATGACCAGCCTTTCAAAGCACTTCATGGCTACCGACATGAAGGCTACAGGGCGGTAATCATTTAGGCAGGTTACCTTCGCTTTCTTGGGCACATTGATTATGGTGGTCTGCTTGAAACATGTAGGTATTACAGACTCAGTCAGGGAGAGGTTGAAAATGTCAGTGAAGGCACTTGCCAGTTGGTCAGCGCATGCTCTGAGTACACGTCCTGGTATTCCGTCTGGCCCCACGGCCTTGTGAATGTTGTGCTGTTTTAAGGTCTTGGTCACATCAGCTACAGAGCGCGTGATCACACAGTCGTCCGCAAGAGCTGGTGCTCTCATGCATTCTTCAGTGTTGCTTGCCTTGAAGTGAGCATAAAGGCATTTAGCTTGTTTGGTAGGCTCGCATCACTGTGCAGCTCGCGGCTGGGTTTCCCTTCGTAGTCCAGTAATAGTTTGCAAGCCTTGCCACATCCGACAAGCGTCAGAGCCGGTGTAGTTGGATTCAATCTTAGTCCCGTATGGACACTTTGCCTGTTTGATGGTTCGTCTGAGGGTATCGCCGGATTTATTATAAGCGTCCGGATTAGTGTCCCGCTCCTTGAAAGTGAAAGCCTGTAGCTTGTTTACATTGTTCCAAATGGTCAAAAAAATGATATTGTAATCTAACAGCACCTGTTTGGCACACATAATATGCACAAAGAGCTTGCTCCTTACCTTATTTTTCTTGATTGCCAGTATTTTCCACAACTATTCAAATTTATTCCACACGTATGACTTCCCCTTTACCTGCTGAAAAACCAAACATTTACCCATTTCCAGCTTATTTGTCACGTCATGTGCATCCATTTTGCTGTCACATGTGTTCTGGTGTTAAGAGTTTGTTATAACCAATTTATTAATCTGATTAGGATATGCTATAGGTCAGGCCCTATTGGCCACGTACATGCGATGCATACATGAGCGCTGAGGAAATAGGGAATGTTTTTCCTAAACAAATGATGGATTTTGGTAACAAATCTTTTCAGTCAGAAATGGTTATAGACTAATTATTTTGCAGGTACAGCAACACAGACAGCGTGATAAACACTGTTGATGTTCTGTGGTGGTCGCTGCAGCAGGGAGGACAGAGAGACAATGGGTGCTAGTCACACAGTCACTCGCTGTCATTATTATTTAACACAGTGCAGCAAGTCTGAGCCCGGCCTGGCACAATCAAATCAATTGCGGTCGGACTCCCTCTAGTCATCTGTGTGTCTTAATTATTTCATCAAACAGTGCACATAAAAATAAGCTCAGTGCATATAGTTGATTTGATTAAACTATATAGGATGTGTCTATATATGTAAAAATATACGTAAATATTTTTCAACCACTTGGTTGGTCGAAAAAACATACGACTCTCGGTCGACCAAGATTTTTTTAGTTGAGGACAGCCCTAGAACTGACCCTGTATATCAAATTTAAATCAAATGTATTTATAAAGCCCTTCTTACATCAGCTGATGTCACAAAGTGCTGTACAGAAACCCAGCCTAAAACCCCAAACAGCAAGCAATGCAGATGTAGAAGCACGGTGGCTAGGAAAAACTCCCTAGAAAGGCCAGAACCTAGGAAGAAACCTAGAGAGGAACCAGGCTATGAGGGGTGGCCAGTCCTCTTCTGGCTGTGCTGGTTGGAGATTATAACAGAACATGGCCAAGTTGTTCAAATGTTCATAGATGACCAGCAGGGTCAAATAATAATAATCACAGGGGTTGTCGAGGGTGCAACAGGTCAGCACCTCAGGAGTAAATGTCAGTTGGCTTTTCATAGCCGATCATTAAGAGTATCTCTACCGCTCCTGCTGTCTCTAGAGAGTTGAAAACAGCAGGTCTGGGACAGGCAGCACGTCCGGTGAACAGGTCAGGGTTCCATAGCCGCAGGCAGAACAGTTGAAACTGGAGCTGCAGCACATCCGGTGAACAGGTCAGGATTCTATAGCCGCAGGCAGAACAGTTGAAACTGGAGCTGCAGCACATCCGGTGAACAGGTCAGGATTCTATAGCCGCAGGCAGAACAGTTGAAACTGGAGCTGCAGCACGTCCGGTGAACAGGTCAGGATTCTATAGCCGCAGGCAGAACAGTTGAAACTGGAGCTGCAGCACGGCTGTTCTTCTTATTTCATATGTCTTATTTTTATTTATTGTGTTTTTATTCTACCTTATGTTATTTTTAGTACTACATTGATATTGATTACTGCATTGTTGGGTTTAGAGCTTGTAAGAAAGCTGTACTTGTGCCCTTGACATTAAAACCTGAAACTTCAGGTAAAGTTTGAGACAAAACAAAAAAGAGAGCATTACACCTCAATAGAAACCTGCTTTGTGCCTTTTTACCAATGGTTTAAAGGAGCTGTTAAATTAGTTTCCAGAGGTTTTGCTCTGTAAGTGCTGTGGCTGACAGGAAGGTGTAAATGTGTGTCTGTGTATCGCGATCCTCGGAGCCAGCATTGTTTCCCCTAAGATTTTTTTTAGCAGCAGTGCAAAAGTTAGTGTGGGGGGGAGTGGGTGTGGCCAATGGCAAGGTCAAAATGTTGCTGTTTTAAAGCTAATTTCCTGCAATTCTACACATCTGCCTTGGGCAGAGAAAAGAAAATGCGCGTTTAAAGCTAATTTCCTGCAATTCTACACATTTTCCATGGGACTGAGAGAAAATATGCAGTTTTAAAATAACTGTCCAGTATAAATTGCACTTTTAAAAGTTAATATTCTGTTAGCTCATATCTAAATAATGTTGTTACCTCGTTCTATACTCGTATTTTTGGCAAAAGCATAAATAGGCAGGGGGGAAAACACTTTAAAAAAACACTTTAAACTGTGGTCTCAAACAGACCGTTTCAAAAATGCTTGCTGTTTCCTTTCAGAGTATGATGTCATACTCCGGAGGAGGTTGAGCTGGCCATTCAGCGGTCTAGAGATGGATGAGCTGGCCAATCAACGGTCTACTTGTATTCATATTTTTTATGACCGTTATACGCCCACAGCATTCTGTTGTTGGGGTACGCCAACACCATTTCAACACAGATAAGCTGCTTTTTAACATACTTAATTACCATTTTTTTTAAGGAAAACTATTTCACTCATATTTTAAGTAACTATAGGTCATATTTCATAGCAATCTGGAAGCACTGGACAGTTACTTTAAAGCAAATTTGCTGCAATTCTGCACATTTTGCCATAGCGTATGCCGTGTTCTACAAATTATAACAAAATCTAAAAAAAGCCATGACATTTTTGGAATTTTCAATTCTGACTATCTAGTTTTTATTCTGGTGGTTGTTAGTTCTCAAAGATGATCTTATTAAAAAAATATATAGCTACATTATATTTTCTACATACTTTATATCAGGTTTCAGTTGTTTAAGTTAAAAAAGTATGTTAAAAACAATTTTTACATCATATTTTTGAGTGGCGGCCACGATTTAGGATCCGCCGCTGCCAAATTAATATAGGGGAAACACTGGCCAGTGTGTGGGTTTGGTGGACAGGGCTCTGAATAGCAGTCTCCTGCCTTGAGGCAGTCTGATGTAGACAGAGAACACTGTAACCAAGCACCCTATATGATTACGTTCCTGTTCCCCAGCCGTTGCAGTTGCTAAGTCATCTTGTATCTGAGATACTGACAACGGTTCAAAAGCACCTATATTGTGTCTGATCTGACTTTGATTGATGCTCCGCTCTGTAATCTAAGCATGCTTTCTGAAGGGGTTTTTGGAAAGAGGTATTTTGAAGGGAGGGCTGTGTTTATGTTTCAGACAGAGATGTATCTGGTGTTTGATTTGATGTCTATACCTGGGAAAAATTGTATACTTCATACATAACAGATTAGTAGTTCCAGAGTACTTGTATTCCTCAAAAACTCTTTACACCCAGCCTGTTGGGCTATTTTAGCACTTGCACTGCATTTAGCTGGTCTGCCCACTCATTTCAAGTGAGAATCCACCCCCTCAAAGCTACACCTACAGCACACTGTGAGAGGGTTATGGGAGAGGATTGGGCACCTGGCCAAAAATGCATAAGTATTCAGATGATGATCAGTAAGAGCAAGGCAGACACATACACAGAGGAGTGGGGTACCAGTACTGTATGTGTGAGAAGCAGAGTGAGCTGGAGGGGGCTTCAATCTCGTGGAGAGGAAAGAGAGAGAGGGGAGGATCATCACTGTCTGTTTACTGTAGCCTCAGGGCTCTCCACGGTACGCACACACACATGCATGCACACACAAACACACACATGCACACTTCAGCCGGGGAGAGAACGGGCAGGGAGGGGATCCACTCCAGTCTGTGGAGGGAGCACAATGCTGAGAGAGTGTCTGTCTGTCGGTCGGTCTGTCGGTCTGTCGGGCTGGGCTGGGCTAAGGCCTGATAGTGATCAGTGATAGCCCTGTGCTGTCTGGCTGGCTGGGACTGGGCTGTCGTCGCGGCCGTGCTGTCTGTCTGTCTGCTGGCCTGCTTACCTGTTGAGTGTTTGGACTTTGACACGCAGTGGGAAAGATAGACTGCATGCAACACAAAGGGACAGACTGGATACTGAAAACAATATGAGAATGAAGTGGAGAATTTAAGCTGTGAAGTAAGTGTTTTTGTCTGTTTGTTCATTTGTATTGGAGTGTGTGTTTTGAATGTGAAGTGGAGGGAAAGTGCCTAGGGTTGGTGTGATGGTGATGTCATTCAGTCTGTTTGGTATTGAAGACTTCCTGTCTCGTGTAATGTGATAAACAGTAAGTCATTCATTATGATCTCTGTAACCCAATCACAGCCTGTAACTCCAGCTGTGTATGTGAATACAGTAAAGCCCAGAGAGGTATCCATGAAGCAAGCTAGATCCACTCAGGGGTTTCTAAAGCTAAGCAGCTTCAGTTGGAACTTCCAACTTCAGTTGGAACTGTATGAGAACATACAGAAAGAATACTTATTGGAGGGAATAAACATTATTTAGGCCCATGTGATTTGGCCCTGGGAAGAAGTAAAGAAGGTCACATTCCTCAGTGCTCTAGGGAAGATACTATACAGTGCATCTGCAACATGAAAGACCTCATATGGAGTTCACGTCAGTAGCTCCTGAATAGAAACCAATTGTTGACACAGTTAAAGGCAGCCTATGATTTAGTACAGGATTTCTGTGGATACGGAGGACACTGTATGATATTGGCTGAAATCTAGCCAAACACTGTATGTTGTGTGAAAATGAACACCATTATTGTTACATTGTGTAGGAGTTGAATCAGAGAGATAGAGGCGTCCAGAGTGTTGTGAAAGGGAATTAGTGGTGTGTTGCATGCCCATCCTGGGACCTGTGTCTGGTCTGCTGGGTCCTGGCTATGAGGGGACTCAGCTAATACAGCAGTGGGGAACCCATCTGCAAACACAATGTCTGACAGATAGGAAGAGAGATGGGGAACCTCATCTGATCATCTGGTTAAGGAAGCCATCACTTCCCAGAGCAAGATCAACACAAATGATTCTTCAATGTCAATGATCACAATGCTTTCTCACTGATGCTTGAATGGATGGATGCTGATATACCTTCTCCGCTATGCAATCTCGTTTCCGAGCTGGTCATGGGTGCGCCTCAGCTACGCTCAAGGTCCTAAACGATATCATAACCGCCATCGATAAGAGACAATACTGTGCAGCTGTATTCATCGACCTGGCCAAGGCTTTCGACTCTGTCAATCACCACATTCTTATTGGCAGACTCAACAGCCTTGGTTTGTCACGCCCTGACCGTAGAGAGCTTTTTATGTCTCTATTTTGGTTTGGTCAGGGTGTGATTTGGGTGGGCATTCTATGTTCATTTTCTATGTTTTGTTTTGTTTGGCCATGTGTGGTTCTCAATCAGAGGCAGCTGTCTATCGTTGTCTCGGATTGAGAACCATACTTAGCCTGTTTGGGCTGCAGGGGCAGTATTGAGTAGCCGGATAAAAGGTGCCCATTTCAAACGGCCTCGTACTCAATTCTTGCTCGTACAATATGCATATTATTATTACTATTGGATAGAAAACACTCTCTAGTTTCTAAAACCATTTGAATTATATCTGTGAGTAAAACAGAACTCCTTTTGCAGCAAACTTCCTGACAGGAAGTGGAAAATCTGAAATCGATGCTCTCTTCTAGGGCCTGCCTATTAAAGTCCTTGATATTTATTAGTTTAGATGCACTTCATACGTCTTCCACTAGATGTCGACAAGCAGTGAGAGAAGAAATGGAGTGTGTAACTTGATCTTGGCTCGAATAAATGCTCTTTGTATGACGTGTCACCAGTTTCCTGTTTTCTGGAGAGCGCGTCAAGGGACCTGGATTTGCCTTCTGATAAGCTGTCGTTATGGACGACTAATATCTCCGGCTTTGATTTTATTTGATACATGTGACAATATCATCGTAAAGTATGTTTTTTCAATATAGTTTAATCAGATTATTGAAATTTTTTCGGGAGTTTTGCCGTGTTCCGTTCTCTGACTTTGTTGACGATGGAGAGATTCGCGCCACTTGGCAAGTGTGCTTGCTAAATCGAGAGGGAAAAAGGCCGTTCTAAATCCAAACAACGATTGTTCCCGACAAAGGACCCCTTTGTTTTTTCAATATAGTTTTATTAGATTATTGAAATTTATTCGGGACGTTAGGCGTGTTGCGTTGTGTGCCTTTGTTCAGGAAGGAGAGCTTCGCGCTACTTTGCTAGCTTTCCGTGCTAATTGACTGGAGAAGAGGACATTCTAAATCCAAACAACGATTGTTCCCGACAAAGGACCCCTTGTACAACATTCTGATGAAAGATCATCAAAAGTAGGACCCATTTTATGATGCTATTTCATATATCTGTCGAACATGTCGTGCTAGTCGTTTGCGCCCAGCTTTTGGGTACTCTCTCGCTATACCTAAGCTGGATGTCGTAATGAAGTTATTTTTAGAATTCTAACACGGCGATTGCATTAAGAACTAGTGTATCTATCATTTCCTATACAACATGTATTTTTTAGTTATGTTTATGAATAGTTATTTGGTCAGAATATGTGTGTCAGAAAAAGTGTCCGAAAAATATCCCGACGTTGTGGGAAAAAGATGCTATGTTAGCACAATGTATAACCACTGATTTCAGCTCTAAATATGCACATTTTCGAACAAAACATAAGTGTATGTATAACCTGATGTTATAGGACTGTCATCTGATGAAGCTTATCAAGGTTAGTCAAAAATGATATCTTTTGCTGGTTTGTTACGATCGCTAACTTTTGCTACTGGGGAATGGCTTGTGTTTCTGGCTATTGTGGTAAGCTAATATAACGCTATATTGTGTTTTCGCTGTAAAACACTTAAAAAATCGGAAATATTGGCTGGAATCACAAGATGCCTGTCTTTCATTTGCTGTACACTATGTATTTTTCAGAAATGTTTTATGATGAGTATTTAGGTATTTGACGTTGGTGTCTGTAATTATTCTGGCTGCTTTCAGTGCAATTTCTGATTGTAGCTGCAATGTAAACTATGATTTATACCTGAAATATGCACATTTTTCGAACAAAACATAGATTTATTGAATAACATGTTATAAGACTGTCATCAGTTTGTTGGTTAGTTTGGTTGGTTCTTGGTTAGTTAGGTTGGCTTTGTGCATGCTACCTGTGCTGTGAAAAATGTCTGTCCTTTTTTGTATTTGGTGGTGAGCTAACATAAATATACGTGCTGTTTTCGCTGTAAAACATTTAAAAAATCGGACATGTTGGCTGGATTCACAAGATGTGTACCTTTCATTTGCTGTATTGGACTTGTTAATGTGTGAAAGTTAAATATTTCTAAAAAATATATTTTGAATTTCGCGCCCTGCACTTGAAGTGGCTGTTGTCATATTGATCCCGACTTAGGGCTTGCAGCCATAATTAAGTAGCTTTTTCCCACATGGTTTTTGTGGGTAGTTGTTGTCTGTGTTGTGTTTGCTCCAGACAGAACTGTTTATTTTGTTTCAGTAATAAGGTTTAATAAATTATCATGAACACGTACCATGCTGCGCTTTGGTCTGATGATTCCTCTTCTTCAGACGACGAATTCCCGTGACAGAACTACCCACCACAAACGGACCAAGCAGCGTGGTAACGAGGAGCAGAGGGTTCAGGACTCCTGGACTTGGGAGGAGATATTGGACGGACAGGGACCCTGGAAACAGGCTGGGGAATATCGCCGCCCGAAGGAAGAACTAGAGGCAGCGAAAGCTGAGAGGCAGCGATATGAGGCAAGGCAGCGCAGCAGGCACGAGAGGCAGCCACCAATTTTTTTGGGGGGGGTACACGGGGAGATTGGCGGAGTCAGGCGATAGACCTGAGCCAACTCCCCATGCTTACCAGAAGCAGCATAGTACTGGTCAGGCACCGTGTTATGCGGTGAAGCGCACGGTGTCTCCAGTGCGCGCTCATAGCCCGGAGCGCTAAATGCCAGCCCCCCGCAAGTGCCATGCGAGAGTGGGCATCCAGCCAGGGCGGATTGTGCCAGCTCAGCGCGTTTGGTCTCCGGTGCGCCGTTTTGGCCCAGGGTATCCTGCGCCGGCTCTGCGTACTGTGTCTCCGGGGCGCTGGGAGGGTTCAGTTCGTCCTATGCCTATGCTCTCTGTTCTCAATCAGAGGCAGCTGTCTATCGTTGTCTCTGATTGAGAACCATACTTAGGTAGCTTTTTCCACATGGTTTTTGTGGGTAGTTGTTTTCCCGTTTTGTGTTTGCACCAGACAGAACTGTTTTGTTTTGTTCTACTTTGTTATTTTGTTTCAGTGTTCAGGTTTAATAAATTATCATGAACACGTACCACGCTGCGCTTTGGTCCGATGATTTCTCTTCTTCAGACAACGAATACCGTGACATGGTTTCTCAAATGACTGCCTCGCCTGGTTCACCAACTACTTCTCAGACAGAGTTCAGTGTGTCAAATATGAGGGCCTGTTGTCCGGGCCTCTGGCAGTCTCTATGGGGGTGCCACAGGGTTCAATTCTCGGGCCGACTCGTTTCTCTGGAAACATCAATGATGTCACTCTTGCTGCTGGTGATTCTCTGATCCACCTCTACGCAGACGACACCATTCTGTATACTCCTGGGCCCTCTTTGGACACTGTGTTAACTAACCTCCAGATGAGCTTCAATGCCATACAACTCTCCTTCCGTGGCCTCCAACTGCTCTTAAATGCAAGTAAAACTAAATGCATGCTTTTCAACCAATCGCTGCCCGCACCCGCCCGCCCATCCAGCATCACTACTCTGGACGCTTCTGACTTAGAATATGTGGACAACTACAAATACCTAGGTGTCTGGTTAGACTGTAAACTCTCCTTCCAGACTCACATTAAGCATCTCCAATCCAAAATTAAATCTAGAATCGGCTTCCTATTTCGCAACAAAGCATCCTTCACTCATGCTGCCAAACATACCCTCGTAAAACTGACTATCCTACCGATCATTGACTTCGGCAATGATATTTACAAAATAGCCTCTAACACTCTACTCAGCAAATTGGATGCAGTCTATCACAGTGCCATCCGTTTTGTCACCAAAGCCCCATATGCTACCCACCACTGCGACCTGTATGCTCTCGATGGCTGGCCCTCGCTTCATATTCGTCGCCAAACCCACTGGCTCCAGGTCATCTATAAGTCTTTGCTCGGTAAAGCCCCGACTTATCTCAGCTCACTGGTCACCATAGCAGCACCCGCTCCAGCAGGTATATTTCACTGGTCACCCCCAAAGCCAACACCCCATTTGGCCGCCTTTCCTGCCAGTTCTCTACTGCCAATGACTGGAACGAATTGCAAAAATCACTGAAGCTGGAGACTCATATCTCCCTCACTAACTTTAAGCATCAGCTGTCAGAGCAGCTCACAGATCATTTCACCTGTACATAGCCCATCTGTAAATAGCCCATCCAACTACCTCATCCCCAAAGTGTTATTATTTTCTTCTTCTCCTTTGCACCCCAGTATCTCAACTTGCACATTCATCTTCTGCACACCTATCACTCCAGTGTTAATTGCTAAATTGTATTTACTTCACCACTACTGTCTTTTTATTGCCTTACCTCCCTAATCTTACCTCATTTGCACACACTGTATATATATTTTTTCTATGTTTTATTGACTGTACTGTAAGTTTGTTTATTCCATGTGTAACTCTGTGTTGTTGTTTGTGTCGCACTGCTTTGCTTTATCTTGGCCAGGTAGCAGTTGTAAATGAGAACTTGTTCTCAACTGGCCTGCCTGGTTAAATAAAAGTGAAATAAAATAAAAATAAAAATGTGTTTTAAATAATTTGATTGTTATTGAGAATCAGTTGGACATCCAAGCATATAAGCAAAAACGAATGAAATGCGTTTTAACTACCTTATGGAATGCAAGCTTTTTTGTTACATCTCATCTCTTGACCACTTAATAACCTCATGTGGATAGGAAGAGAGGCCTCTTCAATCTCCTCAACACACTATTGTGAAACTACATTGCGTTTGAATAGAGGTGTTTCACACCCTAAATTGTGGTAATTGAGTGCTTCAGACAACAGTCTTAATTATGCTTGAGAGGAATAACACCCTGGAGCCGATTGGCATGGAAATGAGCCGGTGACAAAAGGAAGTAAGGAAACGAGGGAGTAAATCCTACTGTCCTCCTTAGCCCTCAGCGTTGACTGGCTGCTGGGGTGTATTATGGAAGTGAAGTTAATGTTAAAGTGAGTGAATGAAGTGTTCTGTTAATTTCCCTCTGTTTCTTTCTCTCTGCAGAATCAATAGAATGTTCCACAAAAGAACACTCAATGCTAATGTGAATCTATTAGTGTTTGTTATTGTGGCATATTGTGTTGTGGATGTGAGTCTGTGAGCTGTCTTTGAGATTTGAGTGTGTGTGTGTGTGTATGTGCTTGAGTACATTCGCTCGCTCGTGTGTGTGTGTGTGTGTGTGTGTGTGTGTGTGTGTGTGTGTGTGTGTGTGTGTGTGTGTGTGTGTGTGTGTGTGTGTGTGTGTGTGTGTGTGTGTGTGTGTGTGTGTGTGTGTGTGTAGCACTACTCCGTGCTGTGACCTGCTAATCCAGAGTCCGTCTCTAGCTCCCACATCCTCAGCAGAGTAACACTGGAACAATGAGAGTGAACTTGGCTTGGGTTCACATCAGAGATGTGAAATCACACCCAGACCAGACCAGGACAGAAGAGCACGTAGCACATTATAACTCTGGGTCAAATGTTTTGCTGTTAGAAGCCAGCAGCCAATAGTTTGCAAACAAACTGGGCGAATTGCACGTGCTGAGAAAATAGAAACAATTTGACTTAACTAATTCTGTAAGTCAGCTTGTCAGAAAGGAATTTCTTCTTGAATTTCTTTTCATTCAGAACAAAACAAGTGGAATGTTCTTTTCCAGGACAGCTAAAACAACAGAATATAGTGGACAATGGTGTCATTTCTCTCCTGTTTGATTACTCCACTGATTTGAGGGACAGGCACTTGCGTGTCAGAGAGAGAAAGAGAGACTGTCAAATCTGTTGCGAGATTGGTTGTTCAGCTAAATTCCTGACACTCCTATGGCTTTGAGGCAGCCATGTCATTACACTCGACTGGCTTCAGAGGTTTGGGCTGCTAGCCTGCTAGCCTGCTAGCCTGGAATGTGCCGTCAAAGATAAATGTATAGCTATCCCACTTTTCTAAATATATCAACTAAGTTTTATATTTTATGCCTGTTTGTTTTTAACAGCTAATGGGCTGCCTTTCTGTCGTAAAGATATTTTTGTCAATTCAATGTCACTGGAAAGTGGAAAGATATTGACATGTTCAGGGGGCTAGATTGGCTTTATTGCGTAATGTTGATGTTTTCTTCTGAGTTAGTGAGTCAGCCCTTTAAAGCTTGACCCCTGACCCGGGAACGTGACCCTGAACAATCCTTTTAAGGCAAAGCAGGGGAAAGAAAAGGAGCCTCAGTGGAATGTACAAATAAGATTGGCTCAGGAAAACCCACCAACATGTGTCCTCCTGGGCTTGTTGTCTTTACAAATACCCCCAAGAATACACATTATCCACCTGGCAAAATAAGGCTGACTCTGAGCAGTTGGTTTGGGCAAATGTGGGTTTAAAGCACTTCTTTGGTTAGCTGTTCCTAGATCATGTTAAAAGCTGAAGATTGTTTGAACGTCTCAGAGGTAAAGCTGTTCTGAGATCTGTTCTGAGATCTGAGGCTTACCTTCCTGTGTTTGAAGGACCTCACAGGTTCTGTTCTGTTTTATCAGCTCTGACTTGGCTGTTTGGATCGTGACTCAGAAGCTGAAGTGGTGTTTGAAGTGCTTCCCAGGTTACTCCCCTATGTGGCTGTTCTGAGGGTGGGTGTGTTTGTGTGTGTGTGAGGCCGCTCCCCTTAGTGTGTGTGTGTGTGTGTTTGGCTTGCTGCAGGGGGAGAGATCAGTCAGTCAGTCAGTGTGCTCTAGCGGAGAGAACTGAGCATACAGTGGAAGTGTACACATGAAGCTCTCCGTCATTCACTCCAACTTCAGCGGCTTCCCTCAGCGAGCTCCCAGCAGCTCCTACTGCAGCGAGGGGATACCACCTTGGGCTGCTGCGGGCTCTATCAGGTATGGACAGACAGACAGACAGACAGACCAGAGTTGCCTTTTGCTCATGATCCTTTTCTTGAATGTGGGAGAGAGAATAGAGAATCTTTACTTGTGGTGTTGTGTATCTATAAATTGTGTGTTTGTTGGAGTTTTGGTTTGAATTTAAAAACCAGTACATTTCTTATACATTTTTAAAGGTTCAGTTTGTTTTTATGGTTTCTTTTAACATTTAGTGAATGTGGGACAAAACCTTTAAAGGAGCTCCTAAAATGGCAACACGTCAAACGTTATTTGTCACATGCACTGAATACAACAGGTGTGGACCTTACCGTGAAATGCTTACTTACAAGCCCTTAACCAACAATGCAGTTCAAGAAATAGAGTTAATACAATATTTACTAAATAAACTAAAGCTAAATGTCATAAAATAAAATAAATGTCAATCCTTCTTGAATGTAGTGCATCCCTTAATGTTCCTATTCATGCATGGAAATTGTCCTTTAACAGGAGTGTTTCTTTTAAGTGATATGTGTATTAATGTAAGCTCTTCTTTGTTGAGTGCTGTACAGACAGTGTTTGCAGAGAGCTTGGTCTTTGCCTGTTGGCTGGTTTCTCTCTAATCTCAGTCTGCTCTGGTCTACTGGCAGACTGGCTTTTTTATGTCAGCAACCAGCCATGCTAAAATACACTCTGTCCAGAGTAGCATTGCGTTATCAAATGTTTGTTAAAAACACCATTTGGTTAGTTAAACGATCCAATGTGTAATTGTTGTTTTTTATTCCAAGAAAATAGAGAACTCTTGTGTGGCACAGTGTCTTCTATGTAATGACTTGACCAACTCAGAGTTAGGTGTTCATTGCTTGGAAACAGCTTTGAATATTGCTGAGGGGGTGAGAAGTCTAGTAGAACTAATGGACTGCCTCCCTGACCAGAGTGGACATGCAGGACAGTGTGGTGTGGGGCCTGTGGGACACTGGCCTCTCAGACCAAAGTCACCCAATGTCCTGCCCCATAGTGTCCACTGATCCCCTCACTCCTCTAAGGCCCTGGGTCTTTAATTCTGCGTACACCACATGTGGCTCCACACCACCCCCAACTCATTCTATAGAGACTCCAGTCTCAACTATCTAAACAAACACAACAATGTCAACTATTTTGAACCCTAACTTCCAAGCTTAGTCTTTAACATAATTTTTATTATGGCATCTCCTAGTCAGGGTGAAATGAGAGGAGAGAAGGGAAGAGATGGGGTGTAGAAGGAGAGAGTAAAGTGCCTGGGATGTTAGCAAGATGGATGGAGGGAGAGAGAAAATAGAGAAGTATGTTGATTAGGGATGAGGTGTACTCTGCCAGCTCTAGTCTGCTCATTAATCAGAGTGATGGAGGGAACAGTGACAGCAGCATCAGCAGCATCAGGATCAGGGGAGGGGAGGTCTAACCTAACATATACCCCCCCAGGCCCCGAAGGAGCTGTCAGTCAACCTAAATGGACTGCGAGCTCACTCTACCCACAATCAACCTCTGACACAGAGCCCAGAATGTACCCAGGTGACTCCCTCCTCCATTTAACAGATCATCAGGGTTGATAGCATAGCAACCTCAGCCCACAGGCATGATTAATCATGTTCTGCATGGCTAGAAGACATTCTGAAAAATGTATTGTTTCGACCACTTCACTAGTCCATTAAGGGTACAGTAGAACTGCCTTCCACAATTAAACAGAAGGAAGGAAGACATTTTGAATAGTGAATGACTGTGTCTCTGTGCTGGACCTGTTCCACCGTTGCCACCCACTCCAGCCCCTGGTCTTGTCTTGCATGTCTCAGATCAGTGAAAATATGAATTGTTTTGGAGTAGCTGTGTGGATGGAGTTCTGGTGTGTGGGTGTGAAGACCAGGGCAGGGAAACAAGGGCTGGATTGGGCACTGGGACACTGCAGGGCACTAGGCAGGCAGCTGTCCAGCATGACACACTGTGCCTGGCAAACGTTAGATTAGAGCCAGACCTCTGCCCACCTCCCCGCCAGACTGGAACCTTCTTGGGTCATGTGGGGGGTGATTTTTAAAATGTATTTAACCTTAAATTAACTAGGCAAGTCAGTTAAGAACAAATTCTTATTTACAATGACGGCCTACCAAAAGGCAAAAGGCCTCCTGCGGGGACGGGGGCTGGGATGACAAAATAAAAATATAGGTCAAAACACACATCACGACAAGAGAGACACCACAACACTACATAAAGAGAGACCTAAGACAACAACATAGCATGGCAGCAACACATGACAATACAGCATCATAGCAACACAACATGGCAACAGTACAACATGGTGCAAACAGTATAGGGCACAGTCAACAGCACAAAGGGCAAGAAGGTAGAGACAACAATACATCACACAAAGGAGCCACAACTGTCAGTAAGAGTGTCCATGATTGAGTCTTTGAATGAAGAGATGGAGATAAAACGGTCCAGTTTGAGTGTTGGGACTACTATTGAATCATTCCTGTCATCTATTGACTCTGATTTTCCTCTGCTACCGGTTCATATTTATCCATGTAAACATAGACCTATACTGAAATGGTTGGACTTAGTTGAGACTTTGGACTGAGTAGACCTGTGAAGTAAGTATGTTGCTTCTGGCTTACGTGTTGAGAGGAGCTGTTGATGCTGTCACAGGGAACTCTCAGCACTGTCTGGCTGCGGCTGGCTGGGATGTTTCGGTTAGCTCAGTCAGCATCTCACTGGCATGGGGAGGCAGAGGACAGACAGACAGACAGACAGACAGACAGACAGACAGACAGACAGACAGACAGACAGACAGACAGACAGACAGACAGACAGACAGACAGACAGACAGACAGAGGAGGAGTGAGTGTGTCTTGCTCCGTGGGAACTTCTAATCTTTTGAGAGCAACCTCCCATCCAACTCCCTGCACACTTCCACACATCTGAGAGTACTGTTAAAGGAGTGATTCTGTTACCCAGACAGTGGGTGATGAACCACACACACACACACACACACACACACACACACACACACACACACACACACACACACACTCCTATCTGTCTGCACACACACCGATTTCGGGCCGTTCACAGTTCACACACAGAACCTTTGGCCCTGAGAATAGCAACATTTTACACAGAACCCCACTCTAATGAAAGGTAACTTCAGTGGGAACAGGGAGGTCCTGGTCTCAAATCATATATAAGGCAGCTTGCATGAGACCCAGACACCCCAACTATTCCTTATCTTCTGGCCTCCACGCAACCTCCTTAGAATGGTATCTTGGTTAGGGCCCATCAGTGTTGGTGACTGGCAGGACCTGATGTGGTGGAAAACTCTGTTACCCAGCAGCCCCCCTGGTCCTGGGAGACACGCTGCTGAACGCTTATTAAAACAAGTTTGGAGTTCAGGGGGAGACGTTCCTAACATCACAGGCATATGGGAATGCTGTCTCTGGCCAACAGACCTAGGAAAAGAGGGAGAATAATAGGAGTGGTTTTCTCTCCACCCTGTCTTCTTTTGTTAATGTCTCTCTGTTTCTCTCCACCCTGTCTTCTTTTGTTAATGTCTCTCTGTTTCTCTCCACCCTGTCTTCTTTTGTTAATGTCTCTCTGTTTCTCTCCACCCTGTCTTCTTTTGTTAATGTCTCTCTGTTTCTCTCCACCCTGTCTTCTTTTGTTAATGTCTCTCTGTTTCTCTCCACCCTGTCTTCTTTTGTTAATGTCTCTCTGTTTCTCTCCACCCTGTCTTCTTTTGTTAATGTCTCTCTGTTTCTCTCCACCCTGTCTTCTTTTGTTAATGTCTCTCTGTTCCTCTCCACCCTGTCTTCTTTTGTTAATGTCTCTCTGTTTCTCTCCACCCTGTCTTCTTTTGTTAATGTCTCTCTGTTCTTCTCCACCCTGTCTTCTTTTGTTAATGTCTCTCTGTTTCTCTGCACCCTGTCTCTCTGTTTCTCTCCACCCTGTCTTCTTTTGTTAATGTCTCTCGGTTTCTCTCCACCCTGTCTTCTTTTGTTAATGTCTCTCTGTTTCTCTCCACCCTGTCTTCTTTTGTTAATGTCTCTCGGTTTCTCTCCACCCTGTCTTCTTTTGTTAATGTCTCTCTGTTTCTCTCCACCCTGTCTTCTTTTGTTAATGTCTCTCTGTTTCTCTCCACCCTGTCTTCTTTTGTTAATGTCTCTCTGTTTCTCTCCACCCTGTCTTCTTTTGTTAATGTCTCTCTGTTCCTCTCCACCCTGTCTTCTTTTGTTAATGTCTCTCTGTTCCTCTCCACCCTGTCTTCTTTTGTTAATGTCTCTCTGTTTCTCTCCACCCTGTCTTCTTTTGTTAATGTCTCTCTGTTTCTCTCCACCCTGTCTTCTTTTGTTAATGTCTCTCTGTTTCTCTCCACCCTGTCTTCTTTTGTTAATGTCTCTCTGTTTCTCTCCACCCTGTCTTCTTTTGTTAATGTCTCTCTGTTTCTCTCCACCCTGTCTTCTTTTGTTAATGTCTCTCTGTTCCTCTCCACCCTGTCTTCTTTTGTTAATGTCTCTCTGTTTCTCTCCACCCTGTCTTCTTTTGTTAATGTCTCTCTGTTTCTCTCCACCCTGTCTTCTTTTGTTAATGTCTCTCTGTTTCTCTCCACCCTGTCTTCTTTTGTTAATGTCTCTCTGTTTCTCTCCACCCTGTCTTCTTTTGTTAATGTCTCTCTGTTTCTCTCCACCCTGTCTTCTTTTGTTAATGTCTCTGTTTCTCTCCACCCTGTCTTCTTTTGTTAATGTCTCTGTTTCTCTCCACCCTGTCTTCTTTTGTTAATGTCTCTCTGTTTCTCTCCACCCTGTCTTCTTTTGTTAATGTCTCTCTGTTTCTCTCCACCCTGTCTTCTTTTGTTAATGTCTCTCTGTTTCTCTCCACCCTGTCTTCTTTTGTTAATGTCTCTCTGTTTCTCTCCACCCTGTCTTCTTTTGTTAATGTCTCTCTGTTTCTCTCCACCCTGTCTTCTTTTGTTAATGTCTCTCTGTTTCTCTCCACCCTGTCTTCTTTTGTTAATGTCTCTCTGTTCCTCTCCACCCTGTCTTCTTTTGTTAATGTCTCTGTTTCTCTGCACCCTGTCTCTCTGTTTCTCTCCACCCTGTCTTCTTTTGTTAATGTCTCTCTGTTTCTCTCCACCCTGTCTTCTTTTGTTAATGTCTTTCTGTTCCTCTCCACCCTGTCTTCTTTTGTTAATGTCTCTCGGTTTCTCTCCACCCTGTCTTCTTTTGTTAATGTCTCTCTGTTTCTCTCCACCCTGTCTTCTTTTGTTAATGTCTCTCTGTTTCTCTCCACCCTGTCTTATTTTGTTAATGTCTCTGTTTCTCTCCACCCTGTCTTCTTTTGTTAATGTCTCTCTGTTCCTCTCCACCCTGTCTTCTTTTGTTAATGTCTCTCTGTTTCTCTCCACCCTGTCTTCTTTTGTTAATGTCTCTCTGTTTCTCTCCACCCTGTCTTCTTTTGTTAATGTCTCTCTGTTCCTCCACCCTGTCTTCTTTTGTTAATGTCTCTCTGTTTCTCTGCACCCTGTCTCTCTGTTTCTCTCCACCCTGTCTTCTTTTGTTAACCTGTCTGGCTCTGGCGTTCCGCTAGCGGAACTCCTCCCACATTCCACAGAAAAGGAAGAGCGCGAAATTCAAAAGATATTTTTTAGAAATATTTAACTTTCACACATTAACAAGTCCAATACATCAAATGAAAGATACACATCTTGTGAATCCAGTCAACATGTCCGATTTTTAAAATGTTTTACAGCGAAAACACCACATATATTTATGTTAGCTCACCACCAAATACAAAAAAGGACAGACATTTTTCACAGCACAGGTAGCATGCACAAAGCCAACCTAACTAACCAAGAACCAACCAAACTAACCAAGAAACAACTTCATCAGATGACAGTCTTATAACATGTTATACAATAAATCTATGTTTTGTTCGAAAAATGTGCATATTTGAGGTATAAATCAGTTTTACATTGCAGCTACCATCACAGCTACCGTCAGAAATAGAACCGAAGCAGCCAGAGTAATTACAGACACCAACGTCAAATACCTAAATACTCATCATAAAACATTTCTGAAAAATCGATGGTGTACAGCAAATTAAAGACAAACATCTTGTGAATCCAGCCAATATTTCCGATTTTTTAAGTGTTTTACAGCGAAAACACAATATAGCATTATATTAGCTTACTACAATAGCCTACCACACTACCGCATTCATTCATCAAGGCACGTTAGCGATAGCAATAGGCACGTTAGCGATAGGGAATAAACCAGCAAAAGATATTAATTTTCACTAACCTTCATAAACCTTCATCAGATGACAGTCCTATAACATCAGGTTATACATACACTTATGTTTTGTTCGAAAATGTGCATATTTAGAGCTGAAATCAGTGGTTATACATTGTGCTAACGTAGCATCTTTTTCCCAGAATGTGCGGATATTTTTATGACACTCCAACTATTCTGACCAAATAACTATTCATAAACGTTACTAGAAAATACATGTTGTATAGGAAATTATAGATACACTAGTTCTTAATGCAATCGCCGTGTTAGAATTCTAAAAATAACTTCATTACGACATCCAGCTTAGGTATAGCGAGAGAGTACCCAAAATCTGGGCGCAAACGACTAGTACAACATGTTCGACAGATATATGAAATAGCATCATAAAATGGGTCCTACTTTTGATGATCTTTCATCAGAATGTTGTACAAGGGGTCCTTTGTCGGGAACAATCGTTGTTTGGATTTAGAATGTCCTCTTCTCCAGTCAATTAGCACGGAAAGCTAGCAAAGTAGCGCGAAGCTCTCCTTCCTGAACAAAGGCACACAACGCAACACGCCTAACGTCCCGAATACATTTCAATAATCTAATAAAACTATATTGAAAAAACATACTTTACGATGATATTGTCACATGTATCAAATAAAATCAAAGCCGGAGATATTAGTCGTCCATAACGACAGCTTATCAGAAGGCAAAACCAGGTCCCTTCACGCGCTCTCCAGAAAACAGGAAACTGGTGACACGTCATGCCAAGAGCTTTTATTCGACCCCAGATCAAGTTATACACTCCATTTCTTCTCTCACTGCCTGTCGACATCTAGTGGAAGACGTATGAAGTGCATCTATACTAATAAATATCAAGGACATTAATAGGCAGGCCCTAGAACAGAGCATCGATTTCAGATTTTCCACTTCCTGTCAGGAAGTTTGCTGCAAAATGAGTTCTGTTTTACTCACAGATATAATTCAAACGGTTTTAGAAACTAGAGAGTGTTTTCTATCCAATAGTAATAATAATATGCATATTGTACGAGCAAGAATTGAGTATGAGGCCGTTTAAATTGGGCACGATTTTCCCCCAAAGTGAAAACAGCGCCCTCTGTCCTCAACAGGTTAATGTCTCTCGGTTTCTCTCCACCCTGTCTTCTTTTGTTAATGTCTCTCTGTTTCTCTCCACCCTGTCTTCTTTTGTTAATGTCTCTCTGTTCCTCTCCACCCTGTCTTCTTTTGTTAATGTCTCTCTGTTTCTCTCCACCCTGTCTTCTTTTGTTAATGTCTCTCTGTTCCTCTCCACCCTGTCTTCTTTTGTTAATGTCTCTCGGTTTCTCTCCACCCTGTCTTATTTTGTTAATGTCTCTCTGTTTCTCTCCACCCTGTCTTATTTTGTTAATGTCTCTGTTTCTCTCCACCCTGTCTTCTTTTGTTCATGTCTCTGTTTCTCTCCACCCTGTCTTCTTTTGTTAATGTCTCTATGTTTCTCTCCACCCTGTCTTCTTTTGTTTATGTCTCTGTTTCTCTCCACCCTGTCTTCTTTTGTTAATGTCTCTCTGTTTCTCTCCACCCTGTCTTCTTTTGTTAATGTCTCTCTGTTTCTCTCCACCCTGTCTTCTTTTGTTTAATGTCTCTCTGTTTCTCTCCACCCTGTCTTCTTTTGTTAATGTCTCCCTGTTTCTCTGCACCCTGTCTCTCTGTTTCTCTCCACCCTGTCTTCTTTTGTTAATGTCTCCCTGTTTCTCTGCACCCTGTCTCTCTGTTTCTCTCCACCCTGTCTTCTTTTGTTAATGTCTCTCTGTTTCTCTCCACCCTGTCTTCTTTTGTTAATGTCTCTCTGTTTCTCTCCACCATGTCTTCTTTTGTTAATGTCTCTCTGTTTCTCTGCACCCTGTCTTCTTTTGTTAATGTCTCTCTGTTTCTCTCCACCCTGTCTTCTTTTGTTAATGTCTCTCTGTTTCTCTCCACCCTGTCTTCTTTTGTTTAATGTCTCTCTGTTTCTCTCCACCCTGTCTTCTTTTGTTAATGTCTCTCTGTTTCTCTCCACCCTGTCTTCTTTTGTTAATGTCTCTCTGTTCCTCTCCACCCTGTCTTCTTTTGTTAATGTCTCTGTTTCTCTGCACCCTGTCTCTCTGTTTCTCTCCACCCTGTCTTCTTTTGTTAATGTCTCTCTGTTTCTCTCCACCCTGTCTTCTTTTGTTAATGTCTTTCTGTTCCTCTCCACCCTGTCTTCTTTTGTTAATGTCTCTCGGTTTCTCTCCACCCTGTCTTCTTTTGTTAATGTCTCTCTGTTTCTCTCCACCCTGTCTTCTTTTGTTAATGTCTCTCTGTTTCTCTCCACCCTGTCTTATTTTGTTAATGTCTCTGTTTCTCTCCACCCTGTCTTCTTTTGTTAATGTCTTTCTGTTCCTCTCCACCCTGTCTTCTTTTGTTAATGTCTCTCTGTTTCTCTCCACCCTGTCTTCTTTTGTTAATGTCTCTCTGTTTCTCTCCACCCTGTCTTCTTTTGTTAATGTCTCTCTGTTCCTCTCCACCCTGTCTTCTTTTGTTAATGTCTCTCTGTTTCTCTGCACCCTGTCTCTCTGTTTCTCTCCACCCTGTCTTCTTTTGTTAACCTGTCTGGCTCTGGCGTTCCGCTAGCGGAACTCCTCCCACATTCCACAGAAAAGGAAGAGCGCGAAATTCAAAAGATATTTTTTAGAAATATTTAACTTTCACACATTAACAAGTCCAATACATCAAATGAAAGATACACATCTTGTGAATCCAGTCAACATGTCCGATTTTTAAAATGTTTTACAGCGAAAACACCACATATATTTATGTTAGCTCACCACCAAATACAAAAAAGGACAGACATTTTTCACAGCACAGGTAGCATGCACAAAGCCAACCTAACTAACCAAGAACCAACCAAACTAACCAAGAAACAACTTCATCAGATGACAGTCTTATAACATGTTATACAATAAATCTATGTTTTGTTCGAAAAATGTGCATATTTGAGGTATAAATCAGTTTTACATTGCAGCTACCATCACAGCTACCGTCAGAAATAGAACCGAAGCAGCCAGAGTAATTACAGACACCAACGTCAAATACCTAAATACTCATCATAAAACATTTCTGAAAAATCGATGGTGTACAGCAAATTAAAGACAAACATCTTGTGAATCCAGCCAATATTTCCGATTTTTTAAGTGTTTTACAGCGAAAACACAATATAGCATTATATTAGCTTACTACAATAGCCTACCACACTACCGCATTCATTCATCAAGGCACGTTAGCGATAGCAATAGGCACGTTAGCGATAGGGAATAAACCAGCAAAAGATATTAATTTTCACTAACCTTCATAAACCTTCATCAGATGACAGTCCTATAACATCAGGTTATACATACACTTATGTTTTGTTCGAAAATGTGCATATTTAGAGCTGAAATCAGTGGTTATACATTGTGCTAACGTAGCATCTTTTTCCCAGAATGTGCGGATATTTTTATGACACTCCAACTATTCTGACCAAATAACTATTCATAAACGTTACTAGAAAATACATGTTGTATAGGAAATTATAGATACACTAGTTCTTAATGCAATCGCCGTGTTAGAATTCTAAAAATAACTTCATTACGACATCCAGCTTAGGTATAGCGAGAGAGTACCCAAAATCTGGGCGCAAACGACTAGTACAACATGTTCGACAGATATATGAAATAGCATCATAAAATGGGTCCTACTTTTGATGATCTTTCATCAGAATGTTGTACAAGGGGTCCTTTGTCGGGAACAATCGTTGTTTGGATTTAGAATGTCCTCTTCTCCAGTCAATTAGCACGGAAAGCTAGCAAAGTAGCGCGAAGCTCTCCTTCCTGAACAAAGGCACACAACGCAACACGCCTAACGTCCCGAATACATTTCAATAATCTAATAAAACTATATTGAAAAAACATACTTTACGATGATATTGTCACATGTATCAAATAAAATCAAAGCCGGAGATATTAGTCGTCCATAACGACAGCTTATCAGAAGGCAAAACCAGGTCCCTTCACGCGCTCTCCAGAAAACAGGAAACTGGTGACACGTCATGCCAAGAGCTTTTATTCGACCCCAGATCAAGTTATACACTCCATTTCTTCTCTCACTGCCTGTCGACATCTAGTGGAAGACGTATGAAGTGCATCTATACTAATAAATATCAAGGACATTAATAGGCAGGCCCTAGAACAGAGCATCGATTTCAGATTTTCCACTTCCTGTCAGGAAGTTTGCTGCAAAATGAGTTCTGTTTTACTCACAGATATAATTCAAACGGTTTTAGAAACTAGAGAGTGTTTTCTATCCAATAGTAATAATAATATGCATATTGTACGAGCAAGAATTGAGTATGAGGCCGTTTAAATTGGGCACGATTTTCCCCCAAAGTGAAAACAGCGCCCTCTGTCCTCAACAGGTTAATGTCTCTCGGTTTCTCTCCACCCTGTCTTCTTTTGTTAATGTCTCTCTGTTTCTCTCCACCCTGTCTTCTTTTGTTAATGTCTCTCTGTTCCTCTCCACCCTGTCTTCTTTTGTTAATGTCTCTCGGTTTCTCTCCACCCTGTCTTCTTTTGTTAATGTCTCTCTGTTTCTCTCCACCCTGTCTTATTTTGTTAATGTCTCTGTTTCTCTCCACCCTGTCTTCTTTTGTTCATGTCTCTGTTTCTCTCCACCCTGTCTTCTTTTGTTAATGTCTCTATGTTTCTCTCCACCCTGTCTTCTTTTGTTAATGTCTCTTTTTCTCTCCACCCTGTCTTCTTTTGTTAATGTCTCTCTGTTTCTCTCCACCCTGTCTTCTTTTGTTAATGTCTCTCTGTTTCTCTCCACCCTGTCTTCTTTTGTTTAATGTCTCTCTGTTTCTCTCCACCCTGTCTTCTTTTGTTAATGTCTCTCTGTTTCTCTCCACCCTGTCTTCTTTTGTTAATTTCTCTCTGTTTCTCTCCACCCTGTCTTCTTTTGTTAATGTCTCCCTGTTTCTCTGCACCCTGTCTCTCTGTTTCTCTCCACCCTGTCTTCTTTTGTTAATGTCTCTCTGTTTCTCTCCACCCTGTCTTCTTTTGTTAATGTCTCTCTGTTTCTCTCCACCCTGTCTTCTTTTGTTAATGTCTCTCTGTTTCTCTCCACCCTGTCTTCTTTTGTTAATGTCTCTCTGTTTCTCTCCACCCTGTCTTCTTTTGTTAATGTCTCTCTGTTTCTCTCCACCCTGTCTTCTTTTGTTAATGTCTCTCTGTTTCTCTCCACCCTGTCTTCTTTTGTTTAATGTCTCTCTGTTTCTCTCCACCCTGTCTTCTTTTGTTAATGTCTCTCTGTTTCTCTCCACCCTGTCTTCTTTTGTTAATGTCTCTCTGTTTCTCTCCACCCTGTCTTCTTTTGTTAATGTCTCCCTGTTTCTCTGCACCCTGTCTCTCTGTTTCTCTCCACCCTGTCTTCTTTTGTTAATGTCTCTCTGTTTCTCTCCACCCTGTCTTCTTTTGTTAATGTCTCTCTGTTTCTCCACCCTGTCTTCTTTTGTTAATGTCTCTCTGTTTCTCTCCACCCTGTCTTCTTTTGTTAATGTCTCTGTTTCTCTCCACCCTGTCTTCTTTTGTTAATGTCTCTCTGTTTCTCTCCACCCTGTCTTCTTTTGTTAATGTCTCTCTGTTTCTCTCCACCCTGTCTCTCTGTTTCTCTCCACCCTGTCTTCTTTTGTTAATGTCTCTCTGTTTCTCTCCACCCTGTCTTCTTTTGTTAATGTCTCTCTGTTTCTCTCCACCCTGTCTTCTTTTGTTAATGTCTCTCTGTTTCTCTCCACCCTGTCTTCTTTTGTTAATGTCTCTCTGTTTCTCCACCCTGTCTTCTTTTGTTAATGTCTCTCTGTTTCTCTCCACCCTGTCTTCTTTTGTTAATGTCTCTGTTTCTCTCCACCCTGTCTTCTTTTGTTAATGTCTCTCTGTTTCTCTGCACCCTGTCTTCTTTTGTTAATGTCTCTCTGTTTCTCTCCACCCTGTCTTCTTTTGTTAATGTTTCTCTGTTTCTCTCCACCCTGTCTTCTTTTGTTAATGTCTCTCTGTTTCTCTCCACCCTGTCTTCTTTTGTTAATGTCTCTCTGTTTCTCTCCACCCTGTCTTCTTTTGTTAATGTCTCTCTGTTTCTCTCCACCCTGTCTTCTTTTGTTAATGTCTCTCTGTTTCTCTCCACCCTGTCTTCTTTTGTTAATGTCTCTCTGTTTCTCTCCACCCTGTCTTCTTTTGTTAATGTCTCTCTGTTTCTCTCCACCCTGTCTTCTTTTGTTAATGTCTCTCTGTTTCTCTCCACCCTGTCTTCTTTTGTTAATGTCTCTCTGTTTCTCTCCACCCTGTCTTCTTTTGTTAATGTCTCTCTGTTTCTCTCCACCCTGTCTTCTTTTGTTAATGTCTCTCTGTTTCTCTGCACCCTGTCTTCTTTTGTTTAATGTCTCTCTGTTTCTCTCCACCCTGTCTTCTTTTGTTAATGTCTCTCTGTTTCTCTCCACCCTGTCTTCTTTTGTTAATGTCTCTCTGTTTCTCTCCACCCTGTCTTCTTTTGTTAATGTCTCTCTGTTTCTCTCCACCCTGTCTTCTTTTGTTAATGTCTCTCTGTTTCTCTCCACCCTGTCTTCTTTTGTTAATGTCTCTCTGTTTCTCTCCACCCTGTCTTCTTTTGTTAATGTCTCTCTGTTTCTCTCCACCCTGTCTTCTTTTGTTAATGTCTCTCTGTTTCTCTCCACCCTGTCTTCTTTTGTTAATGTCTCTCTGTTTCTCTCCACCCTGTCTTCTTTTGTTAATGTCTCTCTGTTTCTCTGCACCCTGTCTCTCTGTTTCTCTCCACCCTGTCTTCTTTTGTTAATGTCTCTCTGTTTCTCTCCACCCTGTCTTCTTTTGTTAATGTCTCTCGGTTTCTCTAAAACAGGGATCATCAACTAGATTCAGCCGCTTACCGATTTTGTTCTTAAGCGGATGGTCAAGAAATAATTACAAATTATTTGTAGACTGTAAATTGACCGCAAGAAGCCCAAACAGTTAACCTCTCTGGGGTCGCGGGACGCTTGCGTCCCACTTGGGGAGCACCCCCCACCCACCCCCCACTGATTAGCATCGCTAGCATAGCGTCACAATTAAATAGTAGCATCTAAATATCATTAAATCACAAGTCCAAGACACCAAATGAAAGATACAGATCTTGTGAATAAAGCCATCATTTCTGATTTTTAAAATGTTTTACAGGGAAGACAAAATATGTAAATCTATTAGCTAACCACGTTAGCAAAAGACACCACTTTTCTAACTCCATCAGTTTCTTACTCCATCAGGTGCTATCACAAATTCGACCAAATAAAGATATAAATAGCCACTAACCAAGAAAAAACTTCATCAGATGCCAGTCTGATAACATATTTATTGTATAGCATAGGTTTTGTTAGAAAAATGTGCATATTTCAGGTATAAATCATAGTTTGCCATTGCAGCCACCATCACAAATCTCACCAAAGCGACTAGAATTACTACAGAGAGCAACGTGTATTACCAATTTACTCATCATAAAACATTTCTTAAAAATACACAGCGCATAGCAATGGAAAGACACAGATCTTGTGAATTCAGACAATATTTCAGATTCTCTAAGTGTTTTACAGCGAAAACACAATAAATCGTTATATTAGCATACCACATGTGCAAACGTTACCCGAGCATTGATTCAAGCCAAAGAGAGCGATAACGTTATCATCGCCAAAATATATTAATTTTTTCACTAACCTTCTCAGAATTCTTCCGATGACACTCCTGTAACATCATATTACAACATACATATAGAGTTTGTTCGAAAATGTGCATATTTAGCGGCACAAATCGTGCTTACACAATGGAAATAGTGTCCAACTACTCAAGCAATCTGCCCGGCGCCATGTTGGAAAGACACCTATTTTTATCAAAAGCTATTCATAAACTTGACTAAAAAAATAAAAGTTGGATATCAATTGAAAGACAAATTAGTTCTTAATGCAATCGCTGAATTACATTTCTAAAATTATCCTTACTGTGCAATACAGGGTTCGCCAAAGCGAAGCTACACAAAAAAAAATGGCGATATATGCGTTTAACATTTTTCAACAGAACAACGATTTATCATCATAAATAGTTCTTACTATGAGCTGATCTTCCATCAGAATCTTGGGCAATGTATCCTTTCTCCGGTCTAATCGTCTTTTGGTCGAAAGATGTCCTCTTGTCCCGTCGAAATGGCCACTAACGTTCGACCGGTACTGGAAACGTGCCCAGCGCTTCAAAGTGCATCACAAAGAAATGCCTCAAAATCGCACTAAACGGATATAAATTGCTATAAAACGGTTTAAATTAACTACCTTATGATGTTTTTAACACCTATAACGAGTAAAAACATGACCGGCGATATATAAGTGGCTAAACCAAAGCTTGGAAGGAGGCCAGTCCCGACGTCCATCGTGCGTCAGGCGCAGGAAGAAAAGAAAGCTACTTCCGCCTTGTGCTCTTTTATACAGGCCCTGATTGCGCAATCGACTCCATTCAAATTGTCACCTCTTACTGACATCTAGAGGAAGGCGTGGGCAGTGTTTGTATCCTCATAACATTTACAGGGACATTAAAACTGACCTGGGACCAGAGGCCAAGATTTCTGAAATCTCACTCCCTGTCAGGAAAAGTGCTGTAGAATGAGTTCTGTTCCACTCAGAGACATAATTCAAACGGCTATAGAAACTAGAGAGTGTTTTCTATCCAATAATAACAATAATATGCATATTGTACGAGCAAGAATTGAGTACTAGGCAGTTTAATTTGGAGACGAATTTATGCTAAGTCGAAACAGCACCCCCCCATAGGCTCAAGAAGTTAACATTTGACTAAAACATAATAATTTCAAACCTTTTTTACATTTGGATACGATCACATACGTCTCTCTATTATGTGTGTGAATACTTTGGAACAGACTTCCAACATTAAAATTACTTGGAGCTGATTTGCTGGTGTTTTTAGTCTTTTCTGTCCCCCAACACTTGGGGGGGCAAAATAAAATAACCCTCGGGCCAAACGTGGGTGGCCAGTTGGGGAACCCTGCTCTACATATTTTTCCCTTTCCCACTCTAGTTATGTCTCTCGTGTCTTACCTCTTTCTCTCTAATAACTTTTACCAAATCTACTCAAACTCTTTCTCTCTTCTGTGTTCCTCTCTTCCAGTTGGGACGACAGCAGCTCGGTGAGCAGTGGGATCAGTGACACTATCGACACAGATGACATCAACACCAGTTCCTCAGTCAGCTCCTACGTCAACACTCCGTCCGTCTCCTGCAAGGACATAGAGGGACAGGTAGGTTCTGCCCCAATCAGGGGCGTGGCAACCATAGAATTAGAATGACAGTGAACAGACATTATGTTGTTTCTTTTTTCTATTTTTATAATAAAGCCAAGAAACGCTTATTAAACTTTAATTTCCCATCAATAAAATCTGAATATAGATCACGTGATGTCCACAGCCAGATATTTCCCTGCTGATTTTCAATTGGTAGTGCTGAGCGATTAACCAAAATGTTTTGGGGTTATTGATCAACTAATTATTAAAATATTTTAATTCCATGTAGATTTTTTTTGTGAGCTATCCAATTATTCACAAGAGAAATGAGGTCAAGTAGAGTCGCAATTCAACGGCTTAGACACGAGAGGTATGTGGCAGTGTCAATCACGGACTACAAAAAGAAAACCAGCCCCGTCGCGAACCCCCGATGTTTTGCTCCCAGACAAACTAAACAACTTCTTTGCTCTCTTTGAGGACAATACAGTACCACCGACATAGCCCGCTACCAGAGACTGTGGACTCTCCTTCGCCGCAGCCAACGTGAGTAAAACATTTAAACGTGTTAACCCTCGCAAGGCTGCCGGCCCAGACGGCATCCCTAGCCGCGTCCTCAGAGCACGCGCAGACCAGCTGGCTGGTGTGTTTACGGACATATTCAATCAATCCCAGTCTGCTGTTCCCACATGCTTCAAGAGGGCCACCATTGTTCCTGTTCCCAAGAAAGCTAAGGTAACTGAGCTAAACGACTATCGCCCCGTAGCACTCACTTTCGTCATCATGAAGTGCTTTGAGAGACTAGTCAAGGATCATATCACCTCCACCCTACCTGATACCCTAGACCCACTCCAATTTTCTTACCGCCCCAGTAGGTCCACAGACGACGCAATCGCAATCACACTGCACACTGCCCTAACCCATCTGGACAAGAGGAATACCTATGTAAGAATGCTGTTCATCGACTACAGCTCAGCATTTAACACCATAGTACTCTCCAAACTCGTCATTAAGCTTGAGACCCTGGGTCTCGACCCCGCCCTGTGCAACTGGGTACTGGACTTCCTGACGGGCCGCCCCCAGGTGGTGAGGGTAGGTAACAACATCTCCACCCCGCTGATCCTCAACACTGGGGCCCCACAAGGGTGCGTTCTCAGCCCTCCTGTACTCCCTGTTCACCCATGACTGAGTGGCCATGCACGCCTCCAACTCAATCATCAAGTTTGCAGACGACACTACAGTGGTAGGCTTGATTACCAACAACGACGAGACGGCCTACAGGGAGGAGGTGAGGGCCCTCGGAGTGTGGTGTCAGGAAAATAACCTCACACTCAACGTCAACAAAACAAAGGAGATGATCATGGACTTCAGGAAACAGCAGAGGGAGCAGCCCCCCATCCCCTATCCACATCGACGGGACAGTAGTGGAGAAGGTGGAAAGTTGAATGTTTACTATTTTTGGCTTTGGAATTTCGATTAAAAAGTTTGTCATTATTTTAATTTCATAATGCATTTCATGTAAAAAAAAAATGGTTTAACCGAAACCGAATCAACCTCAAAAAAGCACTAATTGCTCAGCACTACCCATTTAGGCTGAGGTAGGAGCGTTTAAGCTCTCCTGTGTAATATACCAGGGACTTATATACTTTGATTCTTTTGGCCCCAATCATTTGAATGGGTACATAAACCTGAACATAACTGCATACACTAGGCTGCCTCTTAACTTTCACACTTCAGTTATAGAGGTTGTGGAAGAAATAAGCAGAGTGAAACGTTCATCTGTTTCTGATCTGTGTTATATGCTGATGTGGTTGCTTCAAAGTGTTGATTGAAGTTGCAGCCTAACACACATCACCTCCCACTTCATCTTATCCTGAATGGATAAGATTAAGAATATTCGTAGGTATTTATTCTCAAGTGCACATGTTCACCTTTTAGACTACTGATTTGAGGAGAAGACGTTCTGTTTGCCATATTGTAAAAGTGTCTCAATCTAGATTCTTGAGACTGCATGAAGCAATCCTTTTTAGGTGCTTCTGAACAATGTAGACCAACTAGATTGGCTTATTGAAGTTCACTCGGTGACAAGAGTCACTAGAGACTCAAAGCCACAAGAGGGTAGAATACATTTCAGACGTTGCTTGTGAACCCTCAACCTGCTCCGTCAAGCCTTTGAACAGTGAGTCATTACTCAGTCATGATATGAGGCAGAATTAACTCCAACCCACTCAATTGGGCACAAACTGGTTGAATCAATATTTGCAGCAATAGGTGATAATATCTCTCTAGAAGCTGATCCGTCGTCAGTATTGTGGATTAATTATAATGTTAAGATAAGATTTGAATGGAGAAAGCTGATCCGAGAGCCCCGCTGCTTTTCTTTCGAACCTACCAGTATCCACACATGCCTCAACGACGCACACAGCAAACGTTCTCTCTGCTTGGTGTTTTGGGAAATACAATTGTATCTTTCAAATGTAAATAAAAAAATAAAACATTTTGGCGACCCCGACTTTGAATAACGTTGTTTTAGATGGTTGAAAGCATTGTGATAACACTTGGGAAATTCAACTAACTTTTGCAGTCTTTTTGAGTGGGTGAATATAGGTTGTAATCTCAATGATCAACTTCTCAACCAAATATTACCCACGTTGAAATGACAGTGTCCCCACAGGGCCGTGACTGCACTGAACCCTGCTTTAGAGCTGACCAGGGAGGGAGCCATGGGGTGAACTTTTTTTAAGCTTTATTTGACGAACAATTTAGTCTTTAACAATGATAGCCTACCCCGGCCAATCCCTCCCCTAACCCGGACGACCCTGGGCCAATTGTGCACCGCCCCAATGGGACTCCCGATCACGGCTGGTTGTGATATAGCCCGGGATCGAACCAGGGTCTGTAGTGACGCCTCTAGCACTGAGATGCAGTGCCTTAGACCGCTGCACCACTCAGGAGCCGAATTTATGGGCTTAACTACACACATGACCAAAAGTATGTGGACACTTGCAAGTCAAACATCTAATTTCAAAATCATGGGCATTAATATGCTGCTATAACAGCCTCCACTCATCTAGGAAGGATTTCCACTAGATGTTGGAACATTGCTGCGGAGACTTGCTTCCATTCAGCCATAAAAGCATTAGTAAGGCCGGGCACTCATGTTGAGCTATTAGGCCAGGCTCACAGTTGGCATTCCAATTCATCCCAAAGATATTCATTGGGGTTGAGGTCAGGGCTCTGTGCAAGCCAGTCAAGTTCTTCCACACCGATCTAAACAAACCATTTTTGTACGCACCTTGCTTTGTTCACGGGGGCATTGTCATACTGAAACTGGAAAGGGCCTTTCCAGAACTGTTGCGACAAAGTTGGAAGCACAGAATCGTCTAGAATGTCATTGTATGCTGTAGCGTTAAGATTTCCTTTCACTGGAACTAAGGGCCCGAACTATGAAAAACAGTCCCAGACCAATATTCCTC
The DNA here is from genome assembly GCF_016432855.1 of Salvelinus namaycush. Lineage (NCBI taxonomy): Eukaryota > Metazoa > Chordata > Actinopteri > Salmoniformes > Salmonidae > Salvelinus > Salvelinus namaycush. The sequence goes on from NC_052327.1 coordinate 34,880,799, forward strand.
CTCCATCAAACTTTACAGTTGTCACTATGCATTGGGGGAGGTAGCGTTCTCCTGGCATCTGCCAAACCCAGATTTGTCTGTCGGACTCCCAGATGGTGAAGCGTGATTCGTCACTCAATAGAATGCATTTCCACTGCTCCAGAGTTCAATGGCAGCGAGCTTTACACTCCAGCCGACGCTTGGCATTTCGCATGGTGAGGTTTGTGTGCAGCTGCTCGGCCATGGAAACCCATTTCATGAAGCTCCCAACAAATAGTTATTGTGCTGATGTTGCTTCCAAAGGCAATTTGGAACTCGGTAGTGAGTGTTGCAACCGAGGACAGAGGATTTTTACGCGCTACACGCTTCAGCTCTCTGCGGTCCCCATATGTGAGCTTGTGTGGCCTACCACTTTGCTGCTGAGCCGTTGTTGCTCCGAGATGTTTCCACTTCACAATAACAGCACTTACATTTGACCGGGGCAGCTCTAGCAAGGCAGAAATTTGACAAACTGACTTGTTGGAAAGGTGGCATCCTATGACGGTTGTCACGTTGAAAGTCACTGAGCTCTTCAGTAAAGGCATTCTACTGCCAATGTCTGTCTATGGAGATTGCATGTGTGCAATGTGTGCTCGATTTTATACACCTGTCAGCAACGGGTGTGGCTGAAATAGCCAAATCCACATATTCACATATTTATTTCCACAAATCCATATATTGAAGGGGTGTCCACATGCTTTTGTATATACAGTGAATTAGTAGGCCTGACCCATGTCCTTATCAGATACACCTCAACACTCACAAACTTATGTCTGTCATCATTGCTTATGTGGAAGACTGTGTGATAGAAGCAGTTTCTGTTTTTCCAAAGATAACCACACAATGTTCCTATAGAGAGACAGTCTCTTTTCAGTGGAACATCCCGACAACAGCACTGAGTGAGTTTTTTCAGGAATAAAGCAGTTGGCATGGTTGTGAATGTGATGTAGAATACTGTTCAGCAAGGTTATTTCCAGTCATAAAAAGGAACTGGGTAGACGAGAGGAGCGACTGCAGCTTTGGCACCCGTTTTGTGTTCATGTTTTTCTACCATTAAGGCTTTCACTGCATCCTCCCGTGCCAACGAGTGACTTAAAATCAAACAGTAGAATGCAGACGGCCCCAAAACCAGCTCTTCAAGCCAACATTCAGTCACAAAGTCCCCTCCCATTTTCTCTGTAACTGTATTGCCTTTTATAGAATTGCTTTGTGTTGCATTTTTCTGCTGCTCTGTAGAATATGGCTTGGATTTATTATTGAGGCTATAGAGATAACAGTGTTTATGATTCAGGCTGATAAAGAAAGAGGCCATTAAAATTCTTTCCCTGGCAATCATTTTTTATGAGTATTTTCAGTAGCTAGTTGAACAATGACCTGTTATAACCAAGGCTGACGTAAGTTTGGCGAGCGCTGGGAAAACACACTACAAAACACAGCTTCAACACATTGTTTATTTGAACGGCCAATGTAATGGTCCTGTTCGCCTGCCTCTACCTCTCTTTCTCAAGTCTTTACTTATCCAATTTTTCCATTTTGAGGCGGTAATGTTGATACATGAAGCATGAAGTCGTGATACAAGAAGTCGTCTTTGCTGATTTCCTGTTATAATCACTCCAGGCCCTGTCAGGGACTGTCCAATGTAATCCACTGCTAACTCTCCTGACCACGGTCTTGTTCATTAGGCACCAAACGGAAGCAAATGGACTGAAACAGGGAGGGACTACCTCGACCTGTCCAATAGAAAGCGTTAATTTTCACTTTGTATTGCAACGCGTTTAAAATATATATATATATGTTGCATGCCTTATTGAACTCAACCAATGTTTGTGAAGTGATTCAGCCACATGCCTCAGATGAAAAGCCAGATGGGCAGCAGTGACATCAACCAGCGTTAATGTTCAACCACAGAGTTAATGCCTCAGATCCACACATTACTTCTGAGATGAGAGCAGACTGCACCCAAATTAGAGAAAAATCCTCATCAATATCAAGTTCCTGAATAGGAATCTTTTCCCTTGGCGGTTGAGCAACAGCTCATAGAACAAAGAGGATATTTGTATAATGTGATGACTAAACAAGCATCCTGGTCTTGACGGTGTGTTTGTAATGAGTGCTGTTTGCTGATGAGAATATGAAAGCATTCACAGTAATAGGGACATGTGGAGTTGTTTAACTGGAATGATGGCATAAGGCTGAGCTTATGGTGGGAGGTAATAGACCAGCGTTTCCCAAACTCGGTCCTCAGGACCCCAAGTGGTGTACGTTTTGGTTTTTGCCCTAACACTATGCATCTGATTCCAATAATCAAAGCTTGATGACTAGTTGATGATTTGAATCAGCTGTGTAGTGTTAGGGAAAAACATGCGCCCATTGGGGTCTCCAGGACTGAGCTTAGGAAATGCTGGTCTAGACTAGTAGACCATTGCTTTTCTTTCTGCTTGCTCTCCTAGTGAGATGATTCACGTATCAGTGTTATTATTATACGGATATACTGTAAGTAGAGGGGAGTTAGAGTATGTACAGCAGTGGTGGCTGGTGTCACTTTAAATGGGGAGGACAGGCTCATAGTAATGGCTGGAACAGAGTGAATGGAATGGTCTCAAACACATCTAACACCTGGTTTCCATGTGTTTGATACCATTTCATTCACTCCATTCATTATTATGAGCCGTCCTCCCCTCACCAGCCTTCTCTGATGTACAGTATCTACAGCACAATAAACAGAAGTAACAGATGTTTGACGTTTGGTTTCCCTCAGCTCCAGACGGAAGCAGAGAAGCACTCGGCCATCGAGCAGAACTCTGTGTGGTCCGGCAGCGACGAGGTCAAGAGGTCAGGCGGGGGCTCGGACAACGGGGTCAAAATGGAGTCGGGCTCCAAGTATTGCCGCCACCCCTCAGACATGTCGGACGAGTCGGACAGGAGCTCCACGGGCCGCAATACGCCCTCCATGGCCCACACAGGCTCCTGGAGGCGGGGAATGAGCGCCCAGGTGGGTGTAACCTCGCCCAGGACCAAGGCTCTCATCACGCCAGGCTGTGCAATGCTGAAGACCCATGTTACAGGTACGTTACATACAGAGTAGAGACAGACGGATCCCAGCAGCCACACTGTCTCTATATTGTTCTCTATCGGTCTGAACTATACTGAACAAAAAGATAAATGCAACGAAGTGTGCTCTTCACATGTACCGGGCAGATGGCAGACAATGTGTATATCATGTGGGTGAGCGGTTTGCTGACGTTGGGAACAGAGTGCCCCATGGTGACTGTGGGATTATGGTGTTGGCAGGCATAAGCTACAGACAATCAATCAATCAAATGTATTTATAAAGCCCTTTTTACATCAGCCGATGTCACAAAGTGCTGTACAGAAACCCAGCCTAAAACCCCAAACAGCAAGCAATGCAGATGTAGAAGCACGGTGGCTAGGAAAAACTCCCTAGATAGGCAGGAACCTAGGAAGAAACCTAGAGAGGAACAAGGCTCTGAGGGGTGGCCAGTCCTCTTCTGGCTGTGCCGGGTGGAGATTATAACAGAACATGGCCAAGATGTTCAAATGTTCATAGATGACCAGCAGGGTCAAATAATAATAATCACAGTAGTTGTAGAGTGTGCAACAGGTCAGCACCTCAGGAGTAAATGTCAGTTGGCTTTTCATAGCCGATCATTGAGAGTATCTCTACCGCTCCTGCTGTCTCTAGAGAGTCAAAAACAGCAGGTCTGGGACAAGGTAGCACGTCCGGTGAACAGGTCAGGGTTCCATAGCTGCAGCCAGAACAGTTGAAACTGGAGCAGCAGCACGGCCAGGTGGACTGGGGACAGCAAGGAGTCATCAGGCCAGGTAGTCCTGAGGCATGGTCCTAGGGCTCAGGTCCTCCGAGAGAGAGAAAAACAGAGAGAGAGAGTTAGAGATAGCATACTTAAATTCCCACAGGACACTGGATAAGACCGGAGAAAGACTGATCCTAGCCCCCCGACACATAAACTATTGCAGCATAAATACTGGAGGCTAAGACAAGAGGGGTCGGGAGACACTGTGGCCCCGTCCGACGATGCAATGAACAGAATTGCATTTTATAGATGGCAATTTGAATGCAGAGAGATACTGAGACGAGATCCTAAGGCCCATTATCTTGCCATTAATCCGCCGCCTTCACCTCATGTTTCAGCATGATAATTCGCTGTCCCATGTCGCAAGGATCTGTACCCAATTCCTGGAAGCTTAAAATGTCCCAGTTCTTCCATGGCTTGCATACTCACCAGATATGTCACCCATTGAGCTTGTTTGGGATGCTCTGGATCGACGTGTATGACAGCATGTGCCAGTTTCCGCCAATATCCAGCAACTTCGCACATCTATTGAAGAGGAGTGGGACAACATTCCACAGGCCACTATCAACAGCCTGATCAACTTTATGCGAAGGAGATGTGTCGCGCTGCATGAGGCAAATGGTGGTCACACCAGATACTGACTGGTTTTCTGATCCACGCCCCTACCTTGTTTTTAAGGTATCTGTGACCAACAGATGCATATCTGTATTCCCAGTCGTGAAATCTATAGATTAGGGCCTAATGAATTTATTTCAATTGACTGATTTGTCTCAGTAAAATCTTTTAAATTGTTGCATGTTGCATTTATATTTTTGTTTAATGTATATGTGTTCCTGTAGTGTGTGATGAGGCAGCCAGCAGTCAACCACGGAGACGTTGTGTCTGGTGGGCCATGGTTGATAGACTGTCATGTCTCCACCCACAGGTAAAACGGACGACGCCAAGGTGTCTGAGAAGGGCCAACATCATCTCTCTCCCCGGGCCAAGTGTAGCATGCAGCGCTCCCCATCAGACACGGGCCGCAGCAGTGGAGATGAGGCCAAGAAGCCCCCCTCCTCCTCCAGCTCCAGCCGCACCCCCACCACCAACACCTTTGGATTTAAGAAGCATGCAGGAGGAGGTATGACCATGGTGACAGCCAGCGGAGTGACCATCACCAGTGGCTCCGCCACCCTGGGGAAGATCCCCAAGTCAGTGCAGCTCCACGGGGGTCGGGGTCTTGGTCGCCAGGCCAGTGTGGATGATGGCTACCTACCTGTGAGCTCACACTCCAACCTGCAGTACCGCAGCCTTCCCCGGCCCAGAAGAGCCTCTGGCGGGGGACGCAGCACAAGCCGCTCGTCCAGCACCAGCATCGACTCCAATCTCAGCAGCAAGTCCAACACGCTCCATGGCCCCAAAAGCCGCAGCCAAGTCCCCAAACCCAGCGTTGGTGGCATCCCCCTTCCTGGCTCTGGATCCAACCAGACAGACCGGGAGAAGGGGGTGTCCTCTGAAGCCAGTCCCACAGCCCAGGGAGCCAGGCAACCAGGGGGAAAGTACCCGGACGTCTCCTCCCCTACCATGCGCAGGTCAGCCCACCACCTCCATACCCCTAGCCCCAGTCATCAGGCACTGTCTCACACTAACACTGGATGAGTCTGAGAGCTCCTTCCACCAGCCCTGAAAGCACTACCACACCGGCCTGCTTATGATTCCCACTGGGCAAAACTGGTTGAATCAATGTTGTTTCCACGTCATTTCAACCCCAAAAGCTATGTGATGGCGTTGAATCAACGTGGAAAACTCATTGAATTTGCAAAAAAGAATCAACGTAACTTTTTAAATAAATCCAATGACATGACATTTTTTGTTGATTTCACGTTACATTCACAATAGTTGACAACTCAGTCAAATGTAAATCAAAACTAGACGTTGAACTGATGTTTGTGCCCAGTGGGTTATGTGACATATTCAGGCACAGTGCAAACTGATTTTAGTTGGGACAATCATCATATCAGCATTGTAGTAACATGAAATAAAACTGAGAGCTCTTGGCTTATCGGGGTTTCATGACGTTTTTTGAAGTCTGCCCATGAATCGTGAGTGATTTAAAAGGCTTGGCTTATCACTAGGCCTCTCTTGATATAATGGCCTATCAGTGGTCATTAAAAGCAGGATGACAGGGCCCAGACTGAGGGTCCAGTGTTTTCTCTAGCTTAAACCCAGTGCTGGGCTGACTGGTGTTGCTTTATCTGATGCTGCTGCTTGGACTTATCTAACTAATTGCCTGATGAGGTAATGAGAAAATAGAGCATCTGTTTCCCCTCAGTGGTCTGAGAGTCTACCTTCTCATTTAACCCTTGATTATTTAATGTTGTCCAAGCTAATATAGCGTCTGTAGGACACACTTTACATCCTGCTTTAATGTAAATGACGTGTTGATAAAAAGGCGCGGTAGAAGATGTATGATAGCTGCTCACACGGACAGCCATACCGGACCAGCGAATCAGAGAGATGGATATATTTGTCTTGTGATGATGTGATTATACCATGAAGTAGGGATTGTGTTGTCGTGGCAACGTTATAATACGCACTTGTTTCGCTTATCTTTGCATTAAGGAGTATTTTAATCAAAGATTACTTCAACAATTCCCTGCTTAAACCCATTTACCATTTAACTCTCCTCTCACTCTTCTCCTCTGCTTCCTTCCCGTGCCGTCCAGACTGTTCGGAGGCAAGCAGGCTAAGCAGCAGGCCCCAGTCACCACCGCAGAGAACATGAAGAACTCCACCGTCATCTCCAACCTCCAAGCCAACTCTGGCCAGCAGGGTGGCGCTCTGGACTCCCCCTCGGCCAGTAGCGGGGGCAGTAGCCCTCTGTATGGGGGTGGAGGTCGTCTGGGTGTGGAGGCCCACTCCCTCTCCCCCCTGGCCTCCAGTCCCAGCTCGGCCCTGTCCACCCCCTCCCACAGCCTGGCCTGGAGCAGCACCCTGAGCAGGGACACTCTGAGCCCCGGCTACCCCTCCCTCAGCAGCCTTGCCACCAGCAGCGAGTCCATCGACCTGTCTCTGGGCAGCGGAGGCCACGGACACCACGGCCCTGGTCACGACACACTGCCAGCCTGCGTCAGGAACAACGGCATCAAAACTGGCTTCTCAGACAGGTAGGAGTGGGTTTGGTTTAGGAGCTGCCAGGTGTGGCTATTTGTTTTAATGTCGGCTACATGCTCTCCTCTCTTTTCTTCCCTTTGTATCTCAACCTTCGATCTGTTGTGTTCATGAGGGTTTAGTCCCTTTCTAACAGTAGAGTTTGAGTGGCCATATTGATGATATAGGAGATGATAGGAGACTGACTCCTAGTTGTTGGTGTAATGAAAGCATGGATTCTATCTTGACTGTTGACCTCTCTGTTTCCCCGTTCTATCTGTGCTCCTCTCTCTGTTGTTTACCCTTACCCCTTAACCCCCTACACCACTAACCCCCTCCCTTCCCCCTAGCCTTAGCCCTCTCTCCTCTCCCTTGGGTAGTCCCAGCCGAAACACTTTACCCCGGAAACAGGACAGGTAAATGTGTCTATATGGAGTTAGGCTTGCTTGATGGTGAAACAGCTGCCTGTGTGTAGTGTCCTGTGTTTGTGAAGTGAAGTGACTGTTGGATGTTATCGCTGCCTCCATCTCTTTCACAGCATGCATAACGCCATCTGCTGGCTACACTGGGAAGGACAGGGCTGGAGTCTGAAACATAATCTTGAGATGTATATCAAAGCGTATAGAACTAAGAAAGATCACACCACAGCTGTGAAGCTTCTATAGGTAGCTGTTATCTGTAGCTGTGTCCTGTCTCTATATGTTTTGTCTACGTGTTCAGAATGGCCACACACCTACCTCCACCAAACATGAATTTCCCCTATGTTTAGGTTTTTGGGCTTCTGTGATTAGATGTATATTACACCCGTTGTTTTACTCAAACAAGGGCTGAACTCTCAAAACACATCTCTGTAAGCCACCATTTCCTTGAGCAGTTTACTCAGGAAAAAAATACATACATAAATGTATTTTTTTAAGTATTTTTTTTTGTATAATGTTTTTTGGGGGGGGTGGTATTAAGTATTGTTTTCATGAACGTACATTGCCGTACAACTTCCACCTGTATCATACAATATATGATGCATGATCCCATGCTCTGTGATTTTGTAGACCATGTTGTGATTGTCCACCCTGCACATTATCACACAGCCTTGATGTTACCCATGTGCCTCCCTGTCTACCAACAGCCTAGGTTATTATCATTATCTGTGCAGATTGTGACTTGCAGCATTCACACAAAGATGTGGATGTGAGGTGGATTTTCAGCATCTCCTGTCATCTCTCTGCAGGTACGGCCACCTGCCCCAGCTACGTAGTCATGACGACCCCCGGGATTGGCTGCGTTCCCACTCTGCAGGAGGTCTTCAGGAGTCTGCCGCCAGCTCACCCTTCTACCCCACCTCCAGCCTCACCTCGCCCTCCGGAGCCCGCTTCAACTTCTCCCAGCTTGGTAGGTGTAGCCTCAACCCTCCCTACTCATCACCTTGATTAGCACTGTTGGAACAGTGATAGTCATCATTGCACAATTAACTAAATATTGTGTACATGCTGGCTTAATGTTTCGTCTCTCTCAAGAGACTTCTCCGATAGTAGCGGTGATGTAAGGAAAAGTAGTAGTGATTATATCTGTTATGTTGTATTGCACTCTTACTTTCCACTATGAGTGAAGAGTAAGAGACAAACGGCAAATATCTGATCAATGCCCTCTGTCAATGTCTGTTTTTAAGATATTCTTTGACCTTTGTTATGTGACGGTTGTGTCCCAGCAGGCAGCCCTACCACGGCGGCACAGATCAACCTGGCAAACCTCCGCAGCGGCCTGGCCAATCAGGACGGTTCGTATGACCCATACAATGACCCCCGTCTGAGGAACTCGTCCATGTCTCTAGAGGAGAAGAGTCGCACCATGACCAGCTCTGGGTCCTTCAGAGAAGGCCTGGAGGAGGGTAAGACAGACTGACATACCCCTCCGTCTATCTGCTATCACACAGAGCCTCAGAGAAATTGAGAGCTTGGGACTATAAGGTTCTAGCTGCATAGCCGTGTTCTGTTCAATGTTCTCTAACTATATAGTACTCTAAATACCAGATAAAAATCACTGACACCATTCAAACCAAGAATCATCTTTTTGCAGAAAGAACCTTATCGTCCCAAGCTCTCGAAATGCAGGTACATTTATTTCTTTGTTAGATGACTTCCACTCCACATGCATGTGAACTTCCATTTTACTTCTGAATGGATTATATTTCCTTTAAAAAATCGAGCCATGCTTGCAGATTGTTGTTTACTAAGAGGGTTTTTTGAAAGCCTTTTTAACAGGGCACTATTGAAAGACATACTTTTTCTATTTTACAAAATTAATGTTTATTGAATCCACACGCTTGTTCAACCAACCATTTAAATCACTAGTGAAGTATTTCATTACCTTTATTATTTCAGTCTTTCCACACGTTTACAGTTGAATTGGGACGTACAAAGAAGCAGTTTGTTCGATGTACGTACATAGACTGAGGTTTGATGATTGACTACACTTCTTTGGCTGAATGGCTTGGTGCTCTTGTGGTTTATTGCTTGTCCCGAGGCTCTCTCTTTAACTGATCCCTGTATGATGCCAGGTTCTTGGCTGGTGTTGGCTGTTGATTTGTTCGTGTCCAAGGGCAAGTCTCAGAGTCATGTTGAGCTGTGGTGTTGTGGCATGTAGGCCAAGGTTAGGAGGAGGAGGAGAAGAAGGAAGAGAAAGGCTGATAAATATCTCCTCTCCCGTCGCAGATTGACATCTGACTCAACACCAGCTCTACAGACCCGCTCTCTTTCCAGACAGGAGCAGGCCACAGGGCTGTGTTTGATGGCACCCCAGTGCCTACTTTTCTACTTTAGATCACAGGTGATAGAGTAAACCTGGGAAAATATCTGCTCTGACCACAGTACATGTAGATGTACTCTACCTTCTTTTAGTACTCCTAAATATATGTTTCAGAAAAGACAAGCATCCATTCCCAACTTGAAAAATGAATCCAACGTCCTAGCATGTAAAGGTGTAATCTGGGATTTGTAGTGCAGTTCAATGGTCATTTCAAAGAATAATATAGGTAACTGCCAAAATAATGGAAACACTTGATAAATGAGGGATACAAAGTATATTGAAAGCAGGTGCTTCCACACAGGTGTGGAATTAACATCCCATCATTCATTACCAGCTCTACATATATAAGAAATATGAATGTGTTGAAAATCTCAAATTGTTTGCATAGTCAACTTACACAGAGCTCTGAAACACACACTTATCCCACCATAAATGCAACAAGGGGTCTTTTCATAGTCCTGGTTAAACCTGGTTTCAAAAAACAGATAAAGCAACACCTCGTGGCACAAAGCCCCTCCCCTATTTGACCTAGATAGTTTGTGTATGCATTGATATGTAGGCTAGGTGTGCCTTTTTAAAAATGTATGTAGTTCTGTCCTTGAGCTGTTCTTGTCTAATGATGTTCTGTATTATGTCATTCTGTATTATGTTTCATGTTTTGTGTGGACCCCAGGAAGAGTAGCTGCTGCTTTTGCAACAGCTAATGGGGAGCCTAATAAAATACCAAAATACCATCATGCTTTGGGTCAGGTATACAAATGCTGGGCAGGCCCTGTTGCCTATTATTTTGGCTACCATGGCTAGAAGAAGAGATCTCAGTGACTTTGAAAGAGGGGAGACTGTTGGGGCACGTTTGGCAGAAGCTCCAGTGACAAAAACTGCTCAACTTGCTGATATTTCACAATATGCCATTGCCGTCTCAGTCACCAGATACCAATCCTATTGAACAATTACGGGAGATTCTGTAGTGGCGCTTGAGACAGCGTTTTCCACCAATGAAAACAAAATGCCAAATGATGGAAATTCTTGTGGAAGACTGGTGTCTCATTCCCTACCATCTAGGGCTCCCGAGTGGTGCAGCGGTCTAAGGCTTAGTGCTTGAGATGTTACTACAGACACCCTGGTTCAAATCCAGGCTGTGATTGGGAGTCCCATTTGGCCGTGATTGGGAGTCCCATAGGGCAGCTCACAATTGGCCCATGTTTGACCGGTGTAGGCTGTCATCGTAAATAAGAATTTGTTTTTAACCCAATTGCCTAGTTAAATTAAGGTAAAATAAAAAATGATCCATCCACACACGTCAATGAACTCTGTGACACTTGAATCAGTCTGGATAACTAGGGCTTGTTTTTACAAAGGCAGCTAAGCATTTCGTTAAGTTTGGCACATCCCCTTGCTGTCGTTTTAATCCTGCAGGGATATTGTGGTTCCATTAAATGATGATGAATGAAGAGAGAGAGGCTGTGTTATTGTTATGGCATTGACAGTACTCACTAGAGAATATGTAAGGGATAATCAACAAGGGCCTATGCGTTCTGTGAAAATTAACGAAGGACTGTGTTCATTTGCAGGTAGAAATGTGTTTAGGTTTACTAGATAGCTACAGTAGTTGCCTTGGTAACCAAACAAACAGACTTGCTAGTTAGCTAACCGAACCATCAGTCCTAACTTGCTATTATGGAAATCAAATTCAATGTTTTCAATTCGAGTTTTGCTTTCAAAATCAGCTCAAACATAGAACATGTAAGAATGAACCATAGCCATTGAATCTACCATGCTCATATACCGTGCGTTATGGGGAATTGGGGCGGCAGGTAGCCTAGTGGTTAGAGCATTGGACTAGTAACTGAAAGGTTGCAAGATCGAATCCCCAAGCATGATGAGGTGTAGGTTAATGACTGCTGGTAAAGTGTGAACGCATCATACAGTATGTCTCACAAGGGAGATGTTGAGTTTGGACATGTGAACTGTAGAGTTAGCCAGACTGGTGCTGCTGTGTGGGTTTCAACCATATCAGCACAATTAAAGTGTAGGCTACAAAGTAAACTAGTTACAGTAACAGTGACACACACACACAAGTACAGCACCTCTGTTGTAAATGTTCAGTCAGGGGACCTGTTCATGCATGTTCCTGTTTCCAGTCTTCAGGTTGAGATGAATCCCTGCTTACATGGATCATACACCCACCACTGGTTGAATCAAAGTTGTGACGTGTAATTGACGTCTGTGCCCAGTGTGCCATGAATGATGTCGGCAGATGAATGAGTTGAACGTTGTGTTTTTGTTTCTCTCCAGTCCACGCCTCCTCTGTGTCTCTGGTGTCCAGCACTTCGTCTGTCTACTCCACGGTGAGCGCCACTTCGTCTGTCTACTCCACGGTGAGCGCCACTTCGTCTGTCTACTCCACGGTGAGCGCCACTTCGCTGTTTGTCTATGCACTCCACTGACTATCCAAACACATGGATATGCTAAGGGCTGGTTTCCCAGACACAGATTATGCCTAGTCCTGGGCTAAAAAGTTATTTTAATTGCAATTCTTCAAGCATGCTTTTTAGTTTAGGACTAGGGTTAATCTGGTTAGCTTCTGGTTAGCTTCCATTAGCTTCCATAGCCACAAAGTCAGATTCCCCAGCCACAAAGTACAAATGAGCTCCATTTTTGGTCTAAATTTAAGGTTACACTCTTAGAAAAGGGTTCCAAAAGGGTTCTTTGGCTGTCCCCATAGAAGAAACCTTTTTGGTTCCAGGTAGAACCGCTTTTGGTTCCAGGTAGAACTATTTTGGGTTCTCTAAAGGGATCTACCGGGAACCAAAAAGGGGTTCTTCAAAGGGTTATCCTATGGGGATAGCCGAAAAACCCTTTTAGGTTCTAGATAGTGTAGGGTTAGGGATAAGGATAAGGTTATGTCTGAATTGACTGCTGAATTGCGTTGCTAGTTAACTGTGCTCCTAGGGATTCACTGTAGCCTTAGATGGAAAATGAATATGTTCAGATTGTTTGTCATGTCGTCTTATCCCATGCATACTCTGACATGCTAAACCCTATTTGTTTCCTTCTCTTTGCTCCTCTTCTATTTCCATAGCCTGAGGAGAAAGCTCAGTCAGAGGTAAGAACAACTTTGTGTACTTTACTTTCACACAATGTGACACCATTGATTCGTATCATAGCCTTTTGTGATATGTAACATAATACACCATACTGTGACCTGATTACGAGGGCCCGGACTACTGCATTTGGGGCACCGGGGCACTGACCTATGGGGGCCCACCACCCCCCAATATCATTTTTTTTTACTTACTGCATTTCAACACATTTTGCCATGGTGCAGAGAGAAAAATGTACAGTTTTGCTATTCTACACATTTTCTCATGAGGCTAAGAGAAAATGTTGCTATTTTAAAGCAAATGTCCTGCTATTCTATACATTTTGCCATGAGGCTGAGAGAAAATGTTGCTGTTTTAAAGCACATTTCCTGCAATTCTACACATTTTACTATCATATGCTATCTGATTTAATTTATTTTGAAGGGTTTGGGGGCCCACGTAGCAGTATAACCATCTATGAGCCCTGAAGTTATTTGATTAATACAAAGGCTTTGTTAGCAGCTGAACATGTACCGACTGACCCAGCTGCCCCGCAGGAGCAACTAAATCCCTATCATTCTTACTCAAAATACTCTGTTATATTCAATGGAATACATACTACTGTATCATGTATGGTATGTATCGTATTTCCTGTAGATAAGCATGTTTTTCTGTTCTCAGATTCGTAAACTGCGGAGAGAATTGGACGCCTCCCAAGAGAAGGTGTCTGCTCTGACCACTCAAATGAGTGCTAATGTAAGTATGATGGCAAAGGGTTACTATGCTTTGCACTGTGGCTCTCATTGTTATGCTATACTGGTAGAAACTGTATGTAATGTCTTGGTTGTGCTCAATGGAACTCATTTGTGTTAATGTTGCATATTACCAGAATTTAAAATATCTAGAAGTCAAAGTGTTCCAGCATTGCGGCTGGTGTTTTTTTTGTTTACCTTTGCGTGGCTGCCTAAAGCACATTGAACATGACACTGTGTAATGGTCTGAGAGGGGAAGCATTGAACATGACACTGTGGAATGGTCTGAGAGGGGAAGCATTGAACATGACACTGTGGAATGGTCTGAGAGGGGAAGCATTGAACATGACACTGTGGAATGGTCTGAGAGGGGAAGCATTAAACATGACACTGTGTAATGGTCTGAGAGGGGAAGCATTGAACATGACACTGTGGAATGGTCTGAGAGGGGAAGCATTGAACATGACACTGTGGAATGGTCTGAGAGGGGAAGCATTGAACATGACACTGTGGAATGGTCTGAGAGGGGAAGCATTGAACATGACACTGTAATGGTCTGAGAGGGGAAGCATTGAACATGACACTGTGTAATGGTCTGAGAGGGGAAGCATTGAACATGACACTGTGTAATGGTCTGAGAGGGGAAGCATTGAACATGACACTGTAATGTCTGAGAGGGGAAGCATTGAACATGACACTGTGTAATGGTCTGAGAGGGGAAGCATTGAACATGACACTGTGTAATGGTCTGAGAGGGGAAGCATTGAACATGACACTGTGTAATGGTCTGAGAGGGGAAGCATTGAACATGACACTGTGTAATGGTCTGAGAGGGGAAGCGTTCAACATGACACTGTGGAATGGTCTGGGAAGCATTTAACCCCATATCTGCTCTATCTGCTCTCTGAATGCAAACAAACACAATGGCCCAGCAGTAACGACCTAATGAAATGGTGCATCCTCTGGCCCGCATCCACACTGGTCATGTGATCTCACAACAGAGATTTCACAACAAAGCAGGTTGGAGGTTCCTGCAGTTGTGGAGACTTGGTGTGGAGTATGAAGGCTGTAGCCCCATGTAAGAGCACTCATGTTAGGCTGCTAGAGTATGGCCTGACCCTAACAGCCCTACGAGACAGACCTGCACTAGGACCTGACTGACTGACTGAATGACTGACTGACTGACTGACTGACTGACTGACTGGCTGACTGGCTGACTTACCAAGAATAGACGGTTTGGCTGACAATGTCACAAAAATGCATTGATGTAGCCGGAAGGTGTGCATTGTTTAATTCTGAACGGTCATATAGCTAGCAACAATGACAAGAAGCCGCCATGTGGGGAATCGTAGGTGGCTTGTTTTAGCTAGTTTTATCTTCTTATCCATACCATGTCTTGTTTTGAGGTGTTTTGAGTGATGTCATGCTAATATGTCAAAAACTTTGCAAGCTAGCTAACCAACAACTCTAACAATGTATTTGAGAGACAAGTGCTCATTCTGCAAATGTATTTACAGTATGTTTTCAATAAACATTTGGAGATTAAATATACAGTGCGTTCAGAAAGTATTCAGACCACTTAACTTTTTCCACATTTTGTTACGTTACAGCCTTATTCTGAAATGGATTAAATATGCATTTTTTTAAATCAATCTACACACAATACCCCATAATGACGAAGCGAAAACAGGTTTTTAGACATTTTTGCAAATATATAAAAAATAAAAATACCATATTTACGTAAGTATTCAGACCCTTTGCTATGAGACTCGAAATTGACCTCAGGTGCATCCTGTTTCCATTGATCATCCTTGAGATGTTTCTACAACTTGATTGGAGTCCACCTGTGGTAAATTCAATTGATTGGGCATGATTTGGAAAGGCTCACACCTGTCTATATAAGGTCCCACAGTTGACCGTGCATGTCAGAGCAAAAACTAAGCCATGAGGTCAAATAAATTGTCCGTAGAGCTCCAAGACAGGATTGTGTCGAGGCACAGATCTGGGGAAGGGTAACAAAAAATGTCTGCAGCATTGAAGGTCCCCAAGAACACAATGGCCTCCATCATTCTTAAATGGAAGAAGTTTGGAACCACCTAGACTCTTCCTAGAGCTGGCCGCCTGGCCAAACTGAGCAATCATGGAAGAAGGGCCTTGGACAGGGAGGTGACCAAGAACCCAATGGTCACTCTGACAGAGCTCCTCTGTGGAGATGGGAGAACCTTCCAAAAGGACAACCATCTCTGCAGCACTCCACCAATCAGGCCTTTATGGTAGAGTGGCCAGACGGAAGCCACTCCTCAGTAAAAGGCACATGACAGCCCACCTGCAGTTTGCCAAAAGGCACCTAAAGGACTCTCAGACCATGAGAAACAAGATTCTCTAGTCTGATGAAACCAACTATTTAGCCTGAATGCTAAGCGTCACGTCTGGAGGAAACCTGGTACCATCCCTAAGGTGAAGCATGGTGGTGGCAGTATCATGCTGTGGGGATATTTTTCAGCGGCAGGGACTGGGAGACTAGTCAGGATCAAGGGAAAGATGAACGGAGCAAAGTACAGAGATCCTTGATGAAAACCTGCTCAGGACCTCAAACTGGGGCGAAGGTTCACCTTCCAACAGGACAACGACCCATAAGCACACAGCCAAGACAACGCAGGAGTGGCTTCAGGAAAAGTCTCTGAATATCCTTGAGTGGCCCAGCCAGAGCCCGGACATGAACATCTCTGGAGAGACCTGAAAATAGCTGGGCAGCGACACTCCCCATCCAACCTTGCGGAGCTTGAGAGGATCGACAGAAAAGAATGGGAAAAACTTCCCAAATACAGGTGTGCCAAGCTTGTAGCGTAATACCCAAGAAGACTCAAGGCTGTAATCGCTGCCAAAGGTGCTTCATACTGAGCAAATGGTCTGAATACTTATGTACATGTGATATTTCCGGGGGGGTTTTTGCAAAAACTTCTAAAAACCTGTTTTTGCTTTGTCATTATAGGATATTGTGTGTAAATTGAGGGGGGAAAACTATTTAATCCATTTCAGAATAAAGCTGTAACGTAACAAAATGTGGGAGAAGTCCAGGGGTCTGTGTACTTTCCGAATGCACTGTAGTTTACATGTTGTCAACAATCTAAGCCAACCCTGTCTGTTTTGCCCCATAGTTGCACACACGTCAGTTTTGTTGCTTAACAACCAACCCGTCTATACTCCTGGAGCTAATCTGTGCAGCTTGATAGTGGAGCAGTCAGCCAGCCACATGCCCCAACACCAGCGCCTCTGTCTGATGGAAGCCCTCCAGATCTGTTCCCCGCATTCTCTTCTGCCTTCAGCTTATGTTCCGTGGAGGACGGGCTCTGGGCTGTGATAGGAATCAGGACGTGTTTACTCATACCTCTGTGTGATGATCAGAAGCTCAGAAGCTATCAGTCTTCAGCATCTGTCTGCTATTGGAATCATACTTTATCAAAGGCAGACTGGTCCCTGGCTGGGCTTGATCACCTTGAGCTGAGGAGCTTTAACCATGTCAGCGAGAAGTCCCAGGGCCAGCAGCCCGGTGGCGTGGTATTCCCTGAACCACTACCCGTCCCTGGGGAAGGAGGCAGCCAGAGAGAGGGCCAGACGCCAGCTGCAGCCCATGCTGAGGCACCACCAGGGGACAGCAACACACAGCAGGGCCTCACTGAGGTTGGATCTGACTGGCACCTCTGGCTAGCAGTATAGGGAATAATATGGCTACGTTGTGGGCTGTAACTAGAGGTAACTAGAGTTCAGTGTGTCTGTCCTAGATATGTTTTATCAGAGGACACACTCGTCTCTGTTGCCTTTATCTTGATGTTCTGCTTTTGTTTTGGCTGGAAAGCTGTTAGTTATCAAACACCAGGAACTTCATATTTGATTTCATGTTTGATTTCAAAAGTTTTTCAGTGGAATGTAAATCAATTGCTCTGATTTTTTTATTTGTAAAGCATATCAACAACATCAATGCATAAGATAATGTGTCATATCTGAAACCAACCTTTTGAAATCCAAACACCTGCGGTGTGTAATGTTTGCATTTATCTTCTAAAACACAAGCCGTCCATTGATTTCATGCATTTGAGTTGGTTTCTTTGGATGTTTATTATAGCCAAACAGACGGCATACTGAGCGAGTCTACAGTCTCTTTGTACATCTTCATCATATTTCCAACTGCGTCATTTGATAACGAGCATGACTTTTAGCAGCATGTTTCTACCATACCTGTATCTCTACAACATATAACAGATACTGGTGATTATTTTTACTCTGCATATGAGATGAAAACATCCTAACCGTATTCCTCTTTTTCCTTTGTCCCCAATGTGCTCATCTGTGGCTGTGAGAAGATTGCAGGTCTCTGGTTTCACTAAGGCAGCTGAGAGCTAGCTAGAGTGTGTTAGGACTTGTGTTGGCCTCATGTTGATCTCTACCAGGCTGCTAAAACATGGAACCCTGCCCAGACAGCTACTGTAGCTAGCTAGCCGTCAGAGAGCCTGCCCCATCACCCTTTACATCAGCATTGATCCATTTCCAACATGTTCTGACCTGTCATTCTTACTCAAAATACTCGGTACACCATGACATAGCAGCCATTATCACCTGTGTATGTTTTGTTTTGGCTCTGTGTATGCATGTCGTGAAAAGTACATGGGTGTGTTCTTATGAGCAAGACCTTTACCGAAAGCGGCAGTTTGTTGCCCTTTTCACAGCCTTGAGATGGGATTACAAATGACATTGTCAGCAGGTCAATTTGCTTACTTTCCTCATACATGGATCACTAAATGTGAACTGTTGTGTATATGTCTTCAGGATCACCTGGTAGCAGCATTTGAGCAGAGCTTGGGGAACATGACCATCCGACTCCAGGGACTTACCACCACGGCTGAAGGGAAGGTATGGACTGGGGCTGTGGTCTGTTTCCTTTGAAATTTGTCCGTCCTTCCTTGGATGGATGGTGGAGCTAATTGTGTTGTTTTATCATGTTGTTGTGTTGTAGGATTCTGAGCTAAACGAGCTGAGGAAGACCATAGAACACCTGAAGAAGCAGAATACCACAGTCCAGGCAGCCATCAACTGTGACATCAATCTCCCAGAGCCCTCCTGCAACGGTGATAGGTCAGGTGAGAAGTTACCTCCCACATCACCATGGAAACACAACAAGGATGCATGGTTATTGCCTAGTGAGAAAGGCATCTGACTCAGAATCTGAATGGATTCCAATTCTATGTCATCATCTGGTCCCTGTCTAACCCAGTCACTTTCTTGTGTATTCCATAGCTTCAGCCAATGAGAGCTCCCAGCCTCAGCCGGACCTGCGTATCCACAGACAGCACTCATCTGACAGTGTGTCCAGCATCACAAGCGCCACCAGCCACTCCAGTGTGGGCAGCAACCAGGAGCTGGACTCCAAGAACAAGAACAAGAAGAAGAACTGGGTAGGTCCTCGTCTGTCTGTCTGTCTGTCTGTCTGTCTGTCTGTCTGTCTGTCTGTCTGTCTGTCTGTCTGTCTGTCTGTCTGTCTGTCTGTCTGTCTGTCTGTAGCTGGCTGACTAGCTAGCTGTCTGTCTGTCGCTCTGTGTGTGTGTGTGTCTGTCTGTCTGTCTGTCTGTCTAATCTGTAATGTGTTTTTGCCCTTTCCTCCAATCCTCCTGATTGTCTCAGCCTCCTTGTGCAGGAGCAAAGGTGAATATGCTTATTGCTATTAGGGAGCTCTTCTAGAAACTGGACTGTGAGTGGAGTTCTGTGAGCCGTTCTCTTATTGCATATGAAAAACCGCAAACAAACTGCACGTTGCTACAAAAAGGTTTAGTCTGTAGTCTGTTATAGTTAGATACAAGCTTAGGTCAATGTAAAAAAAAAATGTGCCTGTATGAAAGGCAGATGTGTGTATATTCTGGTTCAACATGGCCTGTAACCTATGAAGTCAAATTAAAATGTCTGTGTGTTCTTTTGTCCTGATATAATAAGGCTGTTGCGTGTGTTGGAGGGAAGGTGAAAGATGACTATGTATGCAGACTGTCCACAGTGATGATACTTGTACAGATGTACTATCTTAATTTGACCAGTTTCTCACAGCAGTAAAATAAACCTGCAGCAACAGGACATGTGAATTATTATGTGTCTAATAATTAATGGACATTTTTGTAGGGGTTGTTATATTTTTTGTTAAAATACATCAAGTCTGATATTTTCAAGTGAAAATGACAAACTTTAGAAGCATTTTTAATCTGTTTAAATGAAAATTATCTGCAACAACAGTGTGATCAAATTAAGATAGGACATCTGTAGCTATGTATAGGTTAGAAGTACAACTGTGGAGTACCTGACTATTTGACCACAAGGGGGCAGACGGCTCCTGAGTTTAAATATCTAAATCTGCCTTTTAGTGATTGAGTAGTCATGTCAATTAGTGAGAAGTTGTCAAAGTGATATCTTATCCTCTCTAATAGCCTGGTGTTCATTCCCTGTGTGTAGCTGTGAGTTGGTTGTTTGCATTCAGTCTCTTTAGTGAGCTACCTTGTGAACAGCCTAGTCTGTCCCTAACACCTGTACAAGGTCGTGGATTATTTATGTGAGCTAAAAGTTGAAGTTGTCTATGATCAGCATGCTGTTTTGTCTTGTATTTTTCCTCTTGTGCTCTCCTATGGTGTGGCAGGTTTATGAGGTAAGATCACACACTCTTTCCCAAAATGATTATTGCTTGATCAGATGGAGACGGTGAAAGAGTAGAAGTTTATAAATGCTTTGTGTACAAGTTTTTCTTTCGACTCCCTGATGTGTCTGTGTGTTTCACTATGTACTCAGGTCTCTCTGTTTTCTTCCCTGCTCCCTGTTCCTCGCCCTGTCCCCGGCTGCAGCTACGGAGCTCCTTCAAGCAGGCATTTGGGAAGAAGAAGTCGCCCAAGTCTGCGTCCTCCCACTCGGACATTGAGGAGATGACCGACTGTTCCCTGCCCTCCTCCCCCAAGCTAACAGCATATAACTGCTCCACCACCTCTACACCCATGCTCCAGAACTCCCACTCCAACTCTTTGTGAGTACCTGGGCCCAGACCAATAGACCATTAGACGCTCACCTGTTTATAACTGGGAGGAGATAGTGGATCATAATAGAAGCTCCCTGTTCCCTCAACTCAGGGGTCGGGAGTCAACTCAGTGGTCAGGAGGATTACATGACCATATTAATGATTACAACTGAGTCCCATAGTGTCTGATACAGCTATCTTAACAGGTTTAAATATACTATAGAAGTCTATATGTACAGTATATATATATACACCAGTACCCCATATACACCAGTACCACATATACACCAGTACCCCCTATATACCAGTACCCCCTATATACCAGTAACCCATATACACCAGTAACCCATATACACCAGTACCCCATATATACCAGTACCCCCTATATACCAGTACCCCATATACACCAGTACCCCCTATATACCAGCACCCCATATACACCAGTACCCCCTATACACCAGTACCCCCTATACACCAGTACCCCATATATACCAGTACCCCATATACACCAGTACCCCATATACACCAGTACCCCCTATATACCAGTACCCCATATACACCAGTACCCCCTATATACCAGTACCCCATATATACCAGTACCCCCTATATACCAGTACCCCCTATATACCAGTAACCCATATACACCAGTACCCCATATCCACCAGTACCCCATATCCACCAGTACCCCATATACATTAGTACCCCATATACACCAGTACCCGCCATATACCAGTACCCCATATACACCAGTACCCCATATACACAAGTACCCCATATACACAAGTAACCCCTATATACCAGTACCACAAGCATAGCTGTGTGTGTGTGTGATCATTAGAGACTGCATGGCCTCAATGTTTTAGTCCCTAGTTGGATGTTTGTATTGAATCTGTCCCTCTCTTGTCCGTCTGTCTGTGTTTCTCTAGCCCCATTCTCTCTCCCCTGCCTGTTAGTGGGCGTGGCCGGGCGGTAGCACTGGGGTGTTGAGGACTGGGTCTCTGGCTCGGTAATAGAGTGTGAATAACGTCTGTAAACCCCCATTCACTTTATGATCAATTCTGATGATGAATAATCCTAACAAATGGCCAAGATGCACCAAGTGATTATCAAACCAATTCATCTCAATGTCATCACTCATGCCTTTTGTGCTATTGAAACTAGAATGAAGGAGCCAATCACACATCCTTCACAGGACCTTCATCTTGTCCTGTTTACTATTGCCTGATTGCCTGGACCCCTATCTACAACACAGTGATTCAGGGCCTCTGGATTAACTTAGAATAAGCAACAATATTTCTTGGCAGTGACAAAACATGTACTTGTATAGCATGTTACTGAGCTTTTGATCACTGTATGAAAAGGATAATTGTCTGATAATTGTCTGCAAGAGAATGTGCTTCATGGGATTTTCTGGGGATGTGCTCTTGAGGACTGGCCTTCTGTATAACCCTGAACTGACCAGACTGTCTATGTCTTGTCTGCAGGATCTCAGAGTACACAGACAGCGAGGCGGAGAAGGTGATGGGGCTCCGCAGTGAGCTCCGAGACAAGGAGATGAAGCTGACTGACATACGCCTGGAGGCCCTCAGCTCCGCCCACCAGCTGGACCAGCTCAGGGAGTCCATGAACCGCATGCAGGTGAGGGTGAACATAACGTAACCACATATGACCATATGACCAATGACATAGGACATGATGAGGGCCTGGAGGTTTCCCTGACCTTGTGACCTGGGGAAAACTCCACACCCTATAAATGACCACTCAAACATTGGCCATCACAAAGCACATCAAATAGAAAGTGGTGAGATGCTTTGAGCTGTGTTTGACCTGATGTGTTCTAACCTGTCCTCAGGGCGAGATAGAGAGGCTGAAGACCGAGAATGACTGCTTGAAGATGGAGAGTCAGGGCAGCTGCAGCAGAGCAGCCTCACAGGCCTCAGTGGCCTCACCCTCAGCTGGCCAGTCAAAGCACGGCCTCGCCCTAACAGAGTCCACCAGCCTCGGTAAGAGTGAGTGTGTGAGTAAGTGATCGAGTGTGCGTGCGTGCGTGCATGTTTTAGTCTCTGTGCATGTGTGTGTGTGTGTGATTGTTTGTAGTCCGGTTTGCAGTAGTCAACATCTATGTCCCTGTCTCTGTAGACATGCTGTTGGAGGACAACGGGGACGGTAGCTCACGGAAAGAAGGACAACACGTCAAGGTGGTCGTAACTCTGGATGAGGACACCAAGTGGAAAGAGGTACCAAACTTCTTACATTTCCAACTCACAAAAAATTACAATGGCTACCAAATAATGTATGACTGTGCCCATATTTGTTCTTAATATCGTATCTTATTTTATAGGACCGTAGACCTCGTCAGTTCCTGATTGGTTGCATTGGTGTCAGTGGGAAAACTAAGTGGGATGTGCTTGATGGGGTGGTCAGACGTCTCTTCAAGGTAAATCAACAGGCACTAAAAACTCTGGTAGAGGAGTGACTAGTTACACCTGTATTTGATGTGTGATTCGTCCCTGTTCCTGTATCTGATTATTTGATTGGTCCCTGGTCTTGTATCTGACAATGTCATTGGTCCCAGGTCTTGTATCTGAGGATGTGATTGGTCCCTGCTCTTGTAGCTGATGTGTGATTGGTCCCTTGTTCTGCAGGAGTACATCATCCATGTGGACCCAGTCAGCCAGCTGGGTCTAAACTCAGACAGTGTCCTGGGCTATAGCATCGGGGACATCCATCGCACCAGTGGGGCTGACACCCCTGAACTCCTTCCCTGTGGATACCTTGTTGGAGATAGTGACACCATCTCTGTCTCCCTCAAAGGTATGGGCAAGAATGGACCTCTGTGCAAAGTTTAGAAAATGAGAACTATGCCCCTATCACTCCCGTTTTTGCTAGTAGTCACTATTTAAATAAATCTGAGCCCTGTAATTAAAAGCTGTCTAGATCAGTGAATAAAAAAACAATTAAGTGAATTAAAAAAAAAATAATCCTTTAACGTATATGTGTTCTGTGCTGCCACCTGCCTGCAGGTGTGTGTGAGCACAGCCAGGACAGCCTGGTATTCGAGACACTGATTCCCAAGCCCCTGCTGCAGCGCTACGTGTCCCAGCTGCATGACCACGGCAGGATCATCCTGTCTGGCCCCAGCGGCACTGGAAAGAGCTTCCTGGCCAGCCGGTTGGCCGAACACATGGTGCTGAGGGAGAGGAGAGAGGTCACCGATGGGACCATTGCCACGTTCAACGTAGACCACAAGTCAAGCAAGGTCTGTCAAACACTATCATGACTCATATGTAGGAATAACCTTTACCATGGGATACTTTCTGTATGAGAGCAGAGGTGCCAGAATCTAACTCTAATGAGTATAGCTATATGAGAGAGGACATTACCAAATGGAAATGCTTATTCCTCCTTACAATTGAACTGTTGGAGGATACAGTAATTGGAAAACATGTTTGATATGTCATTAGTAATGTATAGGTATCTGTGGTATTTTAGAGGCTGTATGGGGAATCATTGTGTGGTTAATGTGGAAATGTTCAACTCTGTAGTCTGTTTATTGCTGGTGTCCAGGAGCTGTGTCAGTACCTGTCTAACCTGGCTGACCAGTGTAATAGTACGAGTCATGGGGTGAACATGCCCCTGGTGGTCATACTGGACAACCTGCACCGCAGCAGCTCCCTGGGAGAGGTCTTCAATGGCCTGCTCAGCTGCAAGCACCACCACTGGTCAGTACACACACACACACACACACACACAGACAGAGACGCACAGGCACACCCACACACAGATATACACACACACATAAAAACATTTGTATTTGTGTGACACTCCTAAATCCTCAATTACTTGTTTTTTCACAGTCCTTATATCATTGGAACAATGAATCAGGCTACATCGACCACTCCCAACCTCCAGCTTCATCATAACTTCAAGTACATTATATCCTATCATTTCTTATGTGTTACTGTATTTTTTCAGTAAACAATTAATGTGGTATGATGTCATCTCTATTCTGAAATGTAAAATTGTATTTGTGTGACTTGTCATGTAGACCCCACAAGAGGGCAGTATTTATAAATAGATGGATTGATATCTCTATTCTCTGCCTAACCCTGATTAGAGGAGGTCTATTTGAACAGTAACTGATCATCCTCTACACTGTTGTCTGGTTCCTGTGTGGGTGTCCTGTCTAGGTGGGTGCTGTGTGCCAACCACACTGAGCCAGTGAAGGGCTTCCTGGGTCGGTTCCTGAGGAGGAGGCTGATGGAGACGGAGATCAGCAGCCGACAGCGCAACGCTGAGCTGGTGAGGATCAGCGAGTGGATCCCTACAGTCTGGCATCACCTCAACCGCTTCCTGGAGTCCCATAGCTCCTCGGACGTCACCATCGGTAAGATCCAATAAAAATCACATTTTCTTTTCTTTTTTTCTGACATTATCTGGCCAAGTTGTTTTACATTATGACGTAAGAGATGGATGAATAGATATTTAACTATGCCTGAATGAATGCATGCTTTTCTATTGTCTATTTGAAATGTGTCAATATAGAAAACATATATGGGACA
This sequence comes from Salvelinus namaycush, assembly GCF_016432855.1. Lineage (NCBI taxonomy): Eukaryota > Metazoa > Chordata > Actinopteri > Salmoniformes > Salmonidae > Salvelinus > Salvelinus namaycush. The sequence continues at coordinate 34,906,017 of NC_052327.1, forward strand.
AGATTGAAGGTTCTATTGAATGAAAGAGATGTTTTGTTGACATTTGTCTCTCTATCTTCCTCCCAGGGCCCCGCCTCTTCCTGTCCTGCCCCATGGATGTGGAGGGATCCAGAGTGTGGTTCACAGATCTGTGGAACTATTCCATCATTCCCTACATGCTGGAGGCTGTCCGAGAGGGGCTGCAGGTACTGTAAAATGACATAACGCTGGAAATGTGGCATCAATTCACATTTTCAGTAGAACAAGACCTTTGAATGATGGTTAGTAACTAACACACCTACACAGAGAGATGCAATACATGCATGTATATAATAAGCCCCCCCCCCCCCCCCCCCCCAAACACACACACACACACACACACATATATATTTATTTTTTTAACACTTTTTTGGTTAGTACATGATTCCTTATATGTTATTTCATAGTTTTGATGTCTTCACTACTATTCTACAATGTAGAAAATAGTACAAATAAAGAAAAACCCTTGAATGAGTAAGTGTGTCCAAACTTTTGACTGGTACTGTATATATATACTGTTTTTAAGTAAAATCACTGATCAGCTAGTATGATTCTAAATGAGTCGTCTGTCTGTCTGTCGACCTGTCTGTCTCCTAGCTGTATGGGAGGAGAGCTCCATGGGAGGATCCAGCACAGTGGGTGATGGAGAGCTATCCATGGGCAGCCAGCCCCCTGCAGCACGAATGGACCCAGCTGCTGAAGCTCCGGCCAGTGGACGTGGGATTCGATGGATACTCCATCTCCAAAGACGGCTGTCCCAGCAAGCAGCTTCCCCAGGGAGACACTAACGGAGACCCCCTGGTAAGTGAATTATAATCCCTACCTCATGTTAGCCTTTCTGACAATCTTCATCCCAAACATCAGTTGGATTTGGAAATATTCAAGAAAGTCTGTTTGGTATGGCATTACACAATAATCCTGTATGTGACGATGGTCTGTATGGACAAAGGTTTCACTTGATGTTTGTATCCAAGATCAAAGTCTTTCATTAAGGTGCTTTTAAAGACTATCTCCTGTCCTATTGATGCTTTTATGGTTAGCATCGGTGTCTGTATGTAGGGGACAACCTATCTGACCTCTGACCTCTAATCTCCACAGATGAACATGCTGATGAAGCTAAAGGAAGCGGCCCACTGCTCCGCCAGCACTCAGAGTTACGACAGTGACTCCAACAGCAACCAGGATCACCATGACAACACCGTGCTTGACTTATCACTGGAGTCCACACTATGAGTCTCACTGGGTCAGAATATACTCACTGTGGCTGGGACTCATCCTAACTTGAGATACCTTTGTGTTAATCATCCATTGACATCAATGGGAGACTGATATGAGGTTATGTATTTGAAGTTAGAATTTGGACCACTGTGTTTCATATCTTTAGGCAGACATATTACATAGTAGTTGGAACTCACTACTTTCCAAAAAGGGTTCTTCAAAGGGTTCTCCTATGGGGACAGCCGAAGAACTCTTTTAGGTTCTAGATGGCACCTTTTGTTCTAAGAGTGTAGGCCTTACAGGGCTATTAAATTACGGTCCTGAAGGGATGAAATACTTCTGGTTTTTCATCCTCTCCTTCTAATTCAGATCTGGAAACCACTTGAATACAATTAACTACCAGATAGAAACAAAAAAACTGAAATGTTTCGCCCCTCCAGGACCGGAATTTAATAGCCTTGGGCCATACTGGGTGCTGGTAACCCAAGATAAAAATCCCAGTCAAAGTTCAATAACCTGAATAATTTCAACTCAGTACTCTACTATTTTCAGTGTTTATTAGGAGTCTGTTTACAATCACAGGCAAAGACAGTCAACCATATGAATAAATGACAGAGCTTATGAGATGTCAAACCGGTTGACTTGACTGTGACCTAACCTAGGCTATAGCTTATGAGATGTCAAACCTGTTGACTTGACTGTGACCTAACCTAGGCTATAGCTTATGAGATGTCAAACCTGTTGACTTGACTGTGACCTAACCTAGGCTATAGCTTATGAGACGTCAAACCTGTTGACTTGACTGTGACCTAACCTAGGCTATAGCTTATGAGACGTCAAACCTGTTGACTTGACTGTGACCTAACCTAGGCTATAGCTTATGAGATGTCAAACCGGTTGACTTGACTGTGACCTAACCTAGGCTATAGCTTATGTGATGTCAAACCGGTTGACTTGACTGTGACCTAACCTAGGCTATAGCTTATGAGACGTCAAACCTGTTGACTTGACTGTGACCTAACCTAGGCTATAGCTTATGAGACGTCAAACCTGTTGACTTGACTGTGACCTAACCTAGGCTATAGCTTATGAGATGTCAAACCGGTTGACTTGACTGTGACCTAACCTAGGCTATAGCTTATGTGATGTCAAACCGGTTGCCTTGACTGTGACCTAACCTAGGCTATAGCTTATGAGATGTCAAACCGGTTGCCTTGACTGTGACCTAACCTAGGCTATAGCTTATGAGACGTCAAACCTGTTGACTTGACTGTGAACTAACCTAGGCTATAGCTTATGAGATGTCAAACCGGTTGCCTTGACTGTGACCTAACCTAGGCTATAGCTTATGTGATGTCAAACCGGTTGCCTTGACTGTGACCTAACCTAGGCTATAGCTTATGAGATGTCAAACCGGTTGCCTTGACTGTGACCTAACCTAGGCTATAGCTTATGAGACGTCAAACCGGTTGCCTTGACTGTGACCTAACCTAGGCTATAGCTTATGAGATGTCAAACCGGTTGCCTTGACTGTGACCTAACCTAGGCTATAGCTTATGAGACGTCAAACCGGTTGACTTGACTGTGACCTAACCTAGGCTATAACTTATGTGATGTCAAACCGGTTGACTTGACTGTGACCTAACCTAGGCTATAACTTATGTGATGTCAAACCGGTTGCCTTGACTGTGACCTAACCTAGGCTATAGCTTATGTGATGTCAAACCGGTTGCCTTGACTGTGACCTAACCTAGGCTATAGCTTATGAGACGTCAAACCTGTTGACTTGACTGTGACCTAACCTAGGCTATAGCTTATGAGATGTCAAACCGGTTGCCTTGACTGTGACCTAACCTAGGCTATAACTTATGTGATGTCAAACCGGTTGACTTGACTGTGACCTAACCTAGGCTATAACTTATGTGATGTCAAACCGGTTGACTTGACTGTGACCTAACCTAGGCTATAACTTATGTGATGTCAAACCGGTTGCCTTGACTGTGACCTAACCTAGGCTATAGCTTATGAGATGTCAAACCGGTTGCCTTGACTGTGACCTAACCTAGGCTATAGCTTATGAGACGTCAAACCTGTTGACTTGACTGTGACCTAACCTAGGCTATAGCTTATGAGACGTCAAACCGGTTGCCTTGACTGTGACCTAACCTAGGCTATAGCTTATGAGATGTCAAACCTGTTGACTTGACTGTGACCTAACCTAGGCTATAGCTTATGAGATGTCAAACCGGTTGCCTTGACTGTGACCTAACCTAGGCTATAGCTTATGAGATGTCAAACCGGTTGACTTGACTGTGACCTAACCTAGGCTATAGCTTATGTGATGTCAAACCGGTTGACTTGACTGTGACCTAACCTAGGCTATAGCTTATGTGGTCCAAACTAAGTAGCAATAACTGGATATACATTCACTCAGCTGCATAGAGCTTGACCTGTGTGCATTTTCTTAGTGGAGAGGCACACACCATGGTGGACATATTTTTTATGCTTAACTTTCAAATGATGCCTTGCTACTTTTATAACAACGGTGGTAACACGCATGCCTTTAATGAACATGATTTCTATAGAGGCTGTGCAGAATTTAGGTGCTGGCTGCTAGCTTGTTCAGACTTTGATGAAAACACATCCTTTCTGTGCACCTAGCGGGTAGCAAAAAGGTCTAGGCTTTTGTTAGGGATTTTTTTAAATCAGTGATACTTATAGGATTTTTGGTGCTCTGCTTGGGAAAATGTGAACTTATTGACAGAAAATGTTTTTTTATATTACCTCATGAGCGTTTCAAACAGTATCCCAACAGTGCTTGTTTGTCTTTTGTTCAGCTCAAAACGGAGCGCAATCCCTGCATGAAATGTTTCAACCCAGTGTTTCTCTTATAGAGGCACTTTGGACATGTAGACCCACATCTGAAAGGTCCCAGTCTAGAAAAGGATCAGAGCGACTGCATGGCTTTGAGACAGAGGCTGGCGTGTCTAGTCGTTCACTCTGGAGAATTAGCACCAGGGCCATTTGCATCAAGTGTTAATGGGATCCTCAGTGTTGCTGTATTGGAGTGACTAGGATTTATTCCCTCATAAGATGGAGTTTTTTCAGAGTGGCTTATGCTACTACTAGGTACCACTTTGGTTGCTCCCCCTCACAAGGTCCCCATTATCTGCCAGTGTTGTTGCTGTTGCTGTTCATCCTCTGAGTGTTCTTAGAAACAAATGCTATGCAAATTTCATTTGGAATTTTAGACTAAAGCCAAAACAAAAATTCACTTCCATTTTTACGTATTCTCAAGAGTTCTATTGTAAGTACATTGATCTGTGAATATTTTTGTGAGGTTTGTATTTTCACTACCATATCTTACTGGATTGTAAAGGGTGATGCAAGCACAAATAGAAAACGTTTGTTTTTCTTTTCTTGGTCCCACAAAGTTTGGATGTTGGAATGTTGTGAAAAAGGTGTGCTATTGAATCTAGTTGTTAATAATGTTTAATAATTATTTTATATGTGCATTTTGCTTATGTAAATTGTTTTATGTAAAGATGTAAATATTTTATCTGAATCCCATGTTTTGAAAACATTTCTAGAAATCTTGTACAGAAATAGAGAGTAGTAATTTGTGTACAGTTTGGTTTACTCTGTAGATTGTATGTTGTTAATATGTTGTCAATAATAGATGTGAAATATCATGAGACTGTGAGAATAAATCTGGTCACGATACTGTACTTTTCATTTTTTTTGTATTCAGAGAAATCCTCTAAATCAGTGTAAGTTATTTTAAATGCAAAAAGTTTTATTTGACCTCATGTGGTTTTAAATATTGTTCAGCAATGTTCAGTGTGTTAAGCCCAGTTCCATTGTCTCAACTCTGTCTCAATTTTCTGTTATTATTTAGGCTACCTATGTGACTGGTATGTCCTCCTGTCTATACCCCGTATACCCCTATACCTGCCATCTGTACAGTAGAAGTGTGTACAACCAGAATGGAGGGCCACAGTGACTGCACTTTTTCATTGTCAGTTTTAAGACAATGGAAGACAATGCATTCTTTCACACTGACCTGTCTTTCATATTAGAACAGCAGTGACACACCTCATCTATCATTGTCTACTTTTTGTAGTAGAAATATAATGAATCCTATTGACATTCAGTAATTATTTATGAAGTGTTATTGTGTTTTGTTGGACCATTGTCAAGAAAGCAGAAGTTGTTCTTTACATTTTCTCGTTTTATTTGAAAAAAATACTCTCAAAATACAAACATTTAAACAAAGCATACAAATAATATATGTATTTTTAAGTTATACATTGAACATAGATTAAAGACATTGCATCTAATGTAATAGCATTGTAGTCGGGTATAATCCTCTTGGTATAAAAATGCCCCTTACAGAATATTGTACAAAATATGATACAAAGAGTAAAAGCTGCAAAAATACGTCAAATTTGCTTAATAAGTACTGAAATATCTGCCACAACAAATATGACCCCCTACATTTAACATATAGGAGAATTGGTTATATCACAGACAAATAGGCTGTGTGTTCAAATTAAAGAATGCATGTGTCTCATTTGGGTAATAATGTCTATATACAATATATGTGACAATATACAGTATGTGTTTAAACAACTTTATATAAGCATAATGTATGTGTTATGCACAACTAAGACACTGTAATCTCTTCATCCTCTGATTCTGAGAAGTCGGAGTGCTTGCTGGAGTTGCAAGGCGAAGAGAGGTGCGACTCCACACTGTTCAAAAGTTCGCGCTCTGATGGAGAGTGGCAGAAGGCTGAGCGCGGGCTATCCCGCCTGAACGCATCCACCTCCTCCTCACAGGACTTCTTCCCGACGTCACTGAGGTCCGGGTGGGGGTTCATTTTAGTTGGAAGGGTTTGTTCCCGGCAACCTCCGGACGACAACAACTCCCTCTCTTTGGAATTGCGCCATTTCATTCTTCGGTTTTGGAACCATATTTTCACCTTGAAAAATACATTAAATATTATTAGGCTATCTAATAGGCCTAATGGTTGATTCTAATAACAATAGTATAGCATACCAGTAATAATCCCAAAATAGGCCTAGCCTATATTAAGATTATGTTTTGTATTGATGTGGGCCTAAATGACTATTCACTTTTAAATGTTTACCTGTGAGTCTTTTAGCCCAAGTTTTGCAGCCAGCTTCTTTCTGTCTGGTTTGCTGATGTATTTCTGTTTCTGAAACATTTTCTCCAGGGCTTTGCGCTGGACATCAGAGAACACTGCCCGTCGGAGCATCCCTCTCCTGGGCTTTCCTCTTGCAGCCAGCGGCCATGAAAAGGTACCAGGGATAGGAACCACTGAAGACGATGCTAAAATATTTTTCAAAACAACATACCATTAGCATTGCATCATGTCAGTCAAGAAAATGCACACATAGGCTAAGTGAATGTGAAAGTAGGCTAGCCTGGCCTTTTCTTCAGCGAGTGGGTGGAGGGGTTAAAGGTGCATATAAGATAATTATTTCGTAGTTTAAACCAAAGTCTCTCTTTAAGATCCGAAATGCAGTCCGTTTGAGTGAATTGGCACGAAGCAGCTAATTAGCACATTGCTTGGTCCCTTATAGCATTGGTATGGTAAAAAGGCAGAGTATCCCTTTTGAAAGCCCCAATGAAAGATAGAGTAGTTAATGAAGCGTGAACGGTAATTGTGTAGTAATGAACTAACTGAAAAAAGGCCTAGGACAGGCCGCTAAAGCCATATATTACTGCAACAAAAGAGATCTACACTTTCAAACTAATCACAACTGTCTGCATGCCAAGATCATTTGGAGAATACTGATGGCTGGGCCCTATTTTTGCCACACATCCTTTTCATTAAATACGAAAAGCTATGAGGCTAAAGTTGTTTTGTTGCTCTCAAAAGAAGCTGTCTCTAAATCCAGATCTGCACCTTATCCATTTTAGATTATTTTTATGGTCTTTATTGTTGGCTATTCGAAAGCCAATTTATGTGTGAATTCACTATAACTTCGGTAAATAATAAGCCTATATTCTTAATCTTGAAATATACTGTATAACAGAGAGCATAGTAGCATTAGACGGGCCCATAGCCTATCATTAGATTTTACTTGCACGACTCCAGGCTACTGTGCTATCTACAGTGCCTTGAAAAAGTATTCATCCCCTTGGCGCTTTTCCTATTTTGTTGCATTAAAACCTGTAATTTAAATATCGTTTTATTTGGATTTCATTTAATGGACATACACAAAATAGTCCAAATTAGTGAAGTGAAATTATAAAAATTACTTGTTAAAAAAAAATATAAAAAATAAAAAACAGAAAAGTGGTGCTTGCAAATGTATTCACCACCTTTGCTATGAAGCCCCCAAATAAGATCTGGTGCAACTAATTACCTTCAGAAGTCACATAATTAGTTAAATAATGTCCACCTGTGTGCAACTTAAGTGTCACATGATCTGTCACATGATCTCAGTATATATACACACCTGTTCTGAAAGGCCCTAGAGTCTGCAACACCACTAATCAAGGGGCTACCACCAAGCAAGCGGCACCACGAAGACCAAGGAGCTCTCCAAACAGGTCAGGGACAAAGTTGTGGAGAAGTACAGATCAGGGTTGCGTTATAAAAAAATATCAGAAACTTTGAACATCCCACGGAGCATCATTAAATCCATTATTAAAAAATGGAAAGAATATGGCACCACAACAAACCTGTCAAGAGAAGGCCACCCACCAAAACTCACGGTACAGGCAAGGAGGGCATTAATCAGAGAGGCAACAAAGAGACCAAAGATAACCTTGAAGGAGCTGCAAAGCTCCACAGCGGAGATTGCAGTATCTGTCCATAGGACCACTTTAATCCGTACACTCCACAGAGCTGGGCTTTACAGAAGAGTAGCCAGAAAAAGCCATTGCTTAAAGAAAAAAATATGCAAACACGTTTGGTGTTCGGCAAAAGGCATGTGGGAGACTCCCCAAACATATGGAAGAAGGTACTCTGGTCAGATGAGACTAAAATTGAGCTTTTTGGCCATCAAGGAAAATGCTATGTCTGGTGCAAACCCAACACCTCTCATCACCCCGAGAAAACCATCCCCACAGTGAAGCATGGTGGTGGCACCATCATGCTGTGGGGATATTTTTCATCAACAGGGACTGGGAAACTGGTCAGAATTGAAGGAATGATGGATGGCGCTAAATACAGGGAAATTCTTGAGGGAAACCTGTTTCAGTCTTCCAGAGATTTGAGACTCGGGTGGAGGTTCACCTTCCAGCAGGACAATGACCCTAAGCATACTGCTAAAGCAACACTCGAATTGTTTAAGGGGAAACATTTAAATGTCTTGGAATGGCCTAGTCAATGCCCAGACCTCAATCCAATTGAGAATCTGTGGTATGACTTAAAAATTGCTGTACACCAGCGGAACCCATCCAACTTGAAGGAGCTGGAGCAGTTTTGCCTTGAAGAATGGGCAAAAATCCCAGTGGCTAGATGTGCCAAGCTTATATACCCCAAGAGACTTTCAGCTGTAATTGCTGCAAAAGGTAGCTCTACAAAGTATTGATTTTGGCGTGGGTTGTCTTATTTCTTGTTTGTTTCACAATTTTAAAAAATGCATCTTCAAAGTGGTAGGCATGTTGTATATATCAAATGATACAAACCCCCAAAAAATCTATTTTAATTCCAGGTTGTAAGGCAACAAAAATAGGAAAAATGTCAAGGGGGTGAATACTTTCGCAAGCCACTGTATTGTTAGCTAACTTTAGATTTCTCACATCAGCACGATCCATAAACATGCATAACCCTCTATGTGGTCTTGTGAGAATATTGAAATAATGAATAGCCCCTAATGGGGAATTAGTCCATGACTAGTAAATGCCTATCAGCAGCATGTGTGTGGCTGCCGGAGGGAGCTGACCAATTAGTCATGGTGCTGAAAGCTTTTGAGTTATCAGTAACTAAGTGCACTGGCTCGGTGGGAAAGAGAAGCAATGAAGAGACGCAAGCAGCTTCCTTGTGAGAGGGGATCCGCCTCAAATTTAGACCATGACAATTGCGGCTAATTTGTAGATTAGGGGAACCGGTGCAAAATGTCAGCAGTCCCTGCCTCTGCTAAATAGGGCATCAAATTGGCGAGACTGATTCCACGATGTTCTTCGGCTTCCAACCTCTGAACTAACGGTTGTATTTCCTCTAGATTCAACTAGCCAATGGCAGATTGTTTTAAGGCACAACGACATCAACTGAATACATGGAGCATGACATTGGGTTATTAAGTGGATTTACCTGGAAAATAGGATGCTCTGAGGAAGGGATGAAACGATCCGTCAAAATATGGCAGAGGGAAGGTTTTCCCGTGCATGGCATGATGCATTGAAGGTGTACACGATGCTGTGATTCAAAATTAAAGAAAACATTGAATTAAATGACTCATTTAGTTTTGTCAAATCATATAGGAAATCATATAGGCCTAAAATATTGTGACACTACCCTCATAATCTCGATCCATGCATTACACAAGTTCACATCCCTGCGTAACAGGTGTCCTGTTTGTAAATGCTAAATAATGAAGTTTACATTAGCCTATACATTCCCAATAATCTTACCGTTTCTCGTTTCTGGTGCTAGGATGGCATTAACTCCGAACTTCAGATAGTTAGGGTCGTTGTTGATGGAGAGCGAGTTCTGAGGAGAACCCGTTCTTGTCTGTGCTGAAGTGGTGATGACAGCTTGGTCAGTGTGGTGACTGCAGGTCAGCGTGGTGGCTCCTGATCCCGGGGGAGACACGCTGGGTAACGGAATCGTCCGGTGCAAGTAGCTCACTGGCCGGCTGATCCGCAACAGGTCCTCCACCAAAAAGCTTGAGTGGGCGGCGAACGCTGAATGCAAGGACTGGGGCAGAGAGTGAGCCGCCGGCGGTCGAAGTAGTCTGGGGTACATATCAGGAGCCGCAAGTGCACTAGGGAACATCATTGCTCCTTTTGGGTGGATAAGGAAAAGTAATTGTAAAGAGCCCTTTCTCACTGAATGAGTTTCCGTCGCCTATAGGATCCAAGTGGAAAGACTCACAGTTCTCTTCTGACCATTCCATTTAGAAGAAGCTTTTTATAGTGGACCGTTAGCAAAGCCTTTTCGAAACTGACAGTCAAACAATGAAGTTCAACAAAGTTCTCGACGTGAGTTTCTTTCAGGGGAAATTCAGTGCCTGCTGATTGGTTCGAAGAAGCTATTTATGATTGGATTAGACTTCATAAGCAAGCTCTAGACAATGTCCTTTTAACAAAGAAAGTGTAGTCATCAATTTTGCACACTGACCACTTTTTGGTATAGTTTTCACTGTGATAACGGTGGCAGCACACAGAGACTAATTAAAGGCTATTTTTAAAGGACTCCAACAACGTTTGTCTGTGAATAGAGGGTTTAAAAGTGTCTATTAAATTAATTTGAGCACATAACAGCACAATGTCGTTAGTTTCTATTAGGATGCAATGTGAGACAATTTACATGACCACCAAAGTTGATTGTAAAATGCCATAATTGTAATTATTTATAAATATTATCCGCATTCACTTGTATTCAAAATATTGTTGTAATTAGGCTATTGTTGTTGTTATTATTGTTATTATTATTATTAGGCTTCTTGTTTTGTATGACCATTTTCACTCGTAGCTCATTGAAACTGAGTTTTTTTTAAAACTGTAGCTTAGCCTATTGGGTAGGATATTATGAGCACAATATGTCGTCTGTACCAGTCTGTTTTTGTCTGTGAAAATCAGACAGGCTTTAATGTCAGAATATTTAACTGGTGTGTTAAAAACTGTGAATCCGAGAGATCCCATTTCATGTCGCTGGTCCCGCTGAAAATAATGTGCAGCTCTGGCCATTGCGCTCTTATCCTCTTATCCATGAAGTAACTGTCACCCTCTCAGCTGTTTTTTCTTTCTTACCCTGACACAAATCTTTCTAAAAAATCGTATTATTCAGTTTGATTTCAATGGGCGGTTAGAGTCTCATTCTTTAAGTGCATTTGTGCTGTAAGACACCAATAGATAAAACGGTTTTGAATTTAATGACTACATTTATTCAAAATAACTGTTGTGTGTCAGTGTGTGCCTTGGAAATGTGTGTCCTATTTCTTGAAAGACCAAAACAGGGCAGAAAAATCATCAATGAGCCTACTTGCAATTAGATGCCTAATGTATTTCAACAGTCACTATAATGCTATTTAGCCTACGGTTTGAGAATGAACCATGTGACTTTAAGACATTTAATTTAAAAAATGAATGATAGGCCAAGTTATGTAGGCCTAATAATAAAACATAAATACACCTGGTGGTAGGACAGCTATAGTTCACATTGATGTCCTTCAATTACTATTAGTATTATTATCATCATTTTAAGAGTTAAAAGTTTAGGGCATGATTTTTTGGTAACGCTTTATTTTAAGGTTCCGTAACAAACCATTTAAAAGGCATTTATAAAGTGTGTGTTAACTATTTATTAATCATTACTCCAACATTTATAAGTCCTTTATTAATCATTAGTAAAGTATTTTTTGCAGTCCCTAATCTAAAGTTAACGCTATTTATACTTGATAAATACTTGATAAATGTTTTGAGGGATCAGTGAAATTTCTCAACAAAATATGGGCATGCCATTTGTAGACATTTCAGTAGTACCTGATAAAAAATAAGCACACAACACAGGATTTAAATATATATACATAGGCCTATGTCAATATGAATAACTAGCTTACTAACATTTACAAATGTGGGAGTAAGGATTAATAAATGGTGAATAAACTGTTTGTAAATGCCTTATAAATGGTATATTATGGACCCTTAAAATAGTGTTACCGATTTTTTTTTTTTTTTTTTTTTTACAAGCTCCATACGTTTTTTCCACTGTATCTGCCATTTAAACCGTAGAAGCATTGTTTAGAGAGCTAGGTCAGACCCATGCAGCGCTACACATGGGTTCATTTTATTGTAGCCTAGTAGACAGGCCTATGTCAAAGCAAATACTTTTAGGATAGGTTGCAAACCGCAGGAGGAAAATGATAACCGCCCATTGATGAAATAGATTATAAAACAGGGGGGAAAGTGAACAAAAGAGTTTCTTTGAGGAAGATTCTATTTCGAAGTTCTTTTCTGTGATCGGCTAGGAGAGGTGAATCCTGAGGCCTGTTGGCTAAGACCTGTGACTAATGGCGTTTGACCGCTGCTCTCTCTGTTTTGTTCTCCTAACCATTCATTTTAAAGTGGTTACCTTCACATTTCTTTCTGGAGAGTCAACTCTTCTGCTTTGAAAGTGCGGGGAAGGTAAGCCCGCGTGTGTCCTAAGTGATGGCACAGAAGGCAAATCTCCGTTAAATTATGCGCCAGGCGCTTCCCATGAAAATAGATGCATGGTAACCATGTCCATTACTAACGCAAAAATGAATTGTCATAATTTTTGTATATATTTTACAAATGATCTCATATTAGTAGGCTCCAATTAGCCATCTGATCCATCAGTCTTGCATGTTACCCAAGCATGGCCGAGTGAGTTTATTTAGGCTATTTATAGGTGAATCCCATTTGGGCTGTGGATATTTTATGCAAAAGAGCCCTGGCAGTAAAGACATCGTTAGCAAAACTTCCACATAAACACAAATTAAGCCTACTCAATCTTTTCAGACCATAGAATAATGTATTTATTGGGACAGAGCAGAGTCTACACTGTAGGCCTACGTTTGTGGTGTGAGGTTCATGGTGTGTGATGGTTATATATCAAGTTTTAATGCTATAGCCTCTATTCATCGTGCCTTGTCTGGCACTTTTCAGATGGTGTCAGTATTTAGGCCTTTTACCTGTTATAGGCAAAATATTGAATTATGAAATAAATAAAAATTTTCATAGGCTGAGTAGACTAATTACTGTAACATTCTTGAATTTAAAAAAGTATGTGTAGAAACACTCCTTAGAGAAGAGGGTCATTTTACAAATGACATGTTTTGTATATATATAAGCCACTTAGCTTAAACAGTTAATGTCTGAGTAAACAGACAAGTAATTACGTAACCGTGAAATCATTACATTTTTATATAAATGTATTGATCATTAGATTTGCATTTTATGTCCCGCCTGGGGAACCCATATTAAGACACATTAACACAGCACCCACCTTCACAGAAAAAAACAGCACTGTTAAGTTCAAAGCGTTTTATTATTTCAGGAACCTTCGAAAATCCCCCTATTGTACAAATCAAGCAGATGGTTTGCAGGAAATATAGCTTAGCCCCAGTGACCGAAACTAATTTCTACTAGCTTTCCAAGCCTGACACGATTGTTTTCTATTTACCAAATATAGACTAGAGAAACAGCTGGTCGGTCGCTGAATTAAACACATTTAAAACACATTTTTCAGATATTATATCCCCACCCTCACCACCCCACCCTTGTCCGTAGACACAAGAGGTGGGTGCATTGAAATGATAATGATACTGTAGATAGATACAGTAAGACTGCCGCAAAATATTTGAACCGTTTCCTAGATTCATTGTTATATATTCAGGTTAATGACGTACATTTGTGAAAATGTTGATAAAAAATGTATGGCCTTCTTGCAACCTCGTTTTTTTGCCTAAGGTATTGTACTCTTTACCTGACGTCCACTCTGCCATTCTATTCAATATATTGAACTGTATTTAGTGAGCAGATACTGTAGATAGATCCATCATTAGCATTAAGATAAATTCAATACATTTTTTTTTAAAGCAATAATAATAAGTGTTTTTGATCATTTCATTGCAGACAATGACAACATTCAGAGAAATTGGCCTATAGGCCTACCACAGCATCGTTGAAAGTTATGCTGTAAAAAAATAACTTATTACTGGTTATATATTTAAAAGGGAATCATCAATTTCTAATTTTGTTTTTACATGGTCTATTTATTTTACACGCTGCTTTGGAGATGGACGGTCTTTACACCTTCTATAAGCCGCCTTCTTGAGTGGTGCTCTCCCTCTTCAAGTCTGGCTCAGCAGCTGGTTCTGACTAGGATCCGGCCACTGCGGAACATTGGAGGGATTAGGAATGGCCCAAGATACAGAGGAGCTCTGACAAGCATTAAATCGATATTAACTTTGCATTAAACATAACCCCCCGTTTTCAAACGGAGAGAGGCACAAGTCCACGGACAAAGCGTTTCAGTGTGTGTTGCTCTGAATGCACCTGTTCCCCAATTTACTTGGCAGCCAATCTGTGCTAATGACGGGTTTCTATTGAGCCCCCACCAGTGTCAGTTAGTCCATCCTTTGTCTGGTCATAGATTCATAATGATGTTTTGCTTAGTTAACCACTACAGGTTAACTACTAAATATTTACCACTTAATCAATATATTGTCATAGCGTCACTTTATTGTCTGTTTGACTGCTGCATGATTACAATGATGGGAAATTGGGCATCCTGTCATGATGGCTACATTCATTTTAAGTATGAGGTAAAATCCCAATTTTTGTTGGAGGCTGTCAACAATTATAAATCAATTAAATGTTATATGCTTCCACAGGGGAATGGAAATAAGACCTATGCTATATTCTAGCAACATTGGTCAGGAATATGATATAGCCCAGGATAAAAATGTCACATAAAAATTATACTGTAACCTTTGACCTACTCCAGAGGACTGAGATGTTTTGGAACAGATATGCCCATCTTTGTGGATAGAATTGTAATCTTACCATAAGCAATATATTTGCATGTAACCTTTATTTCACTAGGCAAGTCAGTTAAGAACAAATTATTATTTACAATGATGGTGCTGCCGTATGGGACTCCCAATCATGGCCAGTTGTGATACAGCCTGGAATCGAACCAGGGTCGGTAGTGACACCTCTAGCACTGAGATGCAGTGCCTTAGACTGCTGCGCCACCCGGGAGCCCTTAAATAGAGGAAACCTATGTGTCTATAAGTGCCAACTAACCATTTATTTTGTTCCTTTGGTAACACTTTTTTTTGGATAATCCCAAGTAGATGGTTTGTAGTTGTTCAGTATCTGTTCAATAACTGTCACCAACAACTATCCACTAATAACCCTAACCCTAACCTTAACCCTTACCCTTATTCTTAACCTTAACCGTAACCTTAGCAAGCAGTTGATTATCAACAGATAGTTTGTTGATAGTATGACCATCTGTAGAGCATCTACATGGGACTATCCAGATAAAGTGGGACCTGTAATTCAACTCTGTTTGGTTGTAGTATGGTACATAATGTTTAAAGCACTGAACTAAACACTCAAATGAGACAATATGAAAGAGAAGTCTTTCAACTACAGTATCATTCAACAACATATTTGCTTATTGACTAATGGTATATGAGAATTATCAATCAGTTTTACTGGCTTTGCTTTTGCTCGTGGTGCATCATGGTAGTAACTGTATATGGGAAACATTTTCCTCTGTATTGTCTTTGTACCCTCCTCTTAGCTCAAATAACCATTTCAATTCAAAACCTGGTTCTGTTCTCTCATTAAAATGGATGGCTGAAAACATTGGGCTTTTGGAAAGCACTCATAGAATGCTCATTAGTCCTAAATTGGTCATGGGAGCTCAGGGAACATCAACGTGGCAAACGTATTTAATTCTCATTCTAATCTCATTGGGCCTCATAACGTTCCACCACGTTGCTGGATCTTTAGGGAGGCCTCTGCACCTGGCAGGTTGTTTAGAAAAGTCTTGTAAATGCCTCTGGTTAAAATGTGCTCCACGAAAAACCCAAGCGTTGCTACAAATCCCCAAAAGGGGGAATCTTTGTGGTTGTCAACACCAGTTTAAATAAAGGTCTGGTTGCTATCAAGCGATAAATGCTGCCAGAAATGACCCCTCGGTTATGCTAACCTGGAGCATTATTCTTGTTGATCGTTATAATGGGGACACATTGGGAAAACCTACTCAATACGATGGCACACAAAAAGAGCTCTGAGTCCTTGGAGGGAATAGTCTTTTTTAAACCTGAGTGCTTGTATGGGCTGACGGGGCTGCAGTGGGAGTTTGGGCACATCGACACAATCTTTAGCTTTGTTTTAGGCCTGAGCTTGGAGAGCTGAGGAAAGCACCTTGTCGAAAGGGCTCCATTGAGTTTGGCTGATGGGTTGAGCGTGGGGGCTCTGCAGTGGCAGCGAGGGTGCTTGTGTACCAAGGAGGAGCTGGGGTTGTTCTCTGGCCACTTGAATGGGGGACGCTAGCGCCTGTTGGCTGGATGGTATTGATGTGGTTTAGCCGAGTAATCGGATTGAAAGTGAGCCATGGTATTTATGTCAGTTCACATTTCGTCAAGTGCATAATATGCATGGCCGCGGCGTGGGGATTCTGTATTGAGACTTTGCCTTGCAATTCAGTGTTATAGAAAGCCAAAGCCTCATTTAATTCAAATATAATTCTCACTCAACCGTTTACCGTTTGATATATTTGCATAACAGCAAAGGCCCTTTGCCTTTTCAACGTCTGTGTGTGTCTTTTTCTGATGGTTCCCTGGCCTAGACCCCTAAGTGTAAAGTGTAATTGAAAGTGTATACTATACAGGAACAGGGTTTCTCACAGGGATAATCAAAAAGGAGGTGAGGGAGAGGTAAAATCCCAGACAATGACATGTAACTTTTCCCACTAAAGGAGCAATAATGTCAGGTTAAGACAAAGGAGAGAATGCTTAACAACAGTGTAATACGCCTGAAGATGTGTGAACTCTCACGTGATATCATTTCACAAACAATTGCTTGTTGCTGTTTCTCACACCTTATAGTTTTAAAAACATTTTAAACAATGGTTTACTTTACAAAAACTCTTTACTTCACTTTTTTTATTTGTTAAATGTGGTTATTTTTCACACAGTTGCTGCTATTTTAGGTTAATAGAGTTAAGTGTTTTTGTTATTATTCAAACGGAATAAGTGTTATAAGGAATGAGTGTCAGTCCTTAATCCACATGTGTAAAAATAAAAAGGGAATTGCAACTGGAAGTGAGTCCACAACTTCACAGAATATCTTGTGATATATGTCATTCATTCTCATTCAAAGCCACGTTGTTGAATGGCAAATAGATAAGATATGCATGTTATTAAGCAAAAAAACAACAAAAAACACACAAAAAACAATGGCCAACATAACTGTCAAAACAATTTTTAATTAACTTTGTTTGGTTTTACACCATCCACAACTAGCAATATGTCTATCTGACATTAAACTATCTATGTCAAGACTCACAGATAGTTTCAGGACTTAAACTTCCAGTTCTGGTTCTGCTCCCTGAACCTGCTTTACTCCATTACGATGCAATTCTAAATTAGTTAGTGCATTTAGAAAATATTTTGACTGATATTTGGATATAATTTATGTGGATCTGAGCAAATATTTTACCTCAATATTCTACACCTTTATCAAATAATTATTTCAGTCAAACATTTCAGACAGACAGGCCTATCGAATGGCTGGGTTTATCTAAAGCCCTTCTCTTTTTCCCTGTGTGGCAATTTGAACCCACATATCCCAAATCACATCAACAGAGAGTGATCCTGACACCATACTGTTCTCTGCCAAAATGATTGTCCTTCTGTCCCCATCACAAGAAAACCCCCTTTGAACCTGCCCCCCTCCTCTCTAGGAGTAATCCATGGCCCAGACTTAGATTTTGTTCTCTGCCCCTCCTTTTCCTTTTTAACAAGCCCAAAATGTACAGCAAACGAGAGGAAAGGCAGAAAAAATGGTGTTAATATCAGCATGTCAGACGGAAGATTAATCCTAATCTCCTTCTCTGTGTGGCAGGGAGCGGGGTTGAAAGGCATGGGGGAACAGCGGCAGGGGACTGGCAGCCCTGGATCTCCTCCTCCAATGGCATAATGCTGCCAGCCGCAGTGCCTGCTGGCTGTGAGGACTCCACGAGGCCACGGAGAGCCCCTTCCCCACCATTCTAGGCTTTCACAGGACACTTCCTGAAGAGGTGGGTGATATTGGCCCTCCGTCCCCACCCACATATGGAGAAACCTCCAATCCCAAGCTGCTCTTGTGCTGGTATCCTTGTTTTCTGAATCAAAGGTGTAATAACTTTTGATGTGGTTACGCCATTGAATATCATTGTTGTCATGACATCATGCTAGGACAGGTTCTGTGAATGAAATTAGACATAATTTTCAGCATATGCTGTTCCTTTTTGTCCAACGTTCTATGATACTCTAGAAGTCATTATTTTAAATCAAGGGGTAAACATGAATTTAAATTACTGGAAATGTTTGAAGATATTTCAAGCTCAATTTTTTTCCCACCTGTTACCACAATCTTTTCCAAAACAGAATATACTTTTACAAACATAAAGTAAATACCAACATTTACAGGACTATTCCATGCTTTGTTGACAGCCCAAGTATGACTCTGTTTCTTACATTCTTTAAATATCATCATAACATATTGGTGAATTTACCATGCTGGTCAAATGTTATGAATAACCTCCATGCTATTGCGCATCCATTTGAGAGACAATGAAAAGTAGCATTAGGAGTAACTGAAAGAAGCAGAATACATAGATTTCATACAATGATCCTGCTGTTGTGATGAAAGGTTGGATAACTGCTATAGAGAATACAAACAGTGGCCATGCAGGAGAGGCAGGTGGACTTCACCTGGTGGAGGTATAAAAATAATAAAATAATTGTCCCTAAGGGACTTCATGAAGTGACCAGCCTGTGAAGCCTTCAGCGGTTGTCGTGTCCAATAATGGTCAAGATTGCTGACAGAAAGACCCCAAACATTCAGCAGGACCTTTTGAACTCTGGGATGCTCTCTAAATAGGGTATCTCAGTGCCCTCTGTATTCAGCTGTCTGACAGACAGACAGTCACAGAGGAGGGTGCCCACTGGTTGAAGAAACCTGAAAAGGCAAGCCCTCTGAAGTAGCCTCAGACGCCCACACTAAAAACTCTCAGCTATCAGTAAAACATGATTTTGTCTTTTTCTCATGTTCTGTATTTGTGGGAGTAAAAAACGAGTGTGGATAAGTGTAATAAAATAATATGCTACTGAGACTCTATATACTGAGGCCTACATTTGAAGAAGCCAACAAGCTCTGTAAAAGTCCCACAAGGTGAATTTATAGTCACTTTCTGCCAGAGTGAGTGAAGCAGAGGCCTCTGAATCTGAGCTTTGTACAAAACCCACCCAAGAGTGAAGAGGCTGGACTGAGTATGTGGCATGCCCAGCTGCCTTGAAGTGAAGGGGTTTCCTTTCGGAGGCTCTCTGTCTCTCTGAATACAATGTAGGTGTTACTGCCCAGAGAGAAAATAATAAAAATAGTCACTTGAGAGCTGAGATTCATTCTTGAGGTTTTTTTTTTTTTCATTCTCACTCAGTCATGAAATCATTCATCCTTCAGATGAGGAGGAGTCCCCTTTACAAAGGGCCTGGGGCTGCCAATGCAGTCTAGTCTCATAGACTAGACGTAACATAGTAAAACTAAACCCGGGACACTCAAATTAGTATGATATGTTATGTTTGGTATGGTTACATAAAACAGACGGTTACTCGAAGCAAAATGGAAAGTAGGGTGATTGGTTGGGGTTGGGGTTGGGGTTGGGGTTGGGGTTGGGCATAAAACGCGAACGTCTAGCAACTCAAAGGTTGCGTGTTCGAATCTCATCACGGACAACTTTAGCATTTCAGCTAATTAGCAACTTTGCAACTACTTACTACATTTTAGCTACTTTGAAACTACTTAGCATGTTAGCTAACCAATTAACCTAACTCCTAACCTTATCCCTAACCTTAAGCACTAACCCTAACGTCAACCACCTAGCTAACGTTAGTAATAGACACCTAGCCAATGTTAGCCACAACAAATTGGAATTTTTAACATATCATACGTTTTACATATTTGTAATATATTGTACAAATTGCAATTTGTAACATATCACACAAATTGTAATTTGAAACATACAGTTGAAGACAGAAGTTTACATACACTTAGGTTGGAGTCATTAAAACTCGTTTTTCAACCACTCCACAAATGTCTTGTTAACAAACTATAGTTTTGGCAAGTCGGTTAAAACATATACTTTGTGCATAACACAAGTAATATTTCCAACAATGGTTTACAGACAGATTATTTCACTTATAAATCACTGTATCACAATTCCAGTGGGTCAGAAGTTTACATACACTAAGTTGACTGTGCCTTTAAACAGCTTGGAAAATTCCAGAAAATTATGTCATGGCTTTAGAAGCTTCTGGTAGGCTAATTGACATAATTTGAGTCAATTGGAGGTGTACCTGTGGATGTATTTCAAGGCCTACCTTCAAACTCAGTACTTCATGGGAAAATCAAAAGAAATCAGCCAAGACCTCAGAAAAAAATGTAGACCTCCACAAGTCTGGTTCATCCTTGGGAGCAATTTCCAAACGCCTGAAGGTACCACGTTCATCTGTACAAACAATAGTACGCAAGTATAAACACCATGGGACCACGCAGCTGTCATACCGCTCAGGAAGGAGACGCGTTCTGTCTCCTAGAGATGAACGTACTTTGATGCAAAAAGTGCAAATCAATCCCAGAACAATAGCAAAGGACCTTGTGAAGATGCTGAAGGAAACAGGTACAAAAGTAACTATATCCACAGTAAAACGAGTCCTATATCGACATAACCTGAAAGGCCGCTCGGCAAGGAAGAAGCCGCTGCTCCATAATCGCCATAAAAACCACCAGACTACGGTTTGCAACTGCACATGGTGACAAAGATCGTACTTTTTGGAGAAATGTCCTCTGGTCTGATGAAACAAAAATAGAACTGTTTGGCCATAATGACCATCGTTATGTTTGGAGGAAAAAGGGGGAGGCTTGCAAGCCGAAGAACACCATCCCATCCGTGAAGCACGGGGGTGGCAGCATCTTGTTGTGGGGGTGCTTTGCTGCAGGAGGGACTGGTGCACTTCACAAAATCGATGGCATCATGAGGGAGGAAAATGATGTGGATATATTGAAGCCACATCTCAAGACATCAGTCAGGAAGTTAAAGCTTGTTCACAAATGGGTCTTCCAAATTGACAATGACCCCAAGCGTGCTTCCAAAGTTGTGGCAAAATGGTTTAAGGACAACAAAGTCAAGGTATTGGAGTGGCCATCACAAAGCCCTGACCTCAATCCTATAGAAAATTTGTGGGCATAACTGAAAAAATGTGTGTGAGCAAGGAGGCCTACAAACCTGACTCAGTTACACCAGCTCTGTCAGGAGGAATGGGCCAAAATTCACCCAACTTATTGTGGGAAGCTTGTGGAAGGCTACCCGAAACGTTTCACCCAAGTTAAACAATTTAAAGGCAAAGCTACCAAATACTAATTGAGTGTATGCAAACCTCTGACCCACTGGGAATATGATGAAAGAAATAAAAGCTGAAATAAATAATTCTCTCTACTATTATTCTGACATTTCACAGTCTTAAAATAAAGTGGGGATCTTAACTGACCTAAAACAGGGAATCTTTACTAGGATTCAATGTCAGGATTTGTGAAAAACTGAGTTTAAATGTATTTGGCTAAGGTGTATGTAAACTTCCGACTTCAACTGTATCATTCGAAATGGATGATCGACATCCACAAATTAATACATGCCATACAAAATGTAACATATCAAACTAATTGTCCCGAATTTACATTTACTATTTTACGTCTACCCCTGAGTCCAGGTTGGCCCACCAGACATTTTATGGGACCTTTTCTCAACTTTTAATTCTGAATAAAACAATGCATATTTAAACAGGAACCACGCTCTGTAATCTGACCTTCAACAGGCTGAAGTAACTTTCTGAAAGAGGAGGGAGATAAGGAGAAACGTTTTTGGACAATTCTTGCTTCCTGATTTGCACCCTTTTTCTTGTCCATATCCAGGAAACATTGCCTTCTCTCTTTTAAGACTGAACCACTTTTGGCCCCCAAAAAACAAAACAAAAATCCCTTATTTTTTCTTCCTTCCTTGCCTTTTAATTTTATAACGGGAGTCTTTTAGTAGTCTATAATCCTCGCTGGGTCAGAGAGAAATCTAAAGACTATTAGGAGCAGAGAGAACACAACATGTTGGTGGGGGAAGTTGTTAAAAAGGAAGTCCCCATTTTTAGGGGTCTGTATGTGATGCAGAGATTAAAAGTTTAATTTCAGATTTTGCTGTATTCATGGAAGCATGGCTGTGAATGGAACCCATAGAGGCCCACAGTGGTGCCCTGGACTTTTATTCTCTGCCACATCTCAAGTCACAGTTATCTTAGCCCTCCACACAGGGTGCAACAGTAGAACTATCTGACTTTTTCCATAGTATGTGTGTGTGTGTTCTCATTAACAAGGTTTATCAGGTGGTCTGACTTGAAGGAGTTGCCACAGAGAGGCCATGAAGTTGCTTTTCACTTCTTTTCCCACCCCAGTGGTGCATTGATTCTGAATGAAAGGCTTGTTTGCACTCTGCTGTGTCACCTGTAAAGTCTCTCATGTGGAAAACTATTCAATATAAAGGCACAAAAACACCTGCCACATGAGATACTTAAAGAGTATTTTTAACCCCTCAAAATATATATTTTAACAAAATGACTATCTTGAAGAAGTATGGAATTGTTTCTTGGAATCCTATATAATTGACACCAAGCAGGATGACAAATGCTACAAAACAGAACAGACAATTCAGTATTCAAAATAGTGGTAATATTCAAATAGGGTCAATGCTAATACAATTCCCTTCACAATGTGAATAGATAAATACATGCTTTTTCATTTCATTTTCACTTTGAAAACTTTATCACGTCCACCTCAACATCACTCACCAGATTATAGTCACACGCTCAGCATGCTCTGCCTTCATTCAGGTTCCTACATCAGCTTTGTTTAATAATTTCACGAGGAGTAAAGTCACACACACCCACACATACAAAGAGAAAGAAAGGCAATACGGAGGATATTCTCAAGCGGCGCTCATTCATCCCATATCGCCGCTCCTTTGAAAAGGGCTGAGGGAAATGAAAGCGTGCTCTAGGCTATTCACCTCCCATTTGAAGGTCTTCGGTTGGTGAAATGTGCCATATCTGTAACAGTCGAAGAGGCCCAAAGATTTCCCTCAGAGAAAGAGTGGGTGCTCATCTCAGTCAATGTCCTGGCGGTTCTGGTGTGTGCCCCCTCTTTGTACCGGCCCAGCAGGGGGTCTGCTGTTCCGCCACATTCACGTGCCGATCCCAGTCATCCCACACACGGGGCTCTTCACCTGTTAGAAAGCCACCACCACACTGCTGACACAGCCAATCGCCTTTTGTTCCGCACCCGCTCTGCCTCTTTCAAGGAACAGACTGTAATTTCATCAATTTCTCATGCCTATAATTGCCATGAATACTTTACATTTCCATGTCTAAACATCAACAAAAAAGGGATTTCATGGCCCCGACTTCAGCCAGGAAGAGCCACACTGGCACGGAGAAGAAAGCAAACATTAAATCCATTCCCCCTCTTACAGTCTGGTTATGTTTATGATCTACTGTGGAGGCATGAAGAAGGTCAAATGACGAAGGAGAGTTTGATTTGAGCTGCAGAACAAAGCAGGTTGAAAATCCTAAAACGCTATTGTGTATCTAATCACAGTTGAGCACATGGAAAATATATGTTTAAGAAATCCGTAAAATTAAATTTGTGATGGTTAATTTAATTTGTGTATCATGCTTGCTTATTACCACAACATTAAGTTCAAATGGAGGACTACAGTGTAAAATAAAAATACTGAAACATATACTGTGGTATTTGTGGTCAGGTGCTTGTTGCACTGGGCAGAATTATTCTGATCAGTGCAAAGGTAATTACTTTTACACCATGAAGCTGCCAGCCTTTGTCCCCTGCTTTATATGAAGGAATAGCTTTAGGCATTAAGGGCCCAGTGTCTGGGCCCAAGAAAGCCCTTCCCAAGTTTGTAGTAAGCACCAGAGACAGACGGCATTTCACTCTCCAAACGCTACGCTTTTGCATTTGAATGTGTCAACGATCCCTGTTCCTTAGAGAGGGCTGCACCACTAACATCTTTAATCCCTAAAATATTGTGAACTCTCATGAATGCCTCCCATCTAAGCATATGTGTAATTATTCTGTAATGCTCCCCAAAATGTGATTTGTATCGTTTGCTCAGTGAATTGGCAACCTCCCCCTCCTCATCTCCTTTGTGGTCCCCTTTTTTTGGGGGGGGGGACTCTGGAAAAAAAAAAAGGGAGAAAAAAAAGAAAAAAGGCCTGTGTGAGCAAGCCTCGTATAAAAGCCTATGTGAGCAAGGCTCATATGAAGGCCTGTGTGAGCAAGCCTCGTATAAAAGCCTGTGTGAGCAAGGCTCATATGAAGGCCTGTGTGAGCAAGCCTCATATAAAGGCCTGTGTGAGCAAGCCTCATATAAAGGCCTGTGTGAGCAAGCCTCATGTAAAAGCCTGTGTGAGCAAGCCTCATATAAAGGCCTGTGTGAGCAAGCCTCATGTAAAAGCCTGTGTGAGCAAGGCTCATATAAAGGCCTGTCTGAGTAAGCCTCATCTGAAGGCCTGTGTGAGCATGCCTCATATGAAGGCCTGTGTGAACAAGCCGCATATGAAGGCCTGTGTGAGCAAGCCTCATGTAAAAGCCTGTGTGAGCAAGGCTCATATAAAGGCCTGTCTGAGTAAGCCTCATCTGAAGGCCTGTGTGAGCATGCCTCATATGAAGGCCTGTGTGAGTAAGCCTCATTTGAAGGCCTGTGTGAGCATGTCTCATATGAAGGCCTGTGTGAGCAAGCCTCATATAAAGTCCTGTGTGAGCATGTCTCATATGAAGGCCTGTGTGAGCAAGCCTCATTTGAAGGCCTGTGTGAGTAAGCCTCATTTGAAGGCCTGTGTGAGCATGCCTCATATGAAGGCCTGTGTGAGCAAGCCTCATATAAAGGCCTGTATAAGCAAGCCTCATGTAAAAGCCTGTGTGAGCAAGGCTCATATAAAAGCCTGTGTGAGCAAGCCTCATATAAAAGCCTGTGTAAGCAAGGCTCATGTAAAGGCCTGTGTGAGCAAGCCTCATATAAAGGCCTGTGTGAGCAAGCCTCATGTAAAAGCCTGTGTGAGCAATGCTCATATAAAGGCCTGTGTGAGTAAGCCTCATCTGAAGGCCTGTGTGAGCATGTCTCATATGAAGGCCTGTGTGAGCAAGCCTCATATAAAGGCCTGTGTGAGCAAGCCTCATATGAAGGCCTGTGTGAGCAAGCTTCGTATAAAAGCCTGTGTGAGCAAGCCTCATATGAAGGCCTGTGTGAGCAAGCCTCATATAAAGGCCTGTGTGAGCAAGCCTCATGTAAAAGCCTGTGTGGGCAAGCCTCATATAAAGGTCTGTGTGAGTAAGCCTCATCTGAAGGCCTGTGTGAGCAAGCCTCATGTAAAAGCCTGTGTGGGCAAGCCTCATATGAAGGCCTGTGTGAGCAAGGCTCATATGAAGGCCTGTGTGAGCAAGGCTCATATAAAGGCCTGTGTGAGCATGCCTCATATGAAGGCTTGTGTGAGCAAGGCTCATATGAACCGACAATTTACATACTGACATATTACCTCATCTTTCCACCACCCAAAGAAAAAAGGGCCTGATTTGTTTGCAGCGGAAGGTTGCGGTCATGAAAATAACAGATGAGGATGAATTCGGGGGCATAGTCCCACAGAAAAGGAAGACTGCCTGGGAATAATAGAGTAAAAGCTAAGTCATGTATAAGTCATCAGAAAGTGCAGTCTCCAAGGCTTCTGCGTCATTCTCCACAGTGGAATGGGAAAATAATTCAGGGAACTAGAGCCTTTGATTGGGAAGGATGAATCACATTATTTGTTTTTAACTTGAATAAGTAATGGATTTATCCTCCTTAAAATGGTAACCATACATTAATTATACTCAATAAATATCTACAGTATTGTAACGGCTGTCATATTCTTCCTCCTCCTCGGACGAGGAGAGGCGAGAAGGATCGGACCAATATGCGGAGTGGTTAGTGCTCATGATGATTTATTATAACGAACACTGAAATACAAAACAAATAAACGAAGTGCAGAAACCTATACAGTACCGTGTGGTGAAAACACTAACACGGAAACAAACACCCACAAAACACACGTGAAACCCCGGCTGCCTTAGTATGATTCTCAATCAGGGACAACGATTGACAGCTGCCTCTGATTGAGAATCATACCAGGCCGAACACAAAATCCCAACATAGAAAATCACACACAGACAAACCCACCCAACTCACGCCCTGACCAACTAAATAAATACAAGACAAAGGAAAACAGGTCAGGAACGTGACAGAACCCCCCCCTTAAGGTGCGAACTCCGAGCGCACCACCATAAACTCTAGGGGAGGGTCTGGGTGGGCGTCTGTCCACGGTGGCGGCTCTGGCGCTGGTCGTGGTCCCCACCCCACCATAGTCAATCCCCGCTTCCGTGGCCTCCTCCCAATGGCCACCCTCCATATAAACCCCATTGGATTAAAGGGCAGCACCGGACTAAGGGGCAGCTCCGGACTGAGGGGCAGCACCGGACTGACAGATGGTTCTGGCAGCTCCTGGCTGGCTGGCGGATCCTGGCTGGCTGGCTCTGGCGGATCCTGGCTGGCTGGCTCTGGCGGATCCTGGCTGGCTGGCTCTGGCGGATCCTGGCTGGCTGGCTCTGGCGGATCCTGGCTGGCAGCCCTGGCGGATCCTGGCTGGCTGGCGGCCCTGGCGGATCCTGGCTGGCTGGCCCTGGCGGATCCTGGCTGGCTGGCTCTGGCGGATCCTGGCTGGCTGGCTCTGGCGGATCCTGGCTGGCGGGCTCTGGCGGATCCTGGCTGGCGGGCTCTGGCAGATCCTGGCTGGTGGGCTCTGGCGGATCCTGGCTGGCTGGCTCTGGCGGATCCTGGCTGGTCGGCTCTGGCTGCTCATGGCTGGTCGGCTCTGGCGGATCCTGGCTGGCTGGCTCTGGCGGATCCTGGCTGGCTGGCTCTGGCGGATCCTGGCTGGCTGACGGCACTGGCTGCTCCTGTCTGGCGGACGGCACTGGCTGCTCCTGTCTGGCGGACGGTACTGGCTGCTCCTGTCTGGCGGACGGCACTGGCTGCTCCTGTCTGACGGACGGCACTGACTGCTCCTGTCTGGCGGACGGCACTGACTGCTCCTGTCTGGCGGGCAGCTCTGACGGCTCGGGACAGACGGACAGCTCTGACGGCTCGGGACAGACGGGCAGCTCTGACGGCTCGGGACAGACGGGCAGCTCTGACGGCTCGGGACAGACGGGCAGCTCTGACGGCTCGGGACAGACGGGCAGCTCTGACGGCTCGGGACAGACGGACAGCTCTGACGGCTCGGGACAGACGGGCAGCTCTGACGGCTCGGGACAGACGGGCAGCTCTGACAGCGCTGGGCAGGCAGACAGCTCAGACAGCGCTGGACAGGCAGGCAGCTCAGACAGCGCTGGGCAGATGAGAGCAACTGGAGAGAGAACCCGGAGAGACAGCCTGGTACGGGGGGCTGCCACCGGAGGACTGGTACGTGGAGGTGGCACCGGAATTACCGGACCGTGAAGGAGGACACGCGCTCTTGAGCACCGAGCCCGCCCAACCTTACCAGGTTGAATGGTCCCCGTAGCCCTGCCAGTGCGGCGAAGTGGAATAGCCCGCACTGGGCTATGCTGGCGAACCGGGGACACCATTTGTAAGGCTGGTGCCATGTACGCCGGCCCGAGGAGACGCACTGGAGGCCAGATGCGTTGGGCCGGCTTCATGACACCCGGCTCGATGCCCAACCTAGCCCTACCAGTGCGGCGAGGTGGAATCGCCCGCACTGGGCTAAGCACGCGTACTGGGGACACCGTGCGCTCCACCGCATAACACGGTGTCTGACCAGTACGACGCCCTCTCACTCCACGGTAAGCACGGGGAGTTGGCTCAGGTATCCTACCCGGCTTTGCCACACTCCGCGTGTGCCTCCCCCCCCCAAGAAATGTTTGGGTCTGACTCTCGGGCTTCCGTGCTAGCCGCGTACCTTCATACCGCCGGTTCCTCTCTCCGGTTGCCTCTGCTCTCCGAGCTGCCTCCAGCTGTTCCCATGGGAGGCGATCCTTTCCAGCCAGGATCTCCTCCCATGTGTAGCAACCCTTGCCGTCCAAAACGTCCTCCCATGTCCAATTCTCCTTTTTGCGCTGCTGCTGCTGCTGTCCTTTTCCACTCCGCTTGGTCCTTTGGTGGTGGGTGTTTCTGTAACGGCTGTCATATTCTTCCTCCTCCTCGGACGAGGAGAGGCGAGAAGGATCGGACCAATATGCGGAGTGGTTAGTGCTCATGATGATTTATTATAACGAACACTGAAATACAAAACAAATAAACGAAGTGCAGAAACCTATACAGTACCGTGTGGTGAAAACACTAACACGGAAACAAACACCCACAAAACACACGTGAAACCCCGGCTGCCTTAGTATGATTCTCAATCAGGGACAACGATTGACAGCTGCCTCTGATTGAGAATCATACCAGGCCGAACACAAAATCCCAACATAGAAAATCACACATAGACAAACACACCCAACTCACGCCCTGACCAACTAAATAAATACAAGACAAAGGAAAACAGGTCAGGAACGTGACAAGTATTTAGGAAGTGTGTTATTTGTTTTTAAAGTGAGTATAGCTCTACTTCTTCTATATTCCACTTTGATCAAAGAGAAACAGGTCTAAGAGGCTTTGGGAGATGGAGTTTTGTGTATAAAGTTTCTAAGTTACTATTTTCTGAATCCTACATAACTGTCTTATCCCATCTACTGTACATCGTAATATTTATCTAAACTGACTGTGTGAGTTCTATAAGAAGCTATGTAGTAGTTGGTTAATTCAGAAGGACAAAAGACTGTGGCTCGCTCCATCCCATAGGCTGGGCAGGGTGAGGGCCAGTGAGGGTCAGTTATCCACAGTTATTCACCCTCACTTTGGGGCTTTCCTCTAAGCCCACTAAACCCTTATACATACATTGGTTTGCAACAATAAGTCTCTGTTAATTAGCATCAAGTGTTGCCATGTCGAGGATTTGAAGAAGCCACATTCAACTCCATCTCACTTTCTCATATTGGAAATAATGAGAGGGGATGACATAGGCAGAGGAGGGAGCTCTCTTAGTTTTAATTTGAACCCTCTCTCCGTCATTGTATCTAATGGGACTTTCTATTGGCGGCAGGAAACAAGGGGGGCTTAAAGTGGGATTGGACCATTCCTCCTGCTTCTCTGGGCCTGGAAGAAAGGAGCGGGGAGAAGTGGAGGGTGCTTTAATTAAGATACTTCACTTCTTCTATGGAGCTTTTCTCTCTCCCATAGTTAAGCCCCTGAGTGTGTTGAAAACACGTCTTAGACGTAAAAGAGCCGAAGGAAAGGGTATTTGGAGAGAAAAACAGAGAGATTAATTAATGGACAACTTTACCTTAAAGGCCATGTGTTGGCCGTTTTTGGGGGACTTCACACGGACATCTGGTGAGCACCAGATGAATCTCTCCAAGCTGAAACATCAAACATTGTCCTAGTGCCCACCAGATTATTCTCTCCAAGCTGAAACATCAAACATTGCCCTAGTGCCCACCAGATGATTCTCTCCAAGCTGAAACATCAAACATTGCCCTAGTGCCCACCAGATGATTCTCTCCAAGCTGAAACATCAAACATTGTCCTAGTGCCCACCAGATGATTCTCTCCAAGCTGAAACATCAAACATTGCCCTAGTGCCCACCAGATGATTCTCTCCAAGCTGAAACATCAAACATTGTCCTAGTGCCCACCAGATGATTCTCTCCAAGCTGAAACATCAAACATTGTCCTAGTGCCCACCAGATGATTCTCTCCAAGCTGAAACATCAAACATTGTCCTAGTGCCCACCAAATTAATCTCTCCAAGCTGAAACATCAAACATTGTCCTAGTGCCCACCAAATTAATCTCTCCAAGCTGAAACATCAAACATTGCCCTAGTGCCCACCAGATGATCTCACCAAGCTGAACACCAAACATTGCCCTAGTGCCCACCAGATGAATCTCTCCAAGCTGAAACATCAAACACTGCCCTAGTGCCCACCAGATGAATCTCTCCAAGCTGAACACCAAACACTGCCCTAGTGCCCACCAGATGAATCTCTCCAAGCTGAAACATCAAACATTGCCCCCACCAGATGATCTCACCAAGCTGAAACACCAAACACTGCCCTAGTGCCCACCAGATGAATCTCTCCAAGCTGAACACCAAACATTGCCCTAGTGCCCACCAAAGGGTTGGAGAGATACATCTGTTGGGCACTAGGGCAATGTTTGATGTTTCAACTTGGAAAGATTCTTCTCTTGCTGACTACAAAGCACAAATACGTACACAAAACCAAAACTTTCAGGTACAAACGTTCTCATCTGGTCAACTCTTCCAGTATTTTCTACCTTATGTTGATACAAGTTCATCTGAACTAAATAATAGTACCCCAGAAGTTTTATTCTCCAGGTGAATAGAAACATTTGTATGTCCCTGTTATGATTGATACAGAAACAGAGACAAGAGTTAACAGCTTGCCAGAGCAAATCCCTGTCCCAGAGGTCTTGTGTAATCTGAATAAATTGAGTTTCTACCCCCTCATCCTGCCTTGATGTGCACTTGCTCGGTTCTCCTAAAGTCGATAGACACATGGGGTCAAGACCAATAACAAAGGATATGAAAATCGTCTCTTTCTCATATTTCTTTGAGAAATGCCCTAATCGCCCACGTTGCTGCTGAATGAGCCAGTAATAATACAGATTAAAAAAGTAGCTTTAAAGGCCCCCGGCCCATGGACGCCCTCTGACCTGTTGAGAGCTTGGCATCAGCTCGTGGTGTTCAAGTTCATGACAAGGCCACCGGCTATGTCTCTCGTGTCTCATCAACTTGTCAGTCATAGCATGTCACTGCTAGTTTTGTCTCGACTTTCAGTTATCTGTGTTTTGATTGTTCACATAAATATGATGTTTTGACTGAAATCAGCTGAATGTCACGTTTTTTTGTTTGACTTGTGCAGAACACAAGCTGGGGAAGTCTTGAGGCCATTTTCAGTGAGTTGTAAGTGTTAGATTTTGCTTAACAATGGGAAGCATTGCATTTCAGATTGATTTGTATGGTACTATTGAATTAAATGTCATGTTGAGTCTCAAGGGACATTACAGCTCTTGGTTTCAGATTCTGGTCAATCATAGCAGTTTGTGTCATTGCTCCCCAAAGAACCTGATAAAACATACAGTGGTTCCCCTGTGGCTCAGTTGGAAGAGCATGGCTTGTGCAGCGCAAGGATAGTGGGTTCGGTACCCGGGACCACCCATATGTAACAAATGTATGCATGCATGATTCTATGTCACTTTGGATAAAAGTGTCTGCTAAATGGCATATATTAGGTGCAATGATGTGAAAAATAAAAGCGAGGCTCATTTTTCTCTATCTCTGGTCGAGCGTTTGCCAAACTTGGTCCTCGCGACCCCAAGGGGTGCACATTGTTTTCTGCCCTAGCACCATACAGCTGATTCAAAGCCTGATGATTAGTTGATTATTTGAATCGGCTGTGCAGTGTTAGGGCAAACAAACTAAACGTACACTCCTTGGGGTCCCGAGGACAGAGCTTTGGAAACCCTGCTATAGTCGATACGTGCTGAAGAGAGACAAGAGACTGGATGGAGGCCTATCCAGAGTCAACTGGTCCAAATGACGGACAGATTAGCATTAACAGATGGAAGGGTCACAGTCGAACAACTCTATATAGAACACATAAAGACAATGTTTAAGTGGAGTTCATTGGCCCTGACAGACACTGTCAATCAAAGTGCGTGCTCGTCACTCCACTGCTAGCACTTGCAGGTCCTCCTTTTACACACCCCATGGCCCAGGGAAAAAGAGCATTGTTGGATGGGCTGAAATCTTCCTGGTGGCTATCAACACACTCTTCTTTGTGACTTTTAACTCTCCAAGGGAGCCAACTGCATGACTCAGGTCACACTAAGAATGTGCGACTGTGTCATAGGTCTTAGATAGGTCCTGGAGTCTGAGCTGCTCAGTCAAGTCTGAAAGAGAATCAAGCTCATGCTGCATTTAATACACTGCCCCATGTTGGGACGCTAACAATACTGCCACCTCCCCCTGTGATGTCATCTGAACCCTGCTCGGCTCTCAAGCTTATAGGGTTGCTGCCTTCTGCTGTAGTCATGTCGCTCTCTACCAACGGTTGTTTTATTGTTTCAACAACGATAAGCAGACTCATTTAAACTGTAGCATCTACAGTCAAATCAGACCATTTAACCAGTGACAACATTTCTTTAACACACTATGGGGCCTCGATCACTCAAAGATGAAAGAACATTGTCAGTTACAGGCAGCTACCCATAGTCATCTATCAAAACAATAAAACAACCACAATAGGATAATACTAATGCATAGTGTGACAACAACACAGCAACATTTCAATGTCCTATTTAGGGTATATTCTGTGTTTTGGTTCCTTTAAATAGGACTGGCCTGAGCCACATGAATCGGAAATTAGACTTTCAGAATGATAAATAGCTGTAATATATGCATGCAGATTACTTTTTGTTGTGTGGTCATAATATACTGAATAATATTACCGTGATTATGACACAAAACGCTAACCAAAAGCACCCCCCCTCCATTTAACAAAAAAAATGTATATTTCCAAAAATCAGATGATGATGAGACGATACTTGAACTGTAAATTGTACAACATGCAAACACAGAGCTAGTCCTAAACTGAAATATGTATTTAAGAAACATTAATATTAGTACCTAGTAGCAGTTTGTGTACCTGAGACCATAGGAGGGAAAAGCAGTGTGCTCTTGTCTTGACTGTCTGAGCGCTGGATCACAGGCGCTCTCATCTTGTGTGTGTCAGAGAAGGGTGGAGCCGACAGGCTTTGATTCCAAACAGGCTCTCTTTCAGAGGCATCCCCGGCCCTGGCTGGGAGCTGTTCACATCCCCGGAAAATTCAGGAGGAGAAAAAGTTTATGGAAGCGAGTAGGAGTTTATTCACCAGCGTCTGAGGCCTTTCAGGGCCATGGGAGTGAGTGTCTATAAGGGGGCAATCAACCATGGGCTGCGAATTATCTCTGTTGCTCTCCTACCTGTGACGGCCCCCTCAAGTGCAGCTGAGAGTCTGACTCAATGGAAAGAAGAACAATGGGCGAGGGGGACAAACAATCCAGACGAGTCTATCATTCTGTATGGTGTTATCTTAGGCACTGAATAAAACCGGAGTTCCCCCTTTCTGCCTCATAATCAGCACTATTTTCAGGAGCCAGTGGTACTCTTCAGGTCCCTTTCAGAACCTCTCAACAGGTTCACAAGGGCAAGAAGTGCAGTATATTAAAAAAGGGATAATAACTTCACTTGACTGGAGCAAACAACATTGTGAACTGAGCAGCCAAGCTTGCTAAAACAAAGTCTTTCAGAAAATGTTCAACTCTAATAGAAAAATATTGATGTTTTTCACAAGGGACATAGTGTATGTGGTGTTAGTCTTATTTAATAAATACAGATGTAGGATCTTCATTTGAGCCAGTTTGCTACAGAAGGAAAATAATCCTGCAGCAACAGGAAATGTGAATTATTATGTGGATTATAATTAATGTACATTTTTGTAGGGGTTGATACATTTTTCACAAGGGAAAATCAAGTCTGAAAAATAAAGTGGAAATTACAAACTTCAGAAATCTATTTAAACTTCAAATACACTACAAGTTTTAAATGGCCTGCATTTCAGGAAAGTTTGATTTAATGTTTGATTTAATGTTTGATTTAACTAAGATCCTACATTTGTAAATTGATTAATAAAATATAATGATATATGTTTTAACATAAAATACTACCGGAAAACAAGGAGTAAATGTTTCAAAAGGTGATTAAACCCCCCAAAAATCTAAACCTTTGATGAAACAAAATAAAATTTCATTAAGATTTGTGCCGTAGCGATCTCTTTATCGTCGCCCATGGTGCCGAGTTGTAAAGTGGTGCTTCCTGGCCACCAGTGGTTTACCTCACAGACACACTGGCCCCTGCCTGTGGGAAAGGGGAAACCATGACTTATCTGAACATATGGTTTCCCAATTCAAGTCAAAGTGTCTGAGCCCTGTTGCATCTGGTGCCATTTCAGTTTGTTAAAAATGCCACACAGGGCTGTGACGAAAGAAGAAGAGGCAGAGGAAAATACAGTTATTACACACCCATAGGCTATTTTTTTCAGCTCATTAGCCACTGGCCTCCGTGACCAATTAGGTTTTGTCACAATTGCCGGGTCATTATGCTTTCATTTTCTTGAGTAGTTATTCAGCCGTCACTTGAGGGGAAATAAAGGGGAAGAAATACTGCATTGAGAAAGGCATAAAAAGTCCAGCCTCAATGAAAATGTATCGAAACTGGGAATAGTTTTTTAAGTAATGAGTGATAATTTTGCGTCAAAGGGGACAAAGGGGCTCTCCAGGGTTATAAAGATGCTAACTGTGTGAGGATGCTGGGTCTTGTGACTGTCACAGTGCCTCAAAGTGGTAGAGAACAATAGTACTGTGTCTTTTGACCTGGCACTTTAAAATAAGAAAATATTCTAAAATGTTCTGGAAATGTAAATTAAGAAGACAGGACCTCAGACTTTCATAACGTAGCAACCACAAATAAAATGTATCTCAGGCCAATATGTTATCACTTTCTAGAACCCCCATCGCAGAGGCTTCTGCTAAAAGCAAGTAGCAAGATTGTTAAATGCATTGCCTCCGCTGTGCAGGTCAGTGGATGGCCAATATTCCTCAATGGGGGCCATGGGGAGAGGGAAAAACTGATGTCAATCACAGAGCGGTCTCACACAAAGGGCCATAATTGGCGTTGGTCCACCTCATCCCTTCATCCTGCTGAGTGGATGACCCCCAGGGGCATTCCTGCATGGCCCTGAGTCCCTCCAGCTGACCACAGACCATTTATCAGGGCCCCAGGCAGCATTGGAGCCCTCACACTCCTCTCATGGCCTGCTATGAGAGCACCACACACTCACACAGACCATGGCAGACACACCATGTCACAGCAAATTTACAACAGGCACACCATGAAAATGGCTGGGTCAATATGACGATTCAAGGAGTAGTATTACACAGATAATGGTTCAGCACCGAACACAACTTCAAGCACAGCGAGCAATTTTTCTTTCAGGCAAAAAGGAACACTTGTGGTCGTATAAAGTGTGTAAAGTTTGAACAACTTCTGGTGGTGATATGCCACTTACAGATGTAGCTAGGAGGAGACCTCTAGGGCCAGGATTCAATCCGATCAGCGGTAAATCTGTGTAATAGCGCGCTTGACATTTAAGGGTAATTTCCGATTGAGCCGCGAACGCATGAGCATTTCCTTTAAAAGGTGCATAGCCGACAAAGCACGATCGGATTGAATCATGGCCTAGGTTTCTTTTAAAAGGATATTCCACACAAAAAATAGAACCTAACACCATTTTTTCACTTTTGGGGTATATACTATATTTCACAATAGTGTACCCACATTTTGTTTGGTAAGTATTAACATAGTGCCCCATTCATTCTGAAAACAACTTCTAAAACTCCTTACAAACACTACAATCCAAGTTATCATAATTGAAAACAAAATATGTCTATAAATCAGCCTACCTACGTAAGCAAAAATGTACCTGAAACTGTCTGAGTGAATAGACTGCAGATACGTAAAAAAAACGTGCTTCTGATTTTGTAATATTTTGGGACCTGCTTCATCACATAGTTGAACCTGGACTGAATAGGGTCACATTTTCTCAACCTGGAACCAGAATCTTCAACTAATCGGACCAAATCTTCACTTTGAGGTTTAAATGGTCCCTAATCTCAAAATAACCTGAGTGAGACCACCAACAAACTGTACTTCTCTGCCTCCTTTTGCAGTTTTTTACGAACTGAACATTTCACAGGGAGGTAACCATTGGCTATTGTTTCAGAATTGCTTGGTTATGACATTTCTCTAAAGTAAATCATTTAAATCATTTTCTTCCTTTGACTAGATCATTGGTTCACATTCTATTCAGATTTGGGGTATTTCTGAATTTTCGATCTTCATGCAGATGTACATGTTCTGATCTCAGTGGATTATTATGAAATTGAATGTGCATGTTCCATTTATTGTTTTGCGACTTATTGAGTATAGAATAATCCAGGAGGGTATTCCTTCAAACTTTCTAATATTGCCAGGCTAGCTGGTGACTGTGTTAACTGAAAACTGCATTTGTGAATTTCAAAAACTGCTTTTGCAACAGAACAAGCTACGTTCAGTGAGTGAATGGACAGCCAGCTGACCACTAGCATTAGGGCTCGCACAAGACTAATTCCCTGTGTCTAATACAAAGCCTACAATTATATGCTAATCAGTGGAACTCAGCAATACCTTTCTCCTCCACCTTTCCTCTCGGTCACTACAAGCTGGTGCACTGGCTCATGTTTAGTCATGTCTACCTGTTAAGCCTTTACCTCTACCTAAGGGCACACTGGAGGAAGACTTTTCTCAATTATGAAAATCATTTTTTAACACATTCAGAGAGGGGGATCTCGAAGTTGCCCCCATTTACATGTAGATTTGATATTATATTATTCAGATGATTCAAGAAAATATATGACAATGAAAAATATTTCTCATAGGATTTTTGATCAGAATTTAATAGTGTGATTTTAATGAAACTACTTTCCATTTGGCCTTTTTGCTCAATTAACGTGAGTGAGGTGTCTATCTACTATTACAGGCTGTTGAGAGAATAGCAGATTTTTCATCATCTGACAAATATATGCATACATCATTAAATAGTTCTTGCTCACAAGATTTAAAGGCTCAGTGCATTCAAAAACGTGGTTTTCCTGTGTTTTATACACTACCGGTGTAGTGTATAAAACCAATAACAGCTCGTTTTCAGGTTACATATCACTCCTATTAGGCTCCTCCAATTAGGAGCTCACGCAGATCACTCCCAGACAGTCCTAGCAAAATTCTTGCTTGAGAAATTGCTCTCTGCTAAGAAGCAATCTTTTCCTTATTTTTTGACCATTTAAAAAATTACAGCAAGGTCCTTAATTGTTACCCAAAAATTATTTTATATTGAGATAAAAAAAAGTCTGCATTGTGTCTTTAAGACTATGCCGATGAGCCGCCATATCCAACAGAAGAAGATTTTAATTAGAACACCTACTCATTCAAGGGTTTTTCTTAATTTTTAAAAACTATTTTCTGCATTGTAGAATAATAGTGAAGACATCAACGCCATGAAATAACACATATGGAATCAT
Source organism: Salvelinus namaycush (assembly GCF_016432855.1). NCBI lineage: Eukaryota > Metazoa > Chordata > Actinopteri > Salmoniformes > Salmonidae > Salvelinus > Salvelinus namaycush. Next base: position 34,943,623 of record NC_052327.1, read on the forward strand.
GTAGTAACCAAAAAAGTGTTAAACAAATCAAACAATATTTTCTATTTGAGATTCTTCAAAGTAGCCACCCCTTGCATTGATGACAGATTTGCACACTCTTGGCATTCTGTCAACCAGCTTCACCTGGAATGCTTTTCCAACAGTCTTGAAGGAGTTCCCACATATGCTGAGCACTTGTGGCTGATTTTCCTTCACTCTGCGGTCCGACTCATCCCAAACTATCTCAATTTGGTTGAGATCAAGGGATTGGGGAGGCCAGGTCATCTGATGCCGCACTCCATCACTCTCCTTCTTGGTCAAATAGCCCTTACACAGCCTGAAGGTGTGTTGGGTCATTGTCCTGTTCAAAAACAAATGATAGTCCTACTAAGGCCAAACCAGATGTGATGGCGTATTGCTGCAGAATGCTGTGGTAGCCATGCTGGTCAAGTGTGCCTTGAATTCTAAATAAATCACAGACAGTATCACCAGCAAAGCACCCCCACACCATAACACCTCCTCCTCCATGCTTTACGGTGGGAAATACACATGTGGAGATCATCCATTCACCCACACCGCGTCTCACAAAGACACTGCGGTTGGAACCAAAAATCTCAAATTTGGACTACAGACCAAAGGACAGATTTCCACTGGTCTAATGTCCATTGCTCATGTTTCTTGGCATAAGCAAGTCCTTTCTTCTTATTGGTGTCCTTTAGTAGTGGTTTCTTTGCAGCAATTCGACCATGAAGGCCTGATTCACACAGTCTCCTCTGAACAGTTGATGTTGAGATGTGTCTGTTACTTGAACTCTGTGAAGCATGTATTTGGGCTGCAGTTTCTGTGGCTGGTAACTCTAATGAACTTATCCTCTGCAGCATAGGTAACTCTGGGTCGTCCATTCCTGTGGTGGTCCTCATGAGGGCCAGTTTCAACATAGCACTTGAAGAAACTTTCAAAGTTCTTGAAATTTTCCGTATTGACTGACCATGTCTTAAAGTAAAGATGGACTGTCGTATCTCTTTGCTTATTTGAACTGTTCTTGCCAGAATATGGACTTGGTCTTTTACCAAATAGGGCTATCTTCTGTATACTCCCCCTACCTTGTCACAACACAACTGATTGTCTCAAACGCATTAAGAAGGAAATAAATTCCACAAATTAACTTTTAAGAAGGCACACCTGTTAATTGAAATGCATTCCAGGTAACTATGAAGCTGGTTGAGAGAATGCCAAGATTGTGCAAAGCTGTCATCAAAGAAAAGGGTGGCCAATTGAAGAATCTCAAATAGAAAATATATTTTGATTTGTTTAACACTTTTTTGGTTACTCCATATGACTCCATATGTGTTATTTCATAGTGTTGATGTCTTCACTATTATTATACAATGTAGAAAATAGTAAAAATAAAGAAAACCCTTTGAATGAGTAGGTGTTCTAAAACCTTTGACCGTTAGTGTATATGTTTAGTGTATATGTTAGTGTATATGTTTCCACACTATGAGGTTGAATAATACTGTTAAATTGTGAAAATGATGATAATGCTGTTTTTGTGTAAGAGCTGTTTGAAAAGGTCGCTTGAAATTTCTGCCTGTTTTGTTGGGATGGAGTTTTGGCCTGCCTGCAGACATCACCAGGCGATATAAGTTAATAGACCAATAACAACAAGAGTTTCAAACCTCTCTGCCAATAACAGCTAGTTTTCAGGTTACATATCACTCCTATTAGGCTCCTCCAGTTAGGAGCTCACTCAGATCACTCCCAGAGAGTCCTACAATAACAAATGTTATTGTTTTAAAATTAACTTCCCTGGGTGAATGATCCCTCCACACCCACACACACTAGCCACCTCCATGGCCACGCACTCTTTCTTAATCAAATATACATTTACTAGTTGCTTGGCCAGAGACATCTGCTCCATGAAATCAGTCAATATTGTGGAAGAGTTCAAAGCGGCCAGTTCATTAGCTGTGTCAGCTTTACAACCAGAAGGTAACGGTCTGAAAGTGAACAATACAATGTGGGACAATGGCAGGCTCATTAAGCAGTGATTTATCATGAGGGGATGGCCTGTTTAACCTTTGGCCAGCACTAGCTTCCTTCCCCTCTCAAAGGCCCTATTGTCAACCACAGGGGTCTCTGACTGTGTGAAAGGGGAAAAGATGATCTAGTTAAAGTCAAATTCATTTCTTTTAGATCGCTATAAATGGAAAGCTTTCTCTAGGGAAGACAGCCTTGGTGACATGTGGAGTGTGCAAAGCTTACCTACTTAGTCGCTTTTATATGGAAACATTTTCACTGTTGTTGTCACAATAACAGACCAACTTACTGATTCATTTTTCGCCCCTTTTCTCTATTTTTCTGGTTAGGTTTGTTTGCTTGCTCTGTCATTCTATTCGATTCAAATTCAATTCAATGTAACAATGTTTTGAATCAAGATTTAGTTACATTAGAAATGTCCAGGCACTTTCCAACATATTGACTTATGAATAAAGGGAAAAACTGAATTATGGCCGGCTGTTCCGCCAGTGGTCAAACATTTTTGCCTGTTTTTACAAGAATTGGTTTGCACTCGGTTTGCAAATTGCGACTGGCACTCTGTTAAGAGGTGTTAAGTACTTTCAGCCAGCAAACGCTACTTTCAGCCAGCAAACGAGTTCCAACCAATATCAGAATTGCATGTCAAATAGAGAATGATATGTGTATACATTTAAGGTTTCATTCCAAAATACTATATATCCATTTTCAGAAATGTTGGTAAATTAGCTTTTATTGTTTAAAGAAATTATGAAAGAGATTGGTGTTTTTTTTCACTATCTAATAATGGCATGGGGTTGTTCAATAAAATCTATCACTTAATGGTTTTATTTCAGAGACAAATAATCATGTTTTTTTGCAAAATGCAATATATATCCACCTGACTCTCAGAGAAACAGGTGGTACTGCAAAGTTTTACACAGTCAAATGTAACAAATAACTACATTTTTAATAAAGAACTGTACAAATGATACATTTGTGACATCTATGTGTACATAAAAGGTATTCTATACAGTAATATGAGATCTGTATGTTAAACAGTTAAATTTGACATTTTAGTAATTTAGCAGAGGCTCTTTTCCAGAGTGACTTACAGTTAGTGCATTGATCTTAAGACAACCACATATCACATTCAAATATACAGGATACAAACATTCCATTCCATGTAAACAATGGACATGTAGCATTTTGCAAAAAATTAAGTAAAACTTCATACACATTTAAAATCTATGAATACAAAATCTGAGAAAAGTAATATTTTACACACACATGAAGGTACCCAAACGCAATCATTTTTGATAAAAAAACAAATGTGAAAAATTGGTGGATATAGACTTTGGAAATAAACTCTTAATTTATAATATACACACAAGTATTACAGATACGACCTGTAAGTTTGCATTTGTTTTCAAATGCCACACAAAGGAGATATTGAGCATTAGCCATGTGTGGACTCTACACAGCTCAGTGGTTAATCCATTAGTCTGAGTAAATCTGGGAAGTCAGAGTGGATAATGTATCACCCGTGGTTTGTAAACTGTTTTGTTAACGATGTATTGTATAGAAATGAAAAAAGGGTCAGAGCGTTGAAATGTGAACAGTTGGTGGGATGTAAAAAAGCGAGCAGCAGCCTGTTTTTGGATAGGGTTTGGCGATGTGCCCCTCCCGTCCGCACCGCCCCATTCTAACAAGACTCTGCTTAGTCACACCACCCGCCTCCCCCATTCTTCACCCCCAGAGCTGGCCCTGTCAGGGGAGCAGACAGAGCCCTGGGCCAGCCCTCCAGGGATAACACCAGACGGCCCCAGGATAGCCAGGGCCACAAATTGAGTGATCAATACAATTCCGGTCACATGGTCCGCACGAGACATGGCCTCTTGTGTTGTTCGCTGAGGTAGAAGACATGATGGCAGCCACCGGTTCATGACGTTTGTTCTAACCTGGTGCCATGTCATTATGGGTCTTTTATCTGCTTATTACCACCAAACCTTTGTGCTGGTCTGTGAGTGTTTGTGTGTGAGGAAGCCTGTGGGGGGAAGGATGCAGGCAGGGGTTAATTAACCTACGTTCGGCACAAGTGGCATCAAGCGCCATCGAGAGAGTGAGCCATGAGCAGAGCTCACAGCATCAGAACTGGAGAGATAATGTTGAGCTGGTGACATACTGTGAACATGCATGAAACGATGTCAACAGGCAATCTTTGAATCCCAACAAGGCACAAATTATGCCTTAAGTAGCAAACAGGCATGTCAGAAAACATCACTGACTCCATGGCTTCTAGATAGCACAACATAACAGGATTTGTCAGCTTTAATGGGCTAATAGCAAAACTAACTCCTTCCCACACATAAAACACTTCTGTCTAGTGGTCTTTAGTAGAGATAATACACATTACAAATCCAGATTTTAACACAGCGACCATCCATTGCAAATTATCTACTTTGTGATGTTCCACTGATCAGTTGTTCTTGGCAAACATGTATTTGATTTCAGGAAGTTAATGAATTTGTCTGGGATACAGTATGGTGTGTTAGCCCTGGGTAAAACCATCTTACCATAACAAATACTGTCTCATCTCTTTCTCTGGCTTTGATTTTACAAGTTGAGCTGCTGAGAATGGCAACATCAATCACAGCACATAATATACTTCCTACAGTATACATTCCATCTTTCAGATATGATTTTGTGTTATAACTTGCTGAAATACAGTACCAGTCAAAAGTTTGGAGACACCTACTCATTCAAGGGTTTTTTCTTTATTTTTAATATTATCTACATTGTAGACATCAAAACTATGAAATAACACATTTGGAATCATGTAGTAACCAAAAAAAGGTTCTCAACCAGCTTCACCTGGAATGCTTTTCCAACAGTCTTTCCCACATATGCTGAGCATTTGTTGGCTGCTTTTCCTTCACTCTGCAGTCCAATTCATCATAGATCATCTCAATTGGGTTGAGGTTGGGTGATTGTGGAGGCCAGGTCATATGATGCAGCACTCCATCACGCTCCTTCTTGGTCAAATAGCCCTTAAATCAAATCAAATCAAATTCCATTTTATTTGTCACATGCGCCGAATACAAGTTGTAGACCTCACAGTGAAATGCTTACTTACAAGCCCTTAACAAACAATGCAGTTAAGAAAAATAAGTGTAAAAAATAGATATTAATTTTTTTTTCTTAACAAATAAATAATTAAAAGCAGCTGTTTTGGTACAGAGTCCATGTGCAGGGGCACAGATTAGTCAAGGTAATTGAAGTAATATGTACATGTAGGTATAGATAAAGTGACTATGTATAAATGATAAACAGAGTAGCAGCGGCATAAAACAGTGTGGGGGGGGGACAATGCAAATAGTCTGGGTAGCCATTTGATTAGCTGTTCAGGAGCCTTATGTCTTGGGGGTAGACGCTGTTAAGAAGTCTTTTGGACCTAGACTTGTTGCTCCGGTACTGCTTGCCGTGCGGTAGCAGAGAGAACAGTCTATGACTAGGGTGGCTGGAGTCTTTGACAATTCTTAGGGCCTTCCTCTGACACCACCTTGTACAGGATGGCAGGAAGCTTGGCCCCAGTGATGTACTCGGCCGTACGCACTACCCTCTGTAACGCCTTCCGTTCAGATGCTGAGCAGTTGCCATACCAGACAGTGATGCAACCAGTCAGGATGCTCTCGATGGTGCAGCTGTATAACTTTTTGAGGATCTGAGGACCATGCCAAATCTTTTCAGTCTCCTGAGGGGGAATAGGCTTTGTCGTTTCCTCTTCACGACTGTCTTGGTGTGTTTGGACCATTCTAGTTTGTTGGTGATGTGGACACCAAGGAACTTGAAGCTCTCAACCTGCTCCACTACAGCCACATCGATGAGAATAGGGGCGTGCTCGGTCCTCCTTTTCCTGTAGTACACAATCATCTTTTTTGTATTTTTTGTCTCCTTCCTATAGGCTGTCTCGTCGTTGTCGGTGATCAGGCCTACCACTGTTGTGTCATCGGCAAATTTAATGATGGTGTTGGAGTCGTGCATGGCCATGCAGTCAAGAGTGAACAGGGAGTACAGGAGGGTACTGAGCACGCACCCTTGAGGGGCCCCTATGTTGAGGATCAGCGTGGCAGATGTGTTGTTATCTACCCATACCACCTGGGGGCAGCCGGTCAGGAAGTCCAGGATCCAGGATCCAGTTGCAGAGCGAGGTGTTTAGTCCCTGGGTCCTTAGCTTAGTGATGAGCTTTGAGGGCACTATGGTGTTGAACGCTGATCTGTAGTCAATGAATAGCACTCTCACATAGGTGTTCCTTTTGTCCAGGTGGGAAAGGGCAGTGTTGAGTGCAATAGATATTGCATGATCTGTGGATCTGTTGGGGCGGTATGCAAATTGGAGTGGGTCTAGGGTTTCTGGAATAATGGTGTTGATGTGAGCCATGACCAGCCTTTCAAAGCATTTCATGGCTACAGACGTGAATGCTACAGGTTGGTAGTCATTTAGGCAGGTTACCTTAGTGTTCTTGGGCACAGGGACTATGGTGGTCTGATTGAAACATGTTGGTATTACAGACTCAGTCAGGGACAGGTTGAAAATGTCAGTGAAGACACTTACCAGTTGGTCAGCGCATGCTCGGAGTACACAGCCTGGAGGTGTGTTGGGTCATTGTCCTGTTGAAAAACAAATGATAGTCCCACTAAGCGCAAACCAGGTGGGATTGTGTATCGCTGCAGAATGCTGTGGTAGCCATGCTGGTTAAGTGTGCCTTGAATTCTAAATAAATCACCAACAGTGTCTCTAGCAAAGCACCCCTACACCATCACATCTCCTATTCCTTGTTTCACGGTGGGAACCACACATGCAGAGATAATCCTTTCACCTAATCTGCGTCTCGCAAAGACACAGCGGTTGGAACTAAAAATCTCAAATTTGGACTTGTCAGACCAAAGGACAAATTTCCACCGGTCTAATGTCCATTGCTTCTGGTTCTTGGCCCAAGCAAGTCTCTTCTTATTGGTGTCCTTTATTTTTTTTTAACCTTTATTTAACTAGGCAAGTCCTTTAGTAGTGGTTTCTTTGCAGCAATTCGACCGTGAAGGCCTGATTCACGCAGTCTCCTCTGAACAGTTGATGTTGAGAGTGTCTGTTACTTGAAGTCTGTGAAGGATTTATTTGGGCTGCAATCTGAGGTGCAGTTAACTCTAATGAATTTATCCTCTGCAGCAGAGGTAAATCTGGGTCTTCCTTTCCTGTGGTGGTCCTCATGAGAGATAGATTCATCATAGCGCATTATGGTTTTTGTGATTGCACTTGAAGAAACTTCTTGAAATGTTCCGTATTGACTGACCTTCATGTCTTAAAGTAATGATGGACTGTCGTTTCTCTTTGCTTATTTGAGCTGTTCTTGCCATAATATGGACTTGGTCTTTTACCAAATAGGGATATCTTCTGTATACCACCCCTACCTTGTCACAACACAACTGATTGGCTCAAATGCATTAAGAAGGAAAGAATTTCGACAAATTAACTTTTAACAAGGCACACCTGTTAATTGTAATGCACTCCAGGTGACTACCTCATGAAGCTGGTTGAGAGAATGCCAAGAGTGTGCAAAGCTGTCTTCAAGGCAAAGGTTGGCTATTTGAAGAATCTCAAATAGAAAATATATTTTGATTTGTTTAACACTTTTTTGGTTACTACATGATTCCATATGTGTTATTTCATAGTTTTGATGTCTTCACTATTATTCTACAATGTAGAAAATAGTAAAAATAAAGAAAAACCCTTGAATGAATAGGTGTGTCCGAACTTTTGACTGGTAATGTATATTTGTAAAAAATAACAAGACTTTAAACATTTGTTCCTCTTTGAACACTATGTGATATTTCCACTAGCTTTCAAATACAAATACATCACAATCAACTAAATGATGCAAGAGAGCCTTTCAATAATGGCTTTCTCTTTATGCTGAATTTGAACCATTTCAATCTTCTTTGAAGTAGCTTTCGGCACATTTGATGCAGAGATTTGAAAGCAGAGAATTAATAAAAATAAGAAAAGAGGCTTTGGAGGTGTTTATAGATTTCAATTATCTCTCACTTGTAGAGAGCAGAATGTGTGGTCTGATTGGGTCGCCCCTCAAGTACCACTTGAAATTTACACAGCAATTTTTCAACACACTACTAGTCTGCCATGCTAAATCTTCAAGGAATTTGCTTTGTAGGGGGATCTTCATAGCTTGGTGAATACATAGAGGTTCTAAGGGCTATGGTTTGGGGACAAAACCCCACCCCCCCAACACACAGAGACACACACACACACACACACACTATTGCAAAGTAGCAGCGCCAAAAGCGGGAGCAAAATTGCCAAACTAGGCCGGCTGACCGCTGAGCAAACAGACTCAACGTAATGGATCGGCCATCTTCTCCACCCCTCCAATTACACTGATCCTGTGTAGAGGATATGGCTGCATTGCTTCACACCCAAACTCATTCTGTTAATCCCTTACATACATATCAACCTCACATTCACGAACATTACTCTATTCCACAGCCACCCAGGCAGTGGGATTGGAGGAATGGAGGCCGCCAGCTGTGAAAAACTGCCTTCTTCAGGTTTAAATAAGATAATGAGGAATATGCAAATGTTGTGGGAGCTTATGGGATTACTAGTTGTTGGACAGTGGTCTTCCCCACAGTGATGGTGCACTAATACAGGTGTTAGTAAACTGGCATTAGGGGCCTGGCTAATGCTGCTCCATTCACTCTGGGATTGTTCCCTCGGCACGGCCATTTGTAGCTCTGTTTGCCCCCTGGTAGGGAAGCTGGCTTGGGCTGTGGTGGGTCTGCTGTTACCTACACTGACACTGGGCTTCCACACAAACTATGGATCTGTGGACCCCAGTTCTAGACACAACTTGTGAGCCTCTTGTCGGGCTTAACATGGTTTTCCATTTGTGACTTGTTTGTCAACAGGACTACCCTATCACAGTTCCTAGTGGAAGTCCACTTGTTGCCTAAAGGTGACAGGCCTTTGTGTAGTGTACTTACCAAAGGAAATGTATTATATTCTTATCTTCTATTCCATTAAATTATCTCCAGAGATGTAGGCAAAATGTGTCACTGCACAGTGAGAGAAAAATGTGTCACATTAGCTGAAAATAAATGAGCTAGACAAGCTTTTCTTTAACTGTTTTGTGTACAACTTGGAGACTCAAAAGAGCCATTCCACTGATCCAGCCCTGTAACAATGGAATCATTTAGGTGGCTAATGGTTATAAAATCCAAAATACATATTGCCTAAGAGACTTTGAAGTGTTAGTGAGGTGCATACCAATTTGGTGATTCATCATATTCACTGGCCTGGGAAAATCATGGGCATTGCTTTTTAAGGTCTTTGAAGAGTTTGTGGGATGTTGCTCAGAGCAGGCTATGGACCAATGATTAATTACATATAAAAACAATGTAAAAGGAAGCTTTAACTAATGATAATCATATTCAAGTATAGAAAAGTGAAGGACTACATTGTATTACACAGCCTAGTTCATCTCAAAAGGCAGACACTACATTATGAGAGGATTCATTTACATTCAGTGTGCACAGCAGCCAAGGCATCTCAACACAAACAGGACTGTTTGTATTTCAACAACAGTCAGAACTTGTCCTGCCACTACACTCTTAGGAAAAAACTACCTAAAAGGGTCTTCAGCTGTCCCCATAGAAGAACCCTTTGAAGGACCCTTTTTGGTTCCAGGTAGAACCCTTTCCACAGAGGGTTCAACATGAAACCCAAAAACGTTCTACATGGTTAAAAAAGGATTCTACCTGGAACCAAAAAGGGTTATCCTATGAGGAAAGCCGAAGAACCCTTTTGGAACCCTTTTTTGCCCCCCCTTCTCTTCGGAGGACAAATAAACTTTGTTTTCTATTTTTGGTTTTTACAGCTCTTTTGTTACATATACATTTTACACACATTTTACACACATTTTACACTGAACAAAAATATAAATGCAACATGTAACAATTTCAAAGATTTTACTGAGTTACAGTTCATATAAGGAAATCAGTCAATTGAAATAAAGTAATTAGGCCCTAATCTATGGATTTCATATGACTGGGAATACAGAAATGCATCTGTTGGTCACAGATACCTTTAAAGAAAAGTAGGGGTGTGGATCAGAAAACCAGTCAGTATCTGGTGTGACCACCATTTGCATCATGCAGCACAACACATCTCCTTCGCATAGAGTTGATCAGGCTGTTGATAGTGGCCTGTGGAATGTTGTCCTACTCCTCTTCAATGGATGTTGTCCTACTCCTCTTCAATGGATGTTGTCCTACTCCTCTTCAATGGATGTTGTCCTACTCCTCTTCAATGGATGTTGTCCTACTCCTCTTCAATGGATGTTGTCCTACTCCTCTTCAATGGATGTTGTCCTACTTCTCTTCAATGGATGTTGTCCTACTCCTCTTCAATGGATGTTGTCCTACTCCTCTTCAATGGATGTTGTCCTACTTCTCTTCAATGGATGTCGTCCTACTCCTCTTCAATGGATGTTGTCCTACTCCTCTTCAATGGATGTTGTCCTACTCCTCTTCAATGGATGTTGTCCTACTCCTCTTCAATGGATGTTGTCCTACTCCTCTTCAATGGATGTTGTCCTACTCCTCTTCAATGGATGTGCGAAGTTGCTGGATTGTCTTACACGTCAATCTAGAGCATCATAAAACATGCTAAATGGGTGACATGTCTGGTGAGTATGCAGGCCATGGAAGAAGTGGGACATTTTCAGTTTCCAGGAATTGTGTACAAACCCTTGCGACATGGGGCTGTGCATTATCCTGCTGAAACATGAGGTGATGGCAGTGGATGAATTGCACAACAATGGGCCTCAGGATCTCATCACAGTGTCTCTGAGCATTCAAATTGTCATTGATAAAATGTAATTGTGTTCGTTGTCCATAGCTTATGTCTGCCCATACCATAACCCCACTGCCACCATGGGGCACTCTGTTCACAATGTTGACATCAGCAACGCTGTCTGCCATCTGCCCGGTACAGTTGAAACCAGGATTCATCCATGAAGAGCACACTTCTCCAGCGTGCCAGTGGCCATCGAAGGTGAGCATTTGCCCACTGAAGTCGATTATGACGCCAAACTGCAGTCAGGTCAAGTCCCTGGTGAGGACAACGAGCACGCAGATAAGCTTCCCTGAGATGGTTTCTGAAAGTTTGTCCAGAAATGTTTCAGTTGTGCAAACCCACAATTTCATCAACTGTCCGGGTGGCTGGTCTCAGATGATCCCGCAGGTGAAGAAGCCGGATGTGGAGGTCCTGGGCTGGTGTGGTTGCACATGGTCTGCGGTTGTGAGGCCGGTTGTGAGGCCGGTTGTGAGGCCGGTTGGACGTACTGCCAAATTCTCTAAAATGCTGTTTAATCAGCTTCTTGAAATGCCACAGCTATCAGGTGGATGGATTATTTTAGTAAAGGAGAAATGTTCACTTACAGGGATGTAAACAATTTTGCGCACAAAATTTGATATAAATAAGCTTTTTGTGAGTATGGAACATTTCTGGGATCTTTTATTTCAGCTCATGAAACATGGAACCAACACTTTACATATTGCGTTTATATTTTTCTTCAGTATACCTACATGGTACTTTTATACACATCATTCACATAACAAAGATAGTTATTTTATATACACATTACATTTGTAAAAGATAGTACTCAGACATCTCCGGTTCACATGATATATAGTGTTTTCAGTAATAACTATTACTGATTATGACCTTTTTAATCCCAGCCCTCAGCTACTCTCAGCCCATCCCACCGATCTCCGTAGACCACCCTCTCTTGATTTTCATGTACCATAGATTTTTCAACTGAGCTGGGATGTCTTACATACATTGTTAACCTCTCTAATCACATAGTATCCACAGATTGTAAGATAAAGATAAATAGTTTTCCTAAGAATATTACTATACTGTTGATTGATTGACAATGTCTTCTGAAAGCACCCAACACTGCTATTTGTAGGGTTAATGTTGTGATTTTTCAGCCATTCCTGAGCCCGTGACCATAAACAAGCTACTGTACATGGGGGTAATACCAGAATGAATTATCTAATGATTCTGTCTCTTGGCAGCAAAATCTGCAGAGCTGAGATATACAGTACCAGTCAAAAGTTTGGACACCTACTCATTCAAGGGTTTTTCTTTATTTTGACTATTTACTACATTGTAGAATAATAGCGAAGACATCAAAACTATGAAATAACACATATGGAATCATGGAGTAACCAAAAAAGTGTTAAACAAATCAAACAATATTTTATATTTGAGATTCTTCAAATAGCCAACCTTTGCCTTGATGACAGCTTTGCACACACTTGGCATTCTCTCAACCAGCTTCACCTGGATAGCTTTTCCAACAGTCTTGAAGGAGTTCCCACATATGCTGAGCACTTGTTGGCTCCTTTTCCTTCACTCTGCGGTCCGACTCATCCCAAACCTTCTCAATTTGGTTGAGGTCGGGGGATTGTGGAGACCAGGTCATCTGATGCAGCACTCCATCACTCTCCTTCTTGGTAAAATAGCCATTACACAGCCTGGAGGTGTGTTGGGTCATTGTCCTGTTGAAAAACAAATGATAGTCCCACTAAGCCCAAACCAGATGGGATGGCGTATCGCTGCAGAATGCTGTGGTAGCCATGCTGGTTAAGTGTGCCTTGAATTCTAAATAAATCACAGACAGTGTCACCAGCAAAGCACCCCTAAATCATAACACTTCCTCCACCATGCTTTACGGTGGGAAATAAACATGCAGAGATAATTTGTTCACCTACTCTGCGTCTCACAAAGACATGGCGGTTGGAACAAAAAATCTCCAATTTGGACTCATCAGACCAAAGGACACATTTCCACCGGTCTAATGTCATTGCTCATGTTTCTTGGCCCAAGCAAGTCTCTTCTTATTATTGGTGTCCTTTAGTAGTGGTTTCTTTGCAGCAATTTAGTCATGAAGGCCACTAGCAAGATGGCGCCGGAAGAACTGGCAGCCGTTTTACGGGCACCTAACGAATTGTGCTATTGTGTTTTTTTTGTTTTTTTTTGTAACTTATTTTGTACATAATATTTCTGCCACCGTATCTTATGGCAAAAAAGAGCTTCTGGATATCAGGACAGCGATCACTCACCTCGGATTAGACAAAGATCTTTTCTTCAAGAAGCAGGATGCACAGGATGTACTTCAGACACCCGACAAGACCAAAATCCCCATCATTGGCAAGAGAAAGAGACGCAGGTATAGAAGACAGGGCGGGGTGCCTCGTAAGGATCCACCGACGGCGAGTGGGAAATATGCCCTTACCATCAATATTACTTGCCAACATACAATCATTGGACAATAAATTAGACGAGGTACGATCACGAATATCCTGACAACCAGAATCGTGGCTGAATGACGACATGGAAAACATTCAGCTAGCGGGATATACGCTGCCCCGGCTAGATAGAACAGCACACTCCGGTAAGACGGGGGCAGTCTGTGTACATTTGTAAACAACAGCTGGTGCATGAACTCTAAGGAAGTCTCTAGATTTTGCTCGACTGAAGTAGAGAATCTCATGACAAGCTGTAGACCACACTATTTGCCAAGAGAGGTTTCATCTATTATTTTCGTGGCTGTTTATTTACCACCACAGATGGACACTGGCACTAAGACCGCACTGAGTCAGATGTATAAGGAAATAAGCAAACAGGAAACCACTCACCCAGAGGTGGTGCTCCTAGTGGCCGGGGACTTTAATGCAGGGAAATTTAAATCAGTTTTACCTCATTTCTATCAGCATGTTAAATGTGCAACCAGAGGGAAAAGAATTCTAGATCACCTTTACTCCACACACAGAGACACGTACAAAGCTCTCCCTCACCCTCCATTTGGCAAATCTGACCATAGTTCTATCCTCCTGATTTCTGCTTACAAGCAACAATTAAAGCAGGAAGCACCAGTGACTCGATCTATAAAAAAAGTGGTCAGATGAAGCAGATGCTAAACTACAGGACTGTTTCGCTAGCACAGACTGGAATATGTTCCGGGATTCTTCCAATGGCATTGAGGAGTACACCACATCAGTCACTGGCTTTATCAATAAGTGCATAGAGCCTGCAAACTATTACAGACTACAAAGGGAAGCACAGCCGCGAGCTGCCCAGTGACAAGAGCCTACCAGACGAGCTAAACCACTTCTATGTTTCGAGGCAAGCAACACTGAGGCATGCATGAGAGAATCAGCTGTTGACTGTGTGATCACGCTCTCCATAGCCGACGTGAGTAAGAACTTTAAACAGGTTAACATTCACAAGGCCGCTGCGCCAGACAGATTACCAGGACGTGTGCTCCGGGCATGTGCTGACCAACTGGCAGGTGTCTTCACTGACATTTTCAACATGTCCCTGACTGAGTCTGTAATACCAACATGTTTCAAGCAGGCCACCATAGTCCCTGTGCCCAAGCGAACTAAGGTAACCTGCCTAAATGACTACAGACCCGTAGCACTAACGTCCGTAGCCATGAAGTGCTTTGAAAGGCTGGTAATGGCCCACATTAACACCATTATCCCAGAACCCCTAGACCCACTCCAATTTGCGCACCGTTCAAACGGATCCACAGACGATGCAATCTCTATTGCACTCCACACTGCCAATTCCCACCTGGACAAAAGGAGCACCTACGTGAGAATGCTATTCATTGACTACAGCTCAGCTTTCAACACCATAGTACCCTCAAAGCTCATCACTAAGCTAAGGACCCTGGGACTAAACGCCTCCCTCTGCAACTGGATCCTGGACTTCCTGACGGGCCGTCCCCAGGTGGTGAGGGTAGGTAGCAACACATCTGCCACGCTGATCCTCAACACTGGAGCCCCTCAGGGATCCCCTCCTGTACTCCCTGTTAACCCACGACTGCATGGCCAGGCACGACTCCAACATCATCATTAAGTTTGCCGACGACACAACAGTGGTAGGCCTGATCACCGACAACGACGAGACAGCCTATAGGAAGGAGGTCAGAGGCCTGGCCGGGTGGTGCCAGAATAACAACCTATCCCTCAATGTAATCAAAACAAAAGAGATGATTGTGGACTACAGGAAAAGGAGGACCAAGCACGCCCCCATTCTCATCGATGGGGCTGTAGTGGAGCAGGTTGAGAGCTTCAAGTTCCTTGGTGTCCACATCACCAACAAACTAGAATGGTCCAAACACACCAAGACAGTCGTGAAGAGGGCACGACAAAACCTATTCCCCCTCAGGGGACTGAAAAGATTTGGCATGGGTCCTCAGATTGTCAAAAGGTTCTACAGCTGCACCATCGAGAGCATCCTGACTGGTTGCATTACTCCAAGGCACTACAGAGGATAGTGCGTATGGCCCAGTACATCACTGGGGCTAAGCTGCCTGCCATCCAGAACCTCTACACCAGGCGGTGTCAGAGGAAGGCCTTAAGAATTGTCAAGACCCCAGCCACCCCAGTCATAGACTGTTCTCTCTGCTACCGCTTGGCAAGTGGTACCTGAGCGCCAAGTCTAGGACCAAAATGCTTCTCAACAGCTTTTACCCTCAAGCCTTAAGACCCCTGAACAGGTAAAAAATGGCTACCCGGACTATTTGCATTGTGTCCCGCCACCCCCACCCCCCTCTTTTACACTGCTGCTACTCTCTGTTTATCATTTATGCATAGTCACTTTAACTAAACCTACATGTACATATTACCTAAATTAGCCCGACTAACCGGTGCCCCCGCACATTGACTCTCTACCGGTATCACCTGCATATAGCCTCGCAACTGTTATTTTCACTTTCATTTCACAGTTTTTTAAATTGTATTTCTTTACTTATCTTTTGTTTACCTAATACCTATTTTTTACTTAAAAATTGCACTGTTGCTTAAGTAAGCATTTCACTGGTCTACACCTGTTGTATTGGGTGTACGTGACAAATTAACGTGACAAATTGATTTGATTCACACAGTGTCCTCTGAACAGCTGATGTTGAGATGTGTCTTTTACTTGAACTCTGTGAAGCATTTATTTGGGCTGCAATTTCTGAGGCTGGTAACTCTAATGAACATATCCTCTGCAGCAGAGGTAACTCTGGGTCTTCCATCCCTGTGGTGGTGCTCATGAGAGCCAGTTTCATCATAGAGCTTGATGGTTTTTACGACTGCACATTCAAAGTACTTGAAATTGTCCGTATTGACTGATCATGTCTTAAAGTAATGATGGACTGTCATTTCTCTTTGCGTATTTGAGCTATACTTGCCATAATATGAACTTTGTCTTTACCAATGAGGGCTATCTTCTGTATACCCCCTTACCTTGTCACAACACAACTGATTGGCTGAAACGCATTAAGAAGGAAATAAACTCCACATATTTACTTTTAACAAGGCACACCTGTTAATTTAAATGCATTACAGGTGACCTCATGAAGCTGGTTGAGAGAATGCTGAGATTGTGCAAAGCTGTCATCAAGGCAAATGGGTGGCTATTTGAAGAATCTCAAATATATTTGGATTTGTTTAACACTTTTTTGGTTAGTACATGATTCCTTATGTGTTATTTCATAGTTTTGATGTCTTCACTACTATTCTACAATGTAGAAAATAGAAAAAATAAGAAAACCCTTGAATGAATAGGTGTTCTAAAACTTTTGAGCGGTAATGTGTGTGTGTGTGTGTATATATATATATATATATATATATATATATATATATATATATATATATATATATATATATATATATATATATATATATATAATGTATATATATATCAATCAGTGTGTTTGAGTTTAACCATATATTGTATTTAATGCAATATTTGTTCTGTCTTTTCTGGAGAATACAATATAAATTGTAACCAGATTTTATGGCTTGTTCAAGAATTAACCGAAAATTACAAGATGTAATCAGTATAAAGGAAAAAAGGCCTTAATATTTTTTTTTACTGATGAATGTTTTAGTAATTTACTAGAGAACCAATTAATAGAATAGAATGTAATTTAGCAGACACTCTTATGCAGAGCGACTTACAGGAGCAATTAGGGTTAAGAGCCTTGCTCAAAGGCACATCAACAGATTTTTCACCTAGTCGGCTTGGAATTCAAACCAACGACCTTTCAGCTACTGGCTCAATGCTCTTAACTGCTGGCTACCTGCCGCCTAGTTCAGGTTTAAGTATAACCTATGTATGAGTGAAGCTTTTAGTGAGAGGTTTAATGCTTTAACGTTTAATAACTTCAGCCACCCCAACTCACATTCGTTATATAAATAAGCACGTTTAATTTTGGCTTCGTGTTCCAAAAAAAAATTCATTAGTAAACTGTGATATGACTAAAGAGTTAAAAAGTCCTACAGTTACTTTAGAGAGAGGAAGCAGCCAGCTGGAGAGATGGATATTCATTCTACATATTCATTAAGCCAACAACAGTAGTGGTACCTGTTGATTCTCCCTTCAGGAGGAGCTCTGGACTGAGTGGATCCTATCTGCATTTTGAAATCTATTACATTGTAATGTGTTTGTTTTCAGAAAAACAAGGCAGATGAAAGGCAGCGTATTTATGACTATCTTTGGGAACATTAAAGTGGATAACACATGCATGTATGACACCATGCACAAAGTCACCATCCACTTGGTCCAATGATCAATGAATGGCAATGAATCAACATGAAACTCTACAGCAGCCTGTTCCCTACTGTTCACTGCAATTACTGCCCACTGACAAGAACAATACCACAACATTTCCCTTTCTTGAGCAGGCAATTAGTGACTGCTTGGGCTAAAGACCCAGAGCCAAGGCTCAGCAAATACTGGTCAGCTTCCTACTCTGTGGGCCAGTACTCTGTGGCCAGTGGGGAACCTGAATTCAGACTGTTGCATTGATGATTCATTCTTACTGTCTTTGTTTCTAAAAGTAAATTGTCTTCAAGTATAGAAATGCACCCTCTCAGGGAAATCAGATTTGGTCTTTTTTTGCCAGTGGGGTGTCATTAGACACTATGAAATTACACTTTGTTATGTTCTGTAGAAATATATCTATTTTTACAGCAGGTCGATGCAGCACATTGGCCTGTACAGTATCGCATAGACTTGCAATGCATATTTTCTTCTTACTACTGTTAAAATATATATATATTACTACTAACGTCTAAGGTGACTCCAATGTTTAATAGTAGTCTGTCCCATATCAGTATTCACTCCATAAATATTATTTTTGCTGTACTTTTTGAAAGAGTTTCAACCTAAGTATTTACCAAATCTCATGAAAATGTAAATTGCGGATTATTGTCATTTCAATGTCCAAACACTGAAGGAACAATGTTAAGTACGCCCTCTACTGATAGATTCGAGGAAGGTCATTTCGAGAACAAGCCTAATGTCTTACATTTCTTGGAAATAGAATACTGAAGTTAGGGTTAGATTTCGGTTTGGGTTAGGTTTGTGGTTGAAGCTACAGTAATGTTGAGATTGAACCCGAATGTGAACATGAAGCTAGGGTTACGGTTGTGGTAGACACTACGGTTAGGGTTGAACCGGGATGTGGGCATGAAGCTATAGGCTTAAAGTTAGGGTTGTTGTTGAGGCTGGGGTTGAACCAGGATGTGGACATGAACCCTAACCAAAACAGAGCATGGGTTGCTGTCATAACTTGACCATAAACTGCTTACAGATTAAGGAAACCAATATGTAATTCGGGTGAACTCTCCCTTTAACATAGCAGGAACAGCACCATCTAGTGGTCAGAACCTGGTCATATCAGGGTGTAGGATGGGACAGAAACCTAACAACTTCAATGACTAACTTCTCAAACAGGGGAAAAAAACATCACCAAATTCACTGAGAATACATTACAAAAGATGAAGAAACAATAATCAAAGCCGCAGCGCCATACTACTTGTCAAACACTGAGATGTGATACTGTATACTGGTTGTTAGGTGGGATTGTCGTGGGGTGTGGGGGGTCCGTGGGTGGCTTTTTACAATGTCTTTGGATTTCTCATGTCTTAATATTATACGTTTTTTTGTTCCAAATTGGATATTAGGTACTATATAGTATTTTATTGAATATTATATGAATCCTATCAATTAAAATTGCCAATTTGGGTGCAATCATTTAGCTTAATTCCTCAGAGATTAAATTATATTTCTACAAATTAATGTTGCAGGAATGCTAATCTTATCCGTTTCTTACTACAGAAATGATTTCAAAACAATCTGAGATGGTGGATGTGGTGGCTTGCTGAAATTACATGGAACGACCCTTACAGGCATTTAGATCCAACATAAGCTCCTCATAAATATGGCTCTAAGTATTCAGAGAAAGATTCCAGTTGTTAACTTGTGTCCACATTATGAAAACAATAAAATATGAAATAACTTAAATAATAATAAGTGATACTGACGTATTGGTATACACTTCAAACTTCAGCAACATATTTTATTCAAGAAATAATATGAATTTAATAAAAATCTTAACTCAAAAGCTGTAAATGACAACATTTACTAACGTTAGTGGGATATTAAAAAGATTACAAAAAGAGTTCTCATGAGCTTTGTTACTCTCAGGATTCCCCTGTAACCCCAGACCCACACCACCATGGATATGTATAGACAACATGTGGGAAAAAAACTGTTTCCCACCGCAGCTCATAGACATCCACACACAGATATACCTCATCAACTGGCCTAACGCTTTGCCATACTGAGAGGCCATTGTGCACTCAAACCTGGGAAATGTATTGCTGCTAAATGAATTTGAGGTTGAGCAATACCCAGAAAATGCGGTTCTTTTAGACTACCTCCTTGTTGTTCCCTACCCGGTTTTGTTCTTTGGTGGAGGGACACAAGACTTGCCATTGTAACAGCTTCTCCTATTTATTCTATTCTGTTAACCCCTTTTAAGAAGTGTGGAAATTCCAGCACTCCAAGGACGGGAGTTTTCTTTACAGGGTGCCACCTATTTGCTGCTCATAAAACAATATTTAGGTTGATTCAGTGCATTGTGTGCGTCACCTCACTGAATGGGCCCCATTCATGCAGGGTGAAGGGTGTAGCGTGGGGCTATGCCGAGGTAGCGTGGGTCCCTGTGTTCTGGGGAGGGGCTGTCACTTGTTAGCAGGAGTGGTAGAAAGGAGGCCTGCCAGCGTCCTATGCTTGGGTTAGCATTGAGGTGATTTAACTGCATAATCGGATTGAAACTGAGCCACGGTATTTATGTCAGTTCACATTTCATCAAATGGGGAGTGTGAATTGAAGTCGACAGTACAGAGGGTTAATCCAGAACTAAAGCCAAAATAATTAGGGGCTCCATCTAATCCACTCGCCATTCTACAAGCTGGGGAGAACATTGAAATGAGACAACGCTTTCTGTTGGCAGGCTACTATGGCCCAAACATTTAAATGGGCCAATCACCTCCCAGATTCTCACCCCTGCCAGGCTCTTAGATGCTGTATTGGCTCTTTGAGCATGAAAATGAGTTTTGCTCCATGATTGCAGTAATGAATTTAGCAATGAATTTTAAATGAAAAAGAAACACATGCACCAATGACACATCAAACTGCTGAGGAATGTATAGGATAATGGTTTGTGATTAAGTCCAAATAAATTATAGTTTATAAATGATAAACTTACAGTTGAAAGATTAGTTCGTTTCGAGTATAGCTTAGTTTAGTTTAAACTTTAGCCTCTTAGTTTTAGTTTAGGAATTGAATACTGAATGGATGTTAGCCATTTTATCTCTATTGCTTTTTGTGACTCCTGTCTTTGGCTGTAAAAATTACTGTTTGTCTGTGATTTTGCGGTGACCTAACATAATAGTTTGTGGTGCTTTCGCTGTAAAGCCTGTTTGAAATCGGACTCTTTGGTGGGATTAACAACAAGATTACCTTTAAAATGGTATAAGATACAGGTATGTTTGAGGAATTTTAATTATGAGATTTCTGTTGTTTGAATTTGGCGCCCTGCACTTTCACTGGCTGTTGTCATATCATCCCGTTAACGGGTTTGCAGCCATAAGAAGATATGTAACTTTTTTGCCGATGTTAAAGTCATTTAAATGTTGAAGATAATGATGAAATAATTCCACTCTGAAACCATATAATTGTATGAAATTGATTAGAATCATGAAATTGTATTCTGATGATGTGTGTAGTTTTAGTCAGAATTAGGTTAAAACAATGTATCTGTATAGTGGAAAAACCCAGACTGTCTGAGCAAGGCGTAGCTCAGGATTTGAACTTGTATGGGGGGGGGGGGGGCGAAGAAAGATACCAAGAACAGTTAGACTGTGTTTGATCCCACCTGGCAGGAAGTGAGAAAACTTAGGAGGACAGGGAGGATTTCTCAAGGTCTCAGGTCAGCTAGGCCTCTGAGAGATTTGGGTAGTGATACAGTATGTGCGTAGGATACCTACTGTTTGTGTGTGAAGGTATGTGCGTAAGGAGCCAGTATAAAATGGATGGGTTTGTACAACGGGGGAGAGTACTCTCGTGAATAAACATTTGACTATTGTAGGCTGGGCCTGTCTGTTTTCATTTCAACCAGTATCTTACAATCTTTTGTGTTGCAGACTGAGTAGTTAATTGAAGTTCAGTTTATGAACACTGAGAACATAATTCTCTTAACAGCCGACCTAACCAAATTCACATTGAAATGTAAGTTATAGATCTGTCATTCTCATTGAAAGCAAGTCTAAGAAGCTGTATACAGTATCTGTTTTATGTACACTAATTGTATGCTTCCCATTCTTTCGGTTTTGTATACCAGCTTCAATCTCCTGAAAACATAATATTTTTGGTTATTGAAAAGATATATTTCTAAATTTGCTTGTTTTGTCACAAACTAAAATTAAGCAAACTATTAGAATTTCAGCAACCAGGAAATGGCGGAGCAATTTCTGCATATTGCACCTTTAAATGGTGTAAAGAGATGCAGGTTTCCTGTTTAGGAAGAACAGGAAAGGGCAGGGAGTTTCTGCAAAGCTTTTTGATTGGTTCGCCTGAGTGGGCGTTGTGCGTCAGGATGTCATAATCACAGCCTGAAAGAGCATACTGAGTGCTAAAGCAGCCCCAGGATTATGGCTGTTTTATACAGGGGCGTCCGCGGAAACTTTAAAGATAATACAGAAATCATGACTACGGTGTCTTCGGAAAGTATTCAGACCCTTTCCCCTTTTCCACATTTTGTTACTTTACAACCTTATTCTAAAATGTATTAAATGTGTGTTGTTCTCAATCTACACACAATACCTCATAATGATAAAGTGAAAGCAGGTTTTTAGAAATGTTTGCAAATGTATTACAAATAAAAAACTGAAATACCTTATTTACATAAGTATTTAGACACTTTGCTATGAGAGTCAAAATTTAACTCGGATGCATCCTGTTTCCATTGATCATCCTTGAGATGTTTCTACAACTTGATTGGAGTCCACCTGTGGTAAACTCAATTGATTGGACATGATTTCGAAAGGCACACACTGTAACGCTTGTCATTGGAATGAGGTGAGGACCAAAGCGCAGCGTGGTAAGTGTCCATATTCAATTTAATAACTGGACACTAAGAATACAAAAATAACGTGAATGATACAAAACGAAAACGAAACAGTCCCGTATGGTGAAAACACAGACACAGAAAAACAACCACCCACAAAACACAAAGGAAAACAGGCTCTCTAAATATGGCTCCCAATCAGAGACAACGACTGACACCTGCCTCTGATTGGGAACCATACTAGGCCAAACACATAGAAATATAACCATAGAACAAAACATAGAAAAACAACATAGAATGCCCACCCCAACTCACGCTCTGACCAAACTAAAATAAAGACATAAAAAAGGAACTAAGGTCAGAACGTGACAGTACCCCCCCCCCCAAAGGTGCGGACCCCGGCCGCAAAACCTGAACCTATAGGGGAGGGTCTGGGTGGGCATTTACCGCGGTGGCGGCTCTGGAGCGGGACGAGGACCCCACTCCACCATAGTCTCGGCCCCCTTCTGTGTTACCTTAGGAGCGGCGACCCTCGTCACCGACCCTGGATTCGAGACCCTAGTAAAGGGCACCGCTGGACTGAGGGGCGCCTCTGGACTGAGGGGCGCCTCTGGACTGAGGGGCAGCTCCGGACTGGAGGGGCAGCTCCGGACTGGAGGGAGACTCTGGCAGATCCGGACTGGAGGGAGACTCCGGCAGATCCGGACTGGAGGGAGACTCCGGCAGATCCGGACTGGAGGGAGACTCCGGCAGATCCGGACTGGAGGGAGACTCCGGCAGATCCGGACTGGAGGGCGGCTCAGGCGGCTCCTGACTGACGGGCGGCTCAGGCGGCTCCTGACTGACGGGCGGCTCAGGCGGCTCCTGACTGACGGGCGGCTCAGGCGGCTCCTGACTGACGGGCGGCTCAGGCGGCTCCTGACTGATGGGCGGCTCAGGCGGCTCCTGACTGACGGGCGGCTCCTGACTGACGGGCGGCTCAGGCGGCTCCTGACTGACGGGCGGCTCAGGCGGCTCCTGACTGACGGGCGGCTCAGGCGGCTCCTGACTGATGGGCGGCTCAGGCGGCTCCTGACTGACGGGCGGCTCCTGACTGACGGGCGGCTCAGGCGGCACCTGACTGACGGGCGGCTCAGGCGGCTCCTGACTGACGGGCGGCTCAGGACAGACGGGCGGCTCAGGACAGACGGGCGGCTCAGGCGGCTCAGGACAGACGGGCGGCTCAGGACGGACGGGCGGCTCAGGCGGCTCCTGACTGACGGGCGGCTCAGGCGGCTCCTGACTGACGGGCGGCTCAGGCGGCTCCTGACTGACGGGCGGCTCAGGCGGCTCCTGACTGACGGGCGGCTCAGGCGGCTCCTGACTGACGGGCGGCTCCTGACTGACGGGCGGCTCAGGCGGCACCTGACTGACGGGCGGCTCAGGCGGCTCCTGACTGACGGGCGGCTCAGGACAGACGGGCGGCTCAGGACAGACGGGCGGCTCAGGCGGCTCAGGACAGACGGGCGGCTCAGGACAGACGGGCGGCTCAGGCGGCTCAGGACAGACGGGCGGCTCAGGCGGCTCAGGACAGACGGGTGGCTCTGGAGGGTCCGGACTGGAGGGAGGATCTGGAGCGTCTGGACTGGAGGGACACACAGGAGACTTGGTTCTTAGAACAGGCACAGTACTCACCAGGCTGGAGAGATCTACTGGATGCCTGGTCCTTGGAAGAGGCACAGGATAGACCGGTCCGTGGAGGCGCACTGGAGATCTCGAACTAAGGGCCTGAACAACCCGTCCTGGCTGGATGTTGATTTTAGCCCGGCACTTGCGGGGCGCAGGCACAGGACGCACTGGGCTGTGCAGACCCACGGGAGACACAGTGCGTAGGGCTGGTGCCATATAACATGAACCGAGGAGACGCACTGGAGACCAGATGCGCTGAGCAGGCTTCATCGCACCTGGCTCGATGCCCACTCCAGCCCGGCCGATACGAGGAGCGGCAATGTAGCGCACCGGGCTATGCGTGCGCACTGGGGACATCGTGCGCTTCTCCGCATAACACGGTGCCTGGCCGGACCACCTCTCTCCACGGAAAGCACGGGAAGTTGGCTCAGGTCTCCTACCTGACTTAGCCACACTCCCCGTGTGCCACCCCCAATAAATTTTTGGGGCTGCCTCTCGGGCTTCCTTGCCAGCCGTGTTCCCTCGTAACGCCGGTTCCCTTTTCCCTTTTCCTGCTGCCTCCGCTCTCCTGGCTGCCTCCACTTGTTCCCATGGGAGGCGATCCCTACCAGTCAGGATCTCCTCCCATGTGTAGGATCCCTTGCCATCTAGAATGTCCTCCCATGTCCATGAGTCCAGAACTCGCTGCTGCCCGATACCACGCTGCTTGACTAAGGTCAGAACGTGACACACACCTGTCTATATAAGGTCCCATAGTTGACAGAGCATGTCAGAGCAAAAACCAAACCATGAGGTCAAAGGAATTGTCCGTAAAGCTCTGAGACACGATTGTGTTGAGGCACAGATCTGGGGAAAGGGAACAAAAAATGTATGAAACCAAGGCTGAACCCTTTGGCCTGGATGCCAAGCGTCCCTTCTGGAGGAAACCTGGCACCAACCTTACGGTGAAGTATGATAGTAGCAGCATCATGCTGTGGGGATGTTTTTCAGGGACTGGGAGGATTGGGGGAAAGATGAGCTTTCCTAGCTGAAAACCTGCTCCAGAGCGCTCAGGACCTCAGACTGGGGCGAAGGTTCACCTTCCAACAGGACAACAACCCTAAGCACACAGCCAAGACAACGCAGGCGTGGCTTCGGGACAAGTCTCTAATGTCCTTGAGTGGCCCAGCCAGAGCCTGGACTTGAACCCAATCGAACATCTCTGGAGAGACTACTCCCTTCACAGAACAGCACAATCTGGCTCGAACCAGAATAGAAAGAGTGGAGGCCCCGGTGCACAACTAAGCAAGAGGACAAGTACATTAGAGTGTCTAGTTTGAGAAACAGACCCCTCACAAGTCCTCAACTGGCAGCTTCATTAAATAGTACCCACAAAACACCAGTCAACAGTGAAGAGGCGACTCCGGGATGCTGGCCTTCTAGGCAGAGGTCCTCTGTCCAGTGTCTGTGTTCTTTTGCCCATCTTAATCTTTTCTTTTTATTGGCCAGTCTGAGATATGGCTATTTCTTTGCAACTCTGCAAAAAACTCAGTTTCCAGCTACAATAGTCATTTTCAACATTGTCTACACCATTTCTAATCAATTCGAAATTATTTTAATGGACAAAAAAAAAAGGTGTTTCTCTTTAAAACAAGGACATCTAAGTGACCCCAAACTCTTGAACGGTAGTGTATGTAAATGTGATATCAGTTCATTTGTAATACATTTGCAAAAGTTTCAAAAACAGTTGCTTTGTCATTATGGGGTAATGTGTGTAGATTGGATTATCCCCCCCCCCCCCCCCCCCCTCCGATTCTAGAATAAGACTAATGTATCAAAATGTGGAAAAAGTCAAGGGGGTCGCAATACTTTCTGAAGGCATTGTATTTGTCTTCTATGATGTGTAATATTGGGATGCAAACTCAAATTTGAATACATTAACTGTCCGACGTGGTACATGTGTATTCTTTTAAGCCCATAATCTATCAAGGCGAGACCCAGATGCAGATGGTTGGAATCTTAATGTTTATTAATCCAAAAGGAGTTGGCAAGATAATGGTTGTGGACAGGCAAGAGGTCAAAACCAGATCAGAGTCCAGGAAGTACGGAGTGGCAGACAGGCTCATGGTCAAGGCAGGCAGGTACAGAGTCCAGAAACAGGCAAGGGTCAAAACTGGGAGGACTAGAAAAAGGAGAATAGCAAAAAGCAGGAGACCGGGAAAACCGCGGGTCGACTTGGGACATACAAAACGAACTGGCACAGAGAGACAGGAAACACAGGGATAAATACACTGGGGAAAACCAGCGACACCTGGAGGGGGTGAAGACAATAACAAGGACAGTTGAAACAGATCAGGGTGTGACATGTGTGAGGTGTATACTTTTGTTTCAAAGTAAATTTATTTGACTACTAAAAAACACTGACCCTGATTTAGCCCACCGCATTAAAATGTTAAATCTATTTGAATCTATAGCAAGACCTGAAAATGGTTTTCAAGCAAGGATGTTCTAGTGCTGTTCGGGCAAATCAAAGTACTGATTGGGGACTTATTTGTGGAGAAATGTAAGTATTTTTCTGGGTGATTTGTAATGTTTTATTTGTGCTTCCCATGACTGTGTTGTATTTGAATGTGTATATACACTATGCATATACTGTATCTACCTTGCCCTAAGTGCAGTTGTCTGTGCCCAATGTTTGTACCATGTTTTGTGCTGCTACCATTTTGTGCTGATGCCATATGTTGCTACCATGTTGTCATGTTGTGTTGCTGCCATGCTATGTTGTCTTAGGTCTCTCGTTATGTAGTGTTGTGTTATCTCTCTTGTGATTTGCCTTCTTTTTTTTATCCAAGACCCCGTCCTGCAGGAGGCCTTTTGCCTTTTGGTAGGCCGTCATTGTAAATAAGAATTTGTTCTTAGCTGACTTGCCTAGTTAAATAATAAAATAGAGCATACCAAATGATAGTCCCACTAAGCCCAAACAAGATGGGATGGCGTATCGCTGCAGAATGCTGTGGTAGCCATGCTGCTTGAGTGTGCCTTGAATTCCAAATAAATCAGTGTCACCAGCAAAGCACCCTCACACCTCCTCCTCCATGCCTTACGGTGGGAACCACACATGCAGAGATCATCCGTTCACCTACTCTGCGTCTCACAAAGACACGGCGGTTGGAACCAAAAATCTCAAATTTGGACTCATCAGACCAAAGGACAGATTTCCACCGCTCTAATGTCCATTGCTTGTCTTTCTTGGCCCAAGCAAGTCCCTTCTTCTTATTGGTTCCTTTAGTAGTGGTTTCTTTGCAGCAATTTGAACATGAAGGCCTGATTTACATAGTCTCCTCTGAACAGTTGATGTGTCTGTGAACTCCGTGAAGCATTTTTTTGGGCAGCAATTTCTGAGGCTGAAGAACTTATTCTCTCCAGCAGAGGTAACTCTGGGTCTTCCTTTCCTGAGGTGGTCCTCATGAGGGCCAGTTTCGTCATAGAGCTTGATGGTTTTTGCGACTGCACTTGAAAGTTCTTGAAATGTTCCGGATTGACTGACTTTCATGTCTTAAAGTAATGATGGACTGTTAGTTTCTATTTGCTTATTTGAGCTGTGGCTACTTTGAAGAATCTCAAATATAAAATATATTCTTGATTTGTTTAACACTTTTTTTTGGTTACTACATGATTCCATCTGTGTTTATTTCATAGTTTGTCTTCACTATTGTTCTACAATGTAGAAAATAGTAAAAAGAAAGAAAAACCCTGGAATGAGTAAGTGTGTCAACTTTTGACTGGTACTGTCTATATTGTGATAGGTAAGATATACAAAATCTTGCAGAGAGCATATCCAACCGACAATCTCTTGGAACAAAGACTTAAAAATAACTCATGTTGGCACAAGATGGAGGGAAAGTTGGCGCGTAACTACTGAAATTACGGTTAATGAAAATCAGTATAAACTAATGTATACAATTTATTACACGAGACAAAATGTACAAATTCTATAGCAAATGGCAGCCATGTCTTGAGTATAAAACCATCAATGATTAAATAATCCATGCTTTCTGGGAATGCTATAAATTTACTTTGAATCTGTCTGCATATTTAAAGACATGGTATATGAGGGTGTAGTGAAATACCCAATGGGCTGGACAATTCTCTTCTCATCACTCATCTTGAAAAAAACGTATATTAAAAACTTGTAAATCAGTTAATTTGCCATCATTCACACAATGGAAAAATCGAATGATTTATTATTGAAAAAGCATGGGCGACCGAGAAAAACGAATTGGTACAATTTAAGGCCATGTGGCAAATAATGCAGGCACTAGGGATGGAGGTGTGAGCATTCGGGTCTGTGCAGAGGAGATGTGTGCGTCTGTAAGTTGTTGTTCGTATGTGTATGTTTGCATTTGGTTAAAAAAAATGTTAAATGTTTTTTTATATAATTTAGCAAAAAACACTTAAAACACTACTCCTCTGGCACTAAATGACCGATCTACACAAAACATGATACATGGCATCTATGGACCAAGCTTTCACAAATTATGTTTTTCCAGAATAGCATCTCGAACAACAACACTGACCAATAAACAATGTGGGCTTGGTCTGGCACATAAATGCATATAACTCCAACATGGATATTCGTATTGCAACAAAACTTGGTACACATGTTCCAAACACTGTCAAGACTCAACATTTCTAAGCACATTGAGATCAATTACACAATGGCTCTATAAACGGGCACATGTTTCTCTTGATCGGTTTGACTCAGTCATGACATTTGGCACACATGCTCAGGGACATGAATCTATCTAGCCTGTAAAGTATTGTTCAGTGTGACCGCATGGAGGCACTGTTGGACAGTAAAAATCATTCAAGCAAGCTCATTGGCTCATAGCGGTCATATTGTCTATACAAGAGTTGGAAAATAAATGCTATATACCAAAGTTGGTGCCGGTCGGTCCAGCGGTTCTGTAGAAGAATCCGTTTTAAAGTTATAAACATAATTGAAAATGGTCCAAAACACATCAAAATTGTATTATATTGCATGAACAGTTTGATTTTGAGTTCTGATATTTGGCAAGCATGGTAAACAGTAGAGAAGTAACTTGTCCTAAGGCAATGTGTAAATTTTTTCCAATTGGTGGCACAGTGGGCCCATAGTTGAACCCTGGCATTGCTGCTTACCCTCTCGCTTCGGCTCTTCTTCTCTGGTGTAGCCTACATTCATGAATTTGCTTAGTTGCAAAATACTAATATTCACAACAAAAAAAAAACATTGTGCAAAATGTTTACCCGTCCATGTTTTTATTACTATTCCAGTTCTTTCTTTCATTCTTTCTTTAAGAACACATTCATGAATTAATTAATTGAGTTTGCAGTAATTTTGTTTGAGCGCCACCAGTGATCTGCATCAAAAATCCAGTGCGACGTTTGCGTACTATTTTATTTCGTCATCATTCTGCGACAGGCTTGCCAGCACACAAAAACCACAACACAGACTCTCAAACAAATGAAACGTTGCTGATTGCATGTGGTTTGCGAAATATCGATGTTGACAAGTAGCAATACCAGGTAAGCTGAACTGTTGTCACCAAATGTAGACCTATTTTCTTATATGGGCTTGTGTGTGTTTTTCTCTTAGCTAGCGTTAGCTATCTAAGTTAGCATCTGAGCCTACCAATAAATAAATTGTGATAACGCCAGTTAGCTAACGTAGATAATTAGCGCGATGCATGTGCCAGATGCAGTACTGTAGATAAAATGCCAAAGGCTGGGCAAGCCTTTCGTGTGACAGCAAGTTTTCGTTTCAAGGCAAACTACGCTAGCTAGCTTGCTAACTGACGTTTTTTTAATTCTCTTTTTTTGGTCACATTTTATTTTATTGCAGAAAAATCAGTATACATACAAGAAGTATACAAACAGACAATGATAACATATGCTAGGGGGTACAACAAATTTCAGATTATACAAATACCTTAAAAGATGCACACATTGATTGTTTTAGCAGCTTTCTTATTAGAAGAATGTAGAACGGTCTTAATGTACTGCTCGAATTCTTATAGAAAACACGGAGGAGTGATTTATTACAAGTGAATTTACATTTATCAATATGAAAGTTTTCCATTAGCACAATTAGATGAATGCGAATTGTTTTTCTTTATCCTTTTTATAGTTAAGGAAGCAGAACGTTCTCCCATTTAAAAAAAACAAGTAATCAAGAATATTAACAATTATTAAACTATGAATATCTTTCCATAATATCTTTACATATAGAAACTGTTTCTGGATGCTCAACACAAAAAATACTGTTCATGTCTGAGTTTCTTCATGTACTGACTCGCAGGGTAATACTTCCGGATGATTCTGAAAGAGACCTCTTTGACCTTGTTAACAAGCAGGTATTTGTGCGGTAATAACCAGACTTTTTTTCCCAATAGATATTATTGACAAATGTATTTCAGTAAGTTGTGACATAAGGAATGGAAACAACATCCCTTTGAAATTAAGCACGTATAGATATGTTATTCTGAGGGAGCAATGAGAAACACATGTTTACTATTGGAGAGACAACTGGATCAAGCAAGGGCAGGTCAAGAAGGTAAGGTCTGGTTACACCTCTAAATAACATGAGAGTTCCAGATAGAATAGCATCAAAGACTATGGCGAACTCTCTAGGTGTAACAGGGATATTGTAACGAGATAAAAATTCCTCATAATTGAGTAACAATCCTTCTGCATTAAAAAGTTGACTCACCAGCAGGATATGATTATTAAACTAGTTCTTAAAAAAATAAAGACTTTATTTCTCTACAAAATATCCTTATTGTTCCAAATGAAATACCTATGCGGGGAATTTTTATTTATTTATTAACGACCACGCTAAGGGTACTTGTCTATGGAAAGCAGATCATTTTGTAGGAATCTTATCAATGTTAGTTACAAAGTAACAAATTGAAGCCACCATGTTAACTGATGTTGATTACATAACAGTCCTGACATCATTAGTTACAGTTACTATTGTAACATTGATATTGGTGATGAGGTTTTTCTGGACACATTAACGTAAACTCATCTTTGATATATAAACCTATCAATTCTGTGCTAGTAACTAGCTAGCCCAGAATGGCTGTTTTGTGCAGCTCTAACTGCCTCAATATTCAAGTGGATATGACAGTAATTGTAACTTTATATTGCCATGTCAATACATTGAAAGTAAAGTTACCTAGCAGTCCATCCCTTTAGATATTTTTACAAAATGACTAAGGTTATTTAATATCTCAAATTCTACACATTTTGCCATGAGGCGGAGAGAAGATATAGCTAATGTCACGGAATTCTACTCATTTTGCCATGGGGAGGAGAGGGAAATGAGCTGTTTTACAGGGATATGCGCAATGCCGTCGGGGGTACGCCTTACAAAAATGTGATTCACATAAAAAAATTATATATATTTCTTCACATTTTCAAACAGTCCATTTATATTTTCCAATGGGGCTATACATTTGGGTGAGTTTTTTTTCTCGCCTGAGTAGCCTTGTTTCACTGCCACAAATTAAATTAAACCATCTAGTGTTCAGCGAAATTAACAACACAATGTCAAATACAGGTAGCCTAGTTAAATAATTAACATCCAATCACATTAACCATTACTCTCTCGCGGGAATTCCACTAACAGTCC
This sequence comes from Salvelinus namaycush, assembly GCF_016432855.1. Classification (NCBI taxonomy): domain Eukaryota; kingdom Metazoa; phylum Chordata; class Actinopteri; order Salmoniformes; family Salmonidae; genus Salvelinus; species Salvelinus namaycush. The sequence goes on from NC_052327.1 coordinate 34,975,498, forward strand.
GTATGTAGCCAAATGTAGCTGCTGCTCATGTTGGTATCTGCACTGATGGCGTGACGGAGACATAGTTGACTGGTAATGCGTGTGCAAGCAGTTGCTCCCAACGCCACTTGGGTACACTGCAGCATCCACAGAGAGGCTCTTGCTGCCAAGGGAATGCTTGAAAGATGTTTTGGACACTACAGTGAAAATGGTTAACTTTGTTAAAGCAAGGCCCCTGAACTCTCGTGTATTTTCTGCACTATGCAGTGATATGGGCAGCGACCATGTAACGCTTTTACAACTTACAGAAAGAAGCTGGTTATCAAGGGGCAAAGTATTGACACGTTTTTTAAAATTGAGAGACGAGCTTAGTTTTCTTTACTGACCATAATTTTCACTTGTCTGACCTATCTATCTGGGTGATGTTTTTTCTCGCCTGAATGATCTGAGTCTAGGATTACAGGGACTCTCCGCAACTATATTCAATGTGCGGGGAAAGATTGAGGCTATGATTAAGAAGTTGAAGTTCTTCTCTGTCTGCATTAACAAGGACAACACACAGGTCTTTCCATCATTGTATGATTTTTTTTTTGTGTGTGCAAATGAACTCAAGCGGACAATGTCAAATGTGATATAGCGAAGCACCTGAGTGAATTGGGTGTGCAATTACGCAGGTACTTTCCCGAAACGGATGACACAAACAACTGGATTCGTTATCCCTTTCATGCCCTGCCTCCAGTCCACTTACCGATATCTGAACAAGAGAAACTGCAACAAGCGGTTCTGTGAAATTTTATTTAATCATAAGCCACTGCCAGGTTTCTGGATTGGGCTGCGCTCCAGAGTAATCGCGCTGTTAAGACACTGATGCCTTTTGCAACCACGTACCTATGTGAGAGTGGATTCTCTGCCCTCACAGCATGAAAACTAAATACAGGCACAGACTGTGTATGGAAAATGATTTAAGACTGAGACTCTCAACCCAACATTGTAGAGATATGTGCATCCTTTCAAGCACACCCTTCTCATTAACCTGTGGTGAGTTATTCACAATTTTCAATGAACAAATAAGGTTTTATATGTAAGATGGTTAAATAAAGAGCAAAATTATTGATTGTTATTATATTATTATTTGTGCCCTGGACCTATAAGAGCTCTTTGTCACTTACCATGAGCCGGGTTGTGATGACAACTCACACTCATTCTTATGTTTAATAAATGTATTGTGTGTGTGTGGCAGGCTTACAATGATGGCAAAAAAAACATTTGAGAGTGCGCTGACCCTGGTGCTAGAGGGGGTACAGCTGGAAGTTGAATGTTTGAAGGGGTACGGGACTATAACAAGTTTGTGAACCACTGCTCTTTTGTGTGAGCGCGGTCGGGATGGGCCAGCAGATCTCATGCCAGGCGGTAGGTAAATGACTTGGTGACTTTGCTTGTGTTTGTTTGGGTATCCCCCGGTCAGGCCCCCCTGCACCGTCTTCTCATAGTGCTTTTTTGTGAGCGAGGTCGGGATGGGCCAGCAGATCTCAGGCCAGGCAGTGATGACCAGTCTACCTGAGAAGCTGGTGAAACATGCCGGGCTTGTACGAGACAGCGGTTACCTCAACTACGAGGAGTTCCTGGGCAGGGTGGCAGAGCTCAATGACATGTAAGGCTGACCATGTTGTGTCATACTGTCAATATACTCCATGTTTCCACTGTTCTTTGTAATAAGTCAGTAGGCAAAGAGAAAAGCTCTCTTTCATTTCCAGATGGTAGGCTAAGGCCCCAAAGTGACATACTGGTCCTCCTCTGGCACTTCCTGATCATTATCCCATTACACCACTGGTTATTAACTGACACGATCCAGGTTATGAACATAGTCAAGAGCTAGAGAGCGGCGATAAATTGCCTGAATTGATATAATGATAAATGGAACGTTTTACTTTTTTTTGTTATCATTTAAACCACTACTAGTTTTGACGGTTGTATCTATCAATTGTTCCATTAACAATCGCACATAATAGTAAATGTACTTAATTTCAAACTTCGCATTTCTATAGTATAGGCTACTTATTATTGCAGGCATTTTGCTGATATCATTACGTGATCGGTATGGTCGGTGTCGATTATTGTCCCAGCTCTAGCTAGAGCGTTCTCGGCCAACTGGAATTTAACCTAGTCTCTTCCCCAATCAGTAGGCCTTGCTGCCGCTAGTGTAAATTTAGCTCTCATAGGCAGTAAGTGACAGAAAATAAGGATAGTTTGGTGTCGGTGTTGAATTGAACAGAAAATGCATTGCTTTGGTTGGATGACAGCACTTAACCAGTGGCATAAAACAAACTCTTAGATAACTTTAAGAGTGACTTACCTTACCTTGCAAAAATGTCATGACTCATGATAATCAAATATCCCTTTAATTGGTGGGGATGAGCCTAATCTTCTCCACGACTATTACATTGTTCCCATTAGTGAGCCCTTCCCTTACAATGAAATAATTTAAACCATTTTTCTCCATGAATGTGAACTGGACAGGACGTCTAAGCTGGCAGCTAGACAGCAAAAACACCTGATCTTTGAAGTCCAGACTGGCTCGGACGCCTCTGCTCTGTGGAAAGTGGCTGTGAGGATAGTTTGTACGAAGGTGAGAGAGGGTCAAACTGAAGTTGGTCTCTAATGAATGAGACTTGTCATTGTGAATCAGTCTCCATTCTCGCTCGCTTTTTATGGGGCATGTGTGTGTTTTTGAAACTTAAATTGTTTGTAGTGTGCAGTGTGTGTTCATGGCATGTGCATGTTTTTGAGACTGAAAAGTGTCTTATTGCCCTGTGGTTTGTCAGATCAACAAAGAAAATGGTATGGTGGAGGCGTCTCGCATCATGAACCTGTACCAGTTCATTCAGCTGTACCATGACATTACCAGCCAGGCAGCAGAGGTGCTGTCAGCAGAGGGCGCCAGCCTCCTGTCTGGAAACCTCCCATCAGGGGACTCCTGTCAGGCCAGCATATGGATGGGCAGGTTAGTACATCACTGTGTGTGTGTGTTTTCTTTCATATTTCTGTGTGTAGTCTTGCGTTGCCATCCTTCCAAGTCTCATTTATTACTTTGCTCTTCTCAATTGTGAGAAAGAGGAAGTCTGGAAGCTGAGTGATCTGTCTGTGATGCAAGCCATTGTGTTTATTCCCATACAGGGTGAAGCAGTTGACTGATGAGGAAGAGTGCTGTATCTGCATGGATGGGAAATCTGACCTCATCCTGCCCTGTGCTCACAGCTTCTGTCAGAAGTGCATTGACAAGTGGTAAGAGAGACGGACACTAGCCACAACAGTCCACAGATAAATCTGTTGTCACAAGGTCTATTTTCATGGGTAATTTGAGTAAATTAAATTAATTGGTTTGTTTTCATAGGAGTGGGCAGAGCAGGAATTGTCCGATATGCCGCTTGCAAGTGACAGCTGCTAATGAGTCGTGGGTGATGCCTGATGCCCCTACAGAGGAGGACATAGCTGGCTGTATCCTCAACCTGGCTGACGAGGCAGGCCATCCACACAGACCTTAAACTACTCAACACTGAGACACTTTGATAAACTAGTGACAGACAAACTGACATCGGGAATAGTTTTGGGTTTTTCCTGCATTAGTGTAGGGCCTGTAGTTTTTTCCAGACTTGGTGTAGGGCCTGTAGTTTTTTCCTGACTTAGTGTAGGGCCTGTAGTTTTTTCCTGACTTAGTGTAGGGCCTTGGCCTAGTTTTGGGGTATGTAGGTAGGATTTTTGTTTGCTTTATAGAAATGTGCCTATGTGATCTTCACTTTTAGCAACAACCACTGGTTATATTTCTTTTATGTTCTCTTTTTTACTTTTCCATATTTTTCCATGAGGTCGAAGGAGAATGGCAAGAATCTTGCAAGCTAAAAGGCGGGCCACAAACGGGTAAATAACGACGCAGTACAACAATGGTGTGCAGAACAGCATCTCACAACTCGTTGGTCCTTGTCACAGATGGGCTTTTACAGCAGACGACCACACCGGGTTCCACTCTTATCAGCTAAAAACAAGAAGAATTGGTTCCAGTGGGAACGCCATCACCAATACTGGACAATTGAGGAGTGGAAAAACACTGCCTGGTCCGACGAATCCCGGTTCGTGTTGCGTCATGCTGAGGAGTGGAAAAACACTGCCTGGTCCGACGAATCCCGGTTCGTGTTGCGTCATGCTGAGGAGTGGAAAAACACTGCCTGGTCCGACGAATCCCGGTTCGTGTGGCGTCATGCTGAGGAGTGGAAAAACACTGCCTGGTCCGACGAATCCCGGTTCGTGTTGCGTCATGCTGAGGAGTGGAAAAACACTGCCTGGTCCGACGAATCCCGGTTCATGTTGCGTCATGCTGAGGAGTGGAAAAACACTGCCTGGTCCGACGAATCCCGGTTTGTGTTGCGTCATGCTGAGGAGTGGAAAAACACTGCCTGGTCCGACGAATCCCGGTTCGTGTTGCGTCATGCTGAGGAGTGGAAAAACACTGCCTGGTCCGACGAATCCCGGTTCGTGTTGCGTCATGCTGAGGAGTGGAAAAACACTGCCTGGTCCGACGAATCCCGGTTCGTGTGGCGTCATGCTGAGGAGTGGAAAAACACTGCCTGGTCCGACGAATCCCGGTTCGTGTTGCGTCATGCTGAGGAGTGGAAAAACACTGCCTGGTCCGACGAATCCCGGTTCGTGTTGCGTCATGCTGAGGAGTGGAAAAACACTGCCTGGTCCGACGAATCCCGGTTCGTGTGGCGTCATGCTGAGGAGTGGAAAAACACTGCCTGGTCCGACGAATCCCGGTTCGTGTGGCGTCATGCTGATGGTAGAGTCAGGCTTTGGCGTAAGCAGCATGAGTCTATGGCCCCATACTGCCTTTTTTCAACAGTACAGGCTGGTGGTGTAATGGTGTGGGGAATGCTTTCCTGGCACACTTTAGGTCCCTTAATATCAATTGAGCAATGTTTCCACGCCCTTTAAAATTCAGGCTGTTCTCGAGGCAAATGAGGGTCCGACCTGGTACTAGATGAGTGTACCTAATAAATTGGCCACTGAATATGTCCACAAGAATATAACATGGAACCACATTGTTTCCGTTCGGCTTGGTTATACCTACTCTTAAAGTTACGCTTTGAATCCTGGATAATACTAGATGTTTTAGTATAACTGTTATAGGCAGCTCTGTAACTGCTGTTGAACTTTGCATAAATCACTGTAGTCACATGAATACTTTAATTTTGAAATCCACACACTCTGTGGGAATGGTTTGTAATTTCATGAAATGTGAAAATAAGTGCAATAATCTCATGGAAGCTTTAGCCAGGATAAAGCTTTCTATTTTCTCTTAAATCAACATGTTAGGGTGAGGTGATTTTTATCAACTATTTTTAGCTTTTAGTCTAAATTACTGTTTAACATAATTAAAACAAAACTTCTGCATTATTATTTACAATAATTATTTATTATATCACAGATACCCAGGCCAGTGCATTGGATGTTTTTTAAATAATGTACTTTGTGAGACTGAGTGAATGTTAAAATAATACATATATATTTTTATTCCCATTAGGTAACTAAAGATTAAGCTGTTTTGTATATGCACTTTACTCACGACTGACTGTTAGTTAAACATGATTTAACATATTTTTTTTAAATATTAGTCCACAGAACATTTTTAACCAAATCTGACAAAGTATTTAGGGTTTGTAATGTTGACCAATTGCACTTTTGAATACTTTTGTATTTCGCTGTGACAATCATATTATTGTTGTGCATCTTTGAGTAAAGCAAAATCCACTACAACATAATTGATGTCCTTTAGAAGTGTAGTAGGGCTCTACACTTACAAGATGAGTAACTTTGCCTGAGGACTTGTGTTAGCAACCAGAGCTAACAACTAGGCTTTAGCTCAGTGGGCTAACGCGGTCTTCAGTTACATCAATATCCTGTGTTCAACCTGGTTGGTTAATTGATCAACTGAACTGTCTCTTTGAACATTCATAACAAAAACCAACAACAGGCTAATAAAGAGGGCAGTTATGTCTTTTGGCTATGGGTCACATGTCTTTTGTCTTAATTTATTGCATGTTGGCAACCTCAGGTGGTTGTCAGTCTCATATTTGACCAACTTTGTGTTTCAGGTGCATTTGTTACAGTATTTGACACAAACAGACGCCTATTCTAAGTAACTCTTTATTGTCATATAAAAACAAATGTCCCGATCATACACGTACAGTTGAGTGACATTTATGCTGCATTCAGACAATGAACCAATTCTAGGGTGAAAGTTTGTCATAGTCGGCACATGATTACAGTTCACCTTTTGTCAAGTGCTTTTTGTCAATGATATGATGACCACATAAGAGAAGCATTCAAAATGATAGAAAGTGCTCCGTAGTTAACCTCTTACCAAAGTTGTATAATAAAAAACACCACTCGCTCTCATACCCAGCTACAAACTTAGTAACAGTGCATCAAAATGTATGGGTATTCTTTAAATGTGAGTCCCTTCACCTGATAGAACACAATAATATCCCTTCTACCATTATGTACTGTAATTCAAATAGAAAGGCCAGAACAACAAAAAATGGCTATGCTCTCGGATTGGCTTTCATTCTGGCGTGAGAACTCTTGTATTGACACAGTTGGTAGTATTTGTTGAACATGACCTGGGAGTGGCAGTGTACAGGCAGTGTCCCTCTGGCTCTCATGTTCAACTACAAAACTGGTTTTCTAGTTGAACATGAGAACCAGGTAAGGATTAAGTTCTGCTTTCTCAAAGATCATAAAAAAACCTGCATGCAAATGAGTCGAGGACATGGGTACTGTGTGATTTGCCTAGTATGGTGCTGTTAGCTTGGCTTGATGTGGTGTAGCTTACACAGTACGGTCTTATTCATTTAGCATGGTGCCTTATTCTCTCAGTATTACCATAGCCCGTAACAGTTGGATTTTTCCACCAATTCGGTGCCTTTTGAGAAGTGTAACTTGCTATAAAAAAAATGTCTGTTCTCCTAATTGTATATTCTGTCATAAAGAGTACACATTCAACTTAATAAAAACACATTCCCCATCTCGAGGTTAAATAAACAAATTACTAGAGCCTATTAAAGTGACAGGGTTGACCGTGACAGGGTTGACTGTAGCAGGGTTGACTGTAGCAGGGTTGACGATTTCATTTTAAATCAGCCATAAATCCCCTTGTGAGAGGGGGAATGGAAACTTGTTGTGTACAACAGGGAGGGGCAATTGAATGCAAACTTCTATCTGTACATCTATGGGTAACAGGGTTGACATGTTATGCTCGACCTTCTCAGTTTTCTGCCACTAAACGCCAGCAAATGGCCAAGAAGAGTAGAACCAGCTCACTTGCTTTTACACTATGATTTGACAATTAATGTTCAATGTTTCTTTTGAAAAAACTGTTTATAAAGGAATGGTTTCAATATATTAAAACAGAATTTCAGTTCACGTAACATGGTTGACGTTAAAATGAGGATTCAATTAATAATAATTTTTAGAAATGACTTTGTCAAAGCAACAAAATAACTAGGGCTTTACCATGATGGTGAAAACATGAGACATTTTGGGGTTGAATGGGTTGAATCTTCCTAGAAGTCACAGAAGGTGCATGTAGGGACATGTCAAAATGCTGAGTTTTGGCACTTTAGCAAGCCTTCGTTCAAGTAAAAAATCTGATTGAATTCTCCATGTGGTCTATATTAAAAGTCACTTTATTTAATATTAAAGGCTTTTAAAATGCAATATTGGTGCACAATGTCTACATAAAATAACAAAGGGATGCAAAAGGCACTAATTTCATGGAATGACCCAGTACAGTACTTGGCTGTGGTCTAGAGCTGAAATAGAGAGAGACTAGAGGTCACATTATCTCCTGACCCAAACCATACAGTGCTGTCTCAGATACTATCTTTTCACATTGACCTTTCCAGCACGGTTCTAGCAACTACTGTGCAGTGAATGTGTAACCACTGACCAGGCAAGCACTGTACGGCTCAGCTTGGCTAAGCCTGGCTCAGCTCAGTAGTGTGAAAAGGATCTCTGTGCTGTGGTCACTCTACCTGGGTGCCGCTGGCCTCGGTCTTTACGGCCTCCACCAGGAAGCTGAGCTCATTGCACAGAGTCTCGTGGCGGTAGGCCATGCGGATCTGAGCCACGTTGGTCCGTCTGATGTCATTTCCCTCCGGCCCGTCCTGCAGGTAGTTGGGCCCCAGGAAGTGCTGCTTTTCCTGGCAGGAGTAAAGGGAGGAGTAAAGGGGGATATGTGTGACCTCTGTGACACAGCACACTGAGGCATACTCAGGAATTACATGAGGAGGGGGATGGCTACAGAAATCACTTATGAGGTGACGTCATGGTGTGTTCTCCTGAACTGTCGGCATGAGCGTCATTTTCAGGAGGTTGAAGACATCTGTCATAGTCAGCAGGCCAGGCATTACTAGTGTTTACCACAACACTACAATTTATCAAGCAGTTCTATTTACCAAGTATTTTCTGTTGTTTACTGTACCTGATGAGACAGACCACTCTGCAGCACACTGTTCCTGGCGATCTCACACGTGTCACAGGTGCTTAGCTTCCACAGCTGGGCTGCAATGGCATACTCCTCCATCAAGGCCTCCTGCAGCATGGACAAACAGACGGGGGAGTTTTCCCAAAGCTTCTTCGCTAACATGTTCTTTTATTTCACACACATTGATTTTACAATTGTTACTCTCTTGCAGCTGTGCGGCTGGGTTGGATAGATCTAAAACATTATGGTGATAGCTTCATCTTGCCTTCTGGTGGGCTAGTTGTAACTTCTGCCACATTGCTTACACCTATCCAATCCTTTTAGATCTATCTACTGAAGTGCCCAGTGACCTTGGTGTAGTGGAACTGCATGGGGTCGTCGGTGGACAGGGACACACACAGGCCTTTCTGGAGGAACTCCTTCAGAGGGTTTTTGGAGTACTCCAGGAACAGGCTGTTGTTGCTCAGAGGAGACATGGCGATGGGGACCTGGGCCAGGTAGTACAGGTACTGCAGCACAGGACTCTGGGGAAGGAGAGAGATGGAGAGATGTCAACACTCCCTTTGTCTTGGCCATGACCCATGTCCAGGGCCATGACCGATCAGTTCCCTTTCTAACTGCCTACCTAATTTAGGCAAGTGCTGGCTCGGCTGTCTGCTGCATCTTCTTGATGAAATGGCATCACTACTAAAAGGTCAGCTTCACTGTCAAGTTCCAGAGAAAGCTTTCCCAAACCTCATTCTTTGATTGTGCAATTATAGGTCTTGATTTACTGACCAACCCTTAACATAACAGTTAGGTATGATAAAGCATTCAATAGACACATGTAACAGATCCCAGATAAATCTGATTACTTCATGATTTGGATGATCAATCGTTCAAATATTCTGACTGTAGACTGCAAGTTTACAAAAACACGTAGATCTGTCTGCAAAGACACAGGTTGTTTTTGGTGTACTCGTTTCCACTGAAACTAGAAATATAGCTGAGTAAGCAGCTGATTTGTCATGTATCATCCCAGATATTGGGAACTGAACAGGATGGAGCTGCGTTGATCAATAATGTCCTTTTGACACAAAGATCCTGATGAAATGTGGAATAACTCAGTTCTCAGTCAGTGGGCTGTCTGACCTTTTGGGTTAAAAAAAGTTTCTGTAGAAAGCAAGCAAGCAATTTTGGCCGTTTTGGAGATTTGAAATGGATTAGAACAGAAGTGAAAGGCTTCCATTCCCACTGAAAGCTGTGGCTCAGCACCGCATTCAAAGATTATAATCCCTGTTACATGTTACGTTACTACCCAATCTTGGCCATTTCATAGGTAATGATTATGGGTCAGAGTTGAGGTGTCGGACCTTCTTTAGGTTGAGGCCGTGGGAGATGTTGTCGGCCGTGAGGAAGGCAGAGACCAGGTGGGTGATGGACCCGGCCTCGCCACAGTGGGGCCGGAACTGGAAGGTATTGAGGCCTCGTTCCCTGGGGGAAAACAAACAATGACGCGTCACATTACATAAAGACAAAGAAGACATATTTATGTAACAGTAGGACAAATAAATATATATTTTACCGTATATTGCTGAGTCTACCTTTAATCATAGCAGAAGGCTACACATGGGAATACTATCAGTACAATACATGTTTACTTGACACCCTGGTCCGGAGCATGGACTTACTTCCTCAGGTTGTTGAGCACCATGATGTTGGCGTACATGTAGAAGAGGTAGTAACTGTAGGGTGGGTTTTCGCCTGAGGTCCACTCCTCAGGTTTGGGGCTCTTGTAGGAGAACATGTGGTCGCTGTGCTTGGACTCATCATCCACACTGTCGAACCCAGTTACCTACAGGACAGGAGGTGTGGATCTGAACATGTGCCATAGCTGGTGCACGGTAGACATTCTGGCACAAAATGTCTGCCATGCATGATGCTAGACCCAGGAGGGTGCTACCTATTGGTGGTGGTGGAAGTAGTGAGTTACTCTCATACACTGTAAGATGCTTTGAGACCCAGGGGAAAGTAGTACTGTATAAATGCAATCTAATATCAACATTTTGATTATTAGGATGAATGTGAATTATAGCTCTTTCACCAACATTTCTGACTTGTAGAACCAGTTTGATAAAGTTTAGCCACCCTGCCGTGTGTTGTAAATACGCACATATTTCAAGAAAATGTGCATCTCCTTGTTCTTTTGTGGATTGACTGTAGCCTTGAACAGTGGGAGGAAAATATTTTCCAGCAGCTTGGCGTAGTTCGGTATTATGTTCTTCGACTTGAAAATGTCACTGCAAGACAAAACGATACATTTGTGAAACGGATATCTTTAGACATGTAATTTGCTTGATCACTGTAAGACTGATGATGGATTCAGTTCAACTGTTGATTGATTTGATAATAATGTTGACCACTGCCTTTATTTGTACAAGTAGCAGCACCATTCCTTCTAGCCTTTGTGTGTCTTATACACCTGCCATTGATTGGTAGGTGCAAACAAGAGCTGGTAATCAACGGGGTAAAAGTTATATAACAGCTATTAAAAATGGACCGTCACCCTGGTTTACAATGTAACATGTCACATTTTATACGTGTCCACTGCCATGGAACAATTACAAGTAGTGTAATCTTACAAAGACCATTACGGTTGAAGCATTATAGTGTCACTAGTCTTAAAATCAGCATTGAGAGCAGCATTGCCTTTATCTTAATTTTGTCAAGCTTCTGTGCCAGGTTTGGATGTGTATAATTCTTCTATCCGTGGCACTTACTAGATCCTGGGCACCTGGATGACCCAGCGCATGTTGGGGGAGTGCACCTTGTGCTGGATGAACCATGAGGCCAGGCTCTCCCACTCGACAGGGGAGCGACCGTAGATGGACATACGGGGCTCTGCATGCTGGTACTTACTCTCCTCCAGCTCATGGGCAACTTCCTGTTATAGAGGAAGTGAATAGGATGTTAGAGATGCCCATGATGGTGAAGTTGTGCATAAGTTGACGCTATACCTTGATGATGCGAGCAAAGTATTCCCCTTTGATGTAGTTGTCTGTTTTCAGGTAAATCTCTCGGAGTTCGCTGGCTCCCACTGGGTTGTACTTGGAGTTGAACTTGTCAAAGCGGTGGAATGTTTGCCTTCCCTAAGAGAATAAACACCATTCTCAGAGAAACTGCTGCCAACTTACATGGAACCTACTGCCAAACTGCAATTGTTTACAGACTTAATTCTGAATATTCACATGTGCATTATAAAGGTGCTATAAACTGCTTATGAACAGTTTAATTGTGAAGCAGAATAGGTGTTTTAAATGTGTTAAATTGATGTAACCTATAAACTGTAATAACCTAAATACTGTCCAATATTATTTCAAGCATTAGAACATTAGGTGTTTTGGGAACATTCTTACAGCGTGAACATCCAGGGAGTCCACAGTGAGGTCATAGGGGTCCATGGTCAGGGTGTCAAACACCTGTTTCAAGGTGAGCTTTTGGCCCCCCTTCTCCAGCACCACTCGGTCCGCCTCGGTCTTGTAGGTGGTCTGGATGAACTTCAGCAGGTGCTTTTGGTTCATGCAAGCAGCTGCGTGGATGTGAGTGTCTACCTGGAGGTATGAGGAAACATAAGCCGGAAAAAATGTGTCAGCTTGTTCTAAAGCACAGCTTGAGTCAGTGAAATGTAATCATGGGAGTTTTTCAACCCTATTTATTTGTATTACACCTTAGATTTTATATATCACCAACCTTCCTGACGTTATAGAAGTCTCTGTGAGGAACACGTTTCAGCTCCTTCAGCTCAGCCATCTCATTCAGCATCTCATGCAGATAGAACTTGGAGGCCATGAAGTTCAGTCGTCTGTGGCAGTAGGTTTTCCTGTGAGAAGAATGATATTAGATGATATTACAAACACCGTAATAGATGGGTCATTGAGAATTAGGCAACAGTCAGTGTGAGGTGGTGATGTGGGCGGTGGGGTGTTCACGTGGGCCCGTCGGCGATCATGGCGAGGACATGGCTGAGGTCAATGGCGAAGGTCTCCAGGTCAGGGTAGGGCAGGCTGCGGGGCTGCTGCTGCTTCAGGGCCTCTGCGTCATTGTACACATACACAATACCGTCCTTCATCTGCAATGTGTAGTTCAGATCATCAGGGATGCCCTCCGTAGTGTATGGGTCCTCCCCCTCTTGAGGGCAGGGGCACATGTCTGCAGAGGACAGGATTAGATGGGTGAACAGAGGGGAGAGAGAGGAAACGGCTTAAGAAGTGTCTCGAGTGGAGTTACTTTTCCTTTGGGTTCTTTTCGAAGCTTGAGCTCATAAGTAATCAAGGCAAAGCTGTTTCTAGAGCACTTTGATCCAAAGTCCTACACTGTAGGACTTGTTAGATTGATGAGCAGGTATTGGTATGTGGTTGATGCCCGGCTGTGTACAGTTTGATTTTCTACCTGGCAAGATCTCCTCCTCCACGTTCCACTTCTGGTTCTCAGCGCTACGGAGGAACTGGGCGGTGGTCCTGGGGAAGCGGTGGTAGGCCAGCCTGGAGTACTTCTCCCTGATAAACAGGGCTTTAATCAGGGTCTTGGCTGCCTGCTCATAGTCCTCCACTGTGATCTGGGAAAAACATGTGTTGACAAGACCATAGGCATTAGAAATGGCCAGCCCATGCCTTGATATAACTTTTCATTCATTGCATGTAGTAGGAAATGATTTGTGATGTGATTAAATGATGAATGAATATATGATTGTATAATGCCCCTTACCCCTGCACAATAGTCTCCGCTAATGGTGACCCTCTGGAACTCTAGGGAGTTCTCTGTGATACAGTGGGCGCCAGGGGCGAACAGAGGGGCGACCACAGACAAAGCCCACTCTGGACTGATGTTGAGGGAACTGGGGAACTGCTGAGATAACGACTGGGAACGCTTCATTTTGAAACTCTTCTTCCTGGAGAGACCAACATCATACAAGTCGATAGGTGGAAAATGAGACGCTATGCCGACTCCTATTAAAAATCAAGTGAGGTCAGCTCCTTTTTAACTCCATGACATTCAAGTCACTTGAGGAAAATTAACCTCACTGACAAAAAGTCATCAATTTAAGTTAATTTGACTTGAACGGAATCAAACTGACAATTAGACCCCATTAATTGATTTGTGCCCTCTGACCTTTTAGTGCTCTCCTCAGAGTACTGCTCGGCGATCTCCTTGAGCATCTCTCGCTCCCGGACCTGGTTCATGCCAATGGGACAGTCCTCGGACACCGTGTACATGGACAGGGAATCCTTGGTGTCCTCCTCCTTCAGCGCCGAAGCATACACCTTCTCTGCCAGCAGACGCACTGACTCATCCACCTCGCTCAGCAAGACCTTGGGGAACTGACGCGGCATCTCTTCTGAAACAGAGGAACACACAGGAGCTTTTATTATGCAGGATTGATCGAGCATACTGTATACATTAAATATAATGTCCTTTTTTTAGGTTTAACACACATGGTTGTGACATATGCTCAATATCCTTAAAATGGATTTATAAATGAAGACTGTTGGTATGATTATTATATATCTTGTTGATTACAGTCATATTTTCACTCTTTTGGTTTAAGTATATGAACTAATACTGCTGTTATGGAAATCAAAACATCTTAGGAGAGGCAGTAAATACAAGTACAGCATGCTGAATCTGAGAGCATGGTGTACTGGGGACACGTGTCCTTGTGTACGAGTCCTTGTCTTCTGCTTTTATGTGCCTTCATTTGCTGCCAGTGTCATAATCATGTTACAGTGAACACAACTATTCACCAACTAGGTCAACTAGAGACATTGTCACCATTGCACTCCTGGGTTGTAGGTCACTCATTGAGTATGAAGAGGAAAATCGTTCACCCACCCACTCTGTGTCCAATTATGTAAGCGACTATATATATTTTGTTTATAAGTCATTTTAGAAAATGGCATTAATAATGTATTGAAAGGTCCAGTGCAGCTGTTTGTATATCAACATCAAAACACTTATGTGTAACAATTATGTACCTTACTGTAATAGTTTTCCATTAAAATTGATAAAAACTTATTTTTAGCAACAAAAACATTTTTCAAGCAATAATTTTGCTAGGACTGTCTGAGTGGGGAGGGGGAAACGTAAACTAGCTGTTATTGGCAGAGAGGTTTGGAACTCTCCTTGTTATCGGTCTATTAACCAATTTACCAACTGGTAATGTCACCAGGCAAGCCGAAACTCCCGCCCATGCAAACAGGCTGATTTAAACCAAGCTCACAGAACGTGGACCACCAAGTGCTGAAGCGCATAGCGTGTAAAAATATTTGTCCTCAGTAGCAACACTCACTACCGAGTTCCAAACTGCCTCTGGAAGCAACGTCAGCACAAGAACTGTTCGTCGAGAGCATCATACAATGGGTTTCCATGGCCGAGCAGCCGCACACAAGCCTAAGATCACCATGCGCAATGCCTAGCGCCGGCTGGAGTGGTGTAAAGCGCTCCGTCATTCGACTCTGGAGCAGTAGAAACGCGTTCTTTTGAGTGATGAATCACACTTCACCATCTGGTAGTCCAACGGATGAATCTGGGTTTGGCAGATGCCAGGAGAACGCTACCTGCCTGAATGCAGTGCCAACTGTAACGTTTGGTGGAGGAGGAATAATGTGCTGTTTTTCATGGTTCGGGCTAGGCCCCTTAGTTCTAGTGAAGGGAAGTCAATGCTACAGCATACAATGACATTCTAGAACAAAACTTCTAACTTTGTGGCAACAGTTTGGTGAAGGCCCTTTCCTGTTTCAGCATGACAATACCTCCGTGCACAAAGCGAGGTCCATACAGAAATGGTTTGTTGAGATCGGTGAAGAAGAACTTGACTTGCCTGCACAGAGCCCTGACCTCAACCCATCTAACACCTTAAGGATAAATCCGCACGCCGACTGCGAGCCAAGCCTAATCGCCCAACATCAGTGCCCCCACCTCACTAATGCTGTTGTGGCTGAATGGAAGCAAGTCCCTGCAGCAATGTTCCAACATCTAGGGGAAGGCCTTCCCAGAAGAGTGGAGGCTGTTATAGCAGCAAAGGGGGGACCAACTCCATATTAATGCCCATGATTTTGGAGTGAGATGTTCGACGAGCAGGTGACCACATACTTTTGGTGCACTTTTGGTGCAGTAAAGGTTGAGTATGCATAAAAACCGTTAAGGTTGAGTATGCATAAGTATGCATACTGAGTATGCATAAAAACATACAAGTGTGTGTGAGGAGGTGTGTGACAAATAGTAGGATATGTAAATATATAAAGTGTTAATGAACTTATGGCTGATCATGGAAATATGAATACCGCACAGGATGCAAAAAATATATATATTTTCTAATATGGACCATATTGGGGAACTGCCTCCCCATTCCCCCCAACAAAAAACAAATATACCACTATTAGGGCAACAATTAAGAAGTTTAAAACCATTGGAATAATGGTAAACTTGCCTGGTATTGGACACCATTCCCTGGTATTGGATAATAAAAGCCTTTATTGAGAGCAACCAACCAATGTAAATCCTGGAGTTTGCTAAACGGCATTGGCACATGGATAAGAACTGGGTGTTATGGTCAGATGAGATGAAAATATAGCTATTTGGCCATGCACACCAGCGGTGGGTTTGGCCTCGAAAGAAGAATGCAAATGCAGAAAATAACCTCATACATACTGTAAAATATGGTGGTGGATCTTTGATGTTATGGGGCTGTTTTGCTTCCATTGTTTCTGAGGCCCTTGTTAAGGTCAACGGCATCGTGTGAACTCTACCATGTACTAGGATATTTTTGCCAAAAACCTGGTTGCCTCTAGAAGGAGGCTGAAATTTGGCCGCAAGTGGATCGTCCAGCAAGAAAATAACCCCAAGCACAAATCAAAATCCACAAAGAAATTATTAATTGACCACAAAATCAACATTTTGAAATGGCCATCTATGTCTCCGGACTTGAACCCCATTGAAAACCTGTGGTGTGAATTGAAGAGGACAGTCCATAAGCACAGACAAATGGATATCAAGGATCTGGAAGGATGCTGTATTGAGGAATTGTCTAAGATCCCTCCCAATGTGTTCTCTAATCTCATAAAACATTTGAGAAAAAGTCTCAGTGCCGTTATCCTCACAAGGGGAGGGTGCCGGAGTATTGAAAACAGGGGTGCCAATAATTTTAACACCTATCTATTTTAGATTGTATTATTATTCTCTTTCTCTGAGCAATTGTATTAGAATACAATATTATAATTGTCCCTTTTTTTTGCATTGACAATATACTGTAGCTCGGTATTTGTATTATTTTATATATATTTCTTTTTAGCGCATCTTTATCAAGGGTGCCAATCATTTTGGATGTGACTACATACAACACAGTCAACAACCGTGTATATTAGGTGAGTTTTAATGATAGCAAAAAACGGTGTTATTTATTAAGTGTTTTACTTGCTGTCATGATTTAGTTGTTGACTTTGTGTCTGTGTATCACGTATACTCCCTCACCCAGGGCTCGAAGTCATCAAGCTGCTCATTGTTACGCACACCTGTCACCATCGCTACGCACATCAGCGCCTCATCAGACTCACCTGGACTCAATCACCTGCCTGATTACCTTCCCTATAAATGTCACTCCCTTTGGTTCTTTCCCTAGGCATTATTGTTTCTGTTCCAGTGTTCATGTCTGTACACTACCTGTGTTTTTTGTTTTGGTCTATGTTGATTTATTTATAAAATACACTCCCTGAACTTGCTTCCCAACTCCCAACGTACATGTTACATGGTGAGGAAGGTCAATGCCTCTACACACCATAACATAGAATCCAAACACACATCATCATCAAACTGTCAACTTATCCTAACTGATTTTAATTTCCTCTGAAAATGCCCCTTTCTCTGCGTTTGGCTATTGTCACAGTCTTTTCCTGCACATAGGAAGTGCTCTATCCCGTAGATCCTGACACTCAGAGTTCCCCAAGCCATAGGCATTCAATGACCTCTGCCTTTCATATAACGTCCATCATCACACAACACAACAAGATGGTCAGTAGGTAGCTTTATCGCTCACTCTTACCTTCTGCAGTCATCCGGGCCATGCCTGGCTCTGAGTGACGAGCCTGTATTTCCCAGTGGTGACTCTGTCTCTCTTGTGAATCTCTTTCTATGACTGTGTTGATCACTACTATGATGCAGGTGTGGCTCCCTGTTGTGACTGTCTTGGTCTCTGTTTTGACTGTAGTCTCTAACTGCTTGTTGTGACTGTCTTGGTCTCTGTTTTGACTGTAGTCTCTAACTGCTTGTTGTGACTGTCTTGGTCTCTGTTTTGACTGTAGTCTCTAACTGCTTGTTGTGACTGTCTTGGTCTCTGTTTTGACTGGTAATCTCTAACTGCTTGTTGTGACTGTCTTGGTCTCTGTTTTGACTGGTAATCTCTAACTGCTTGTTGTGACTGTCTTGGTCTCTGTTTTGACTGTAGTCTCTAACTGCTTGTTGTGACTGTCTTGGTCTCTGTTTTGACTGTAG